>NW_027467782.1:32693545-32860351 GCF_004210375.1 Tachypleus tridentatus
TTCTTCTTCGTGTCTTAACTATCCTTGCAAAACGTCCGGACTGGTACGGCGGACTAACTGCTTGAAACCGGATTTTGATATCCGAGGTTATGCAGAGCACAGATAGCCATTGTGTAGCTTTGTGCTTAATTCAATTAATCATTCAATCAATCAAGTATTTGCAAAATTTATCCTAAGTCTGCTGTATATTAACGATCCTTAAACTTTAATCTGCAGAGCATAAATTTCCTTTATATACTCTTCAAAAAAAGAAACGCAAAAGGGATATTTTTTTGTTATTTTAAATAGAAATATATGTAATAACGTTACAAGCTCAAAGTATGTGATGTTACACGTGTTAAGGCACTGATCGTCAGACCAAAGTGACAATAAAAGTTGTGCACTTTGAAAACGGAGGAAAACATCGGATTTTTCGCCAAACGCGCATGCGTGACCAATAAATTTGTTGCATGTTCTGCAAGTGCAACATGTGCAAAATCTATAAAGTGACGGGTTCTCGGTTTCCATAGCTCAGTGTTAAGCCACCGACACGCAATACAGCTTCGCCAAGACTGACTGAAGCACAACGCAACAACACCATTGATCGCTTGGAAGCAGGCGAATCTCGATCAGATGTTGCCAGAGCTGTGAATGTCCACAAAAGCACCATCACAAGGCTATGGAATTGTCACCAACAACATGGATTAACTCGTGACCGTCCACGATCTGGCAGACCTCGTGTGACCACGCCCGCACAAGATCGCTACATTCGGTTACGTCACCTTCGGGATAGGACCACCACTGCGACGTCTACTGCCTCAAGAGACCTTTTGCACATTCGAGGGAATCTTACGGCTCAACGATACGTCGACGAGATTCTAAGACCCCATGTGAAACCCATCATGGTGAACTTCAATGACGTTTTTCAACATGACAACGCCCGTCCTCACACATCCCGACTCACCACTGTCTTCTTGAGACACCACAACATCAACGTTCTTTCCTGGCTCTCCAGATCACCACATTTAAGCCCCATCGAACATCTTTGGGACGAGTTCGACCGACGTCTGCGACGGAGACAACCTCAACCGCAGACTCTACCTCAGCTTGCGGCAGCTTTGCAGGCTGAGTGGACAGCCATTCCATAGGCGAAGTCATTCGTCATATCAACGCTTTAACGTCCAGGTCAGATGTCAAGTAGTTATTGATGCCTACGGTAAGCATACAATAACTGACGTTGAGTGACGTTAAACTTCAACTGAGCGTGGACTTCGCCTTTGCAGACTTTTTGGATGTTCAGCAGTGAATGTGCAGTTTCACACATGTCAAACAGAACTACCTGAAATAAACTTGTTAACAATTTGTCTCATATTTTGCCTTTTGCGTTTCTTTTTTTGAAGAGTATATTAAGTAAAGTATCTGAAACCAAGTGATTCATCAACAGTCACCTAGAAATATCTGTTTCAATGAAATCCAAACCTCATCAGTAAATTGTGACTATTAAAAAGATAAAAGAAAACAAGAGTTGTGGTATTTTATGGATGGTGTTTTTTGATCATACCACTATATTTTATTGAAATTTCTAGAATATTTAAAATTGGTGCCATTCACGTATTGTTGAGAATTATTCATCCAAACAAGCTGTTTAAAATGATAAAAACTTGAAACCTAATTTACCACTTGTCATTGAGTTACACTGATTACAAAGATTCCACTTGCCATTTTCAAAGTTGTATGTTTAATTACATTTTTTCTTTAAATTCTTTTTTACTTTTGTAATTTAAACTTGTCTAGGTTTTAAAATGGATTCATGCTATTAAATGAGTAATGGTTACATGAAGCTACAAGCCATGTCCTTAAACAATCTTAGTATTTTCGAAAACAGAGGGCCTGGCATGGCCAAGCGCGTAAGGCGTGCGACTCTCAAAATCGAGGGTCGCGGGTTCGCGCCCGCGTCGCGCTAAACATGCTCGCCCTCCCAGCCGTGGGGCGTTATAATGTTACGGTCAATCCCACTATTCGTTGGTAAAAGAGTATCCCAAGAGTTGGCGGTGGGTGGTGATGACTAGCTGCCTTCCCTCTAGTCTTACACTGCTAAATTAGGGACGGCTAGCACAGATAGCCCTCGAGTAGCTTTGTGCGAAATTCAAAACAAACGATCAAAAACAGAGTTTAAAATTTCTGAGAAATATTTTCTCTATCGTGACTCAGGAAACTTTTAAAAGTAAAGATATCAGTAACTTCTAGAAGCGGGGTGAATGATTCTCATGTTGTCAATTTGTACCCACTTCTTCTGGTTTTTTTATTAGGATTCTTCTTCTGTTTGTTTCTACTGTCCTGTCACGGGTGTTGATACATAATTGACGTAAGAAACGTCTTTCATAGCTGTGTTGAATTTCGTTTACTATTTGTTTAATGGCTTTAGTGAATTCATTATAACTGTTTTTGCATTTCTGATTTCTTCCTAGTTAACTTGTAAAACTTCGTACTTCAAAGTATTAATAGAGATTGTTTGAAGCATGGCCAGGTGGTTAAGGCACTCAACTCGCAATCTGAGGGTCGAGGATTCGAATCCCCTTCACACAAATATGGTCGCCCTTTCAGCTGTGTTGGTAAAAATAGGGCGTTATAATGTGACGGTCAACTTAACTATTCGTTGGTAAAAGAGTAGCGCAAGAGTTAATGGGAATGAACTAGTCTTACACAGATAAATAATAGAAAACAACAAATCTGTTTGGTTCGTGGTCACGCTGGACAAGTGTGTCACTCTGTATGTCTTTCGTGCACTTGGAAGTTGGATATGCGAGGTATTAATTCATATAGAAAACATTTTCAAGTCTGGTATAAAGTAATGTATTATAATTATGATTGAGCGTGAAATGTTACTGTTAGATTTACACCAGTCTATTTTTGTTTTAATCATGTAAGATGGAGGATTTTATTAGTACTTATTTGAATGAGGCCCGTTTCAGAGTAGTGGAAGATAATTAATATAAGCAGCATATAAAAAATGGCTATTCCTCTTTTGTTTGGAGACAATGTTGAAGTTAGGACACTATTATCGTTTAGTAATGTTTCACTAAACTTTTATTTTGGTAACTTGTTTTTATTACAGCAGGTTAAATCTTTTTTATTTATATTAATGTCAGGTTATCATTTGGATTTAACTTTGTGTAAAAGTGATGATAACGAGCAACTTCAATTCTAGTTAATTTTTAAGGTTTTCTATTTAATTTCTTTCGTTTTGGAAGATGTTTTTAATGGAGGGATACACCCACCTGATAAGAGCTTTTATCTCGCTCTTACAAGTTTCATACAAACTGTTAAAATAGTTATCTTTGGTTTGCGTTTTTAAAATACTAATAGATATTTTTTTTATGCAATATGCTCCACTTTACATTGATCTTTCCCACATAAAGTGAGTAACCCAGTACAATAGTTGGCTAGGACGATATGAACCTATTGGATCACTTCACCGACATTCAATAAATCAATCTTCAATCTCAGTTATTAAGTTATATGATGTATTGACGGTACTTGTGAAAATATCTGAATTTCAACTGTAAATATAAAGTACCAGATGTACTTCATTCTATTACTGTGCTCTACAGCTGACGAGTTAGATGGTCGTGTAATTATTAAAAAACACCTACTCTTGTCATATTGTAAATATTAATGAAAAATTCAAAATGAAAAATATATTTTTGGTTTGCAGTTTTAATAATTTCGTATTAGAGGATTTGTAAAGGAAAAATCATGAATTTGTTTACAATGTATAATTACAAATATATGCTGCAGATTATGTACTTAACATTTTTTTGTACGCTTATGTGTACGTCATAACATGTGATATATTTTAACACCATTAAAACAACGTAAAATCAAGAATAATTGGCCTTAAAATTATTATGTGAAAGAAACAAGCTATTTTTATTGTTAGACTAAATAAGATAGGATAAAGAGTCATGAGATGAGAGTAAACAGATTATGTGAGGAAAGTGGAAAATTATTATAAAATTACTTAAGTAAATCTGTAAGAAGCTGAAAAGAATTGAGAAGATTATCAGAACTATTACAGACAAAACACAGTTAACAAAAAGAAACCTGAGAAATATTCAGAAACAAGGACAGGCTTAAGAAGAACATGTCGATAGAGTGAGGAAACAGGAATCTGAGACAAGTAGCAGGGAAAGAGTAAGGGTAATCTGTATAAATAAACAAAACTGAAAATTCAGGTCAGGCCGAGAACCAATTTTTCAAAGTAATTTTATTTAAAACTGAGAAATTCCCTCACGCTACACTTTTATAAAGTCAAATATTACACTTTAAAAATACACAATCTGTTCTACCAATATCAGCATGAATTTTAAAAACCATTTAATCCGTAATAAGTGAGACATCTTTAAGGTGTCCCCATTCTAAACACTATTCACATGAAATATGTACATAAACAACAAAATCAAAACCAAGGTTCCTTGTTTCTCATATTAACTTCACGTTTTCAAATGCCACACTCAAGGCTTACAAAAAAACTTCTGGAGACTTTAGGTGGAGAAGAATCAAAAGAGTTGAACTGTCTTCTCCCTTATCTGTCTTTTGTTTTCTCATAGTTTGGTTCAACAAAGGGAATATCACTGACATCAAGAGGATTTTGAAAGGTTTTGTTGCTAATCACAACAGAAGGTGTGCTAATTGCCCTCTTCGAAAAGTAGAAATGACACTTTTCTTTGGAGTATGATGATTTGGGTTTGAGAGTGTTCTTCAATTCTGCTCCTTTTCCTTACTTCACACTAATGCACACTAATTTCTTGTAGTTTTGTTTTAGCTGCCTCAACATCCATTCTGTCGAACAAAACAACTGAAAATGAGCCAGCTTTACTCTGTTTAGTGCATTTTCTTGTCTACCACATAGAATCGTTTTCATCACATGTGTTTCTTGAACATTTTGCTCTTAATAACTGTCTTTGGGAAGAAATTAGCTTTGCTGCTTCCACAGTTTACTTTATTGAATTTATTAAGTTACTTTTTGGTGTGTGAATTCTGGAAACAGTGGATGGGGTGGCTAGCTCGGCAGAAGTAATGACTGGCTGAAGTGTGTTACCTTTCTCAGATGCTCTCTTCGAGTTTCTCTGCCTTAAAGCATTTTCAATGTTCTTGTTTTCCTCCTCTTGCTGTTGTTCAAAGCAACGAAGATCAAATTCAGTCTTGTTGTCAAGTTGTTTGTCTGCTGACATTATTCTTTTACTTTTGGTTTCTTTCTGGTTCATTAACCAGTAATGAAAATATTTCCAAGCTAAAACATCTATAATTAACCTTAGCATGTCGTACCAACCAATGCAGCCATTTCAGCAAATGATCCAGTTGGAAAACATTTCAGTATATCTATACAAGCTTTGGCTACTTTACATCTGAAGTCTGATTTATCAACAACTTTGGTACACAAGTGTTAGAAAAGAACTCTCACACCCTTCAATGAAACTTCTTGGTTCTTCTTCATAAGGTAACAAATAAAATTAACAGCGTTATCTTTCACTATTTGCTCCACCCAAAAGAACATTTAATTGAGACATTTTCCACCCAAAAGTCAAGATAATAACGATAATTAATTTATTAAAATAATAATAATAAAAAAAACCACCACTTAATCTTAATAACAATCCACGAAAGGGGACGAAGAGGAACTACAAAGTTCCTGAACACTTCAGTTGGAGAGAGAACTCTTCTGATTTCTCTCTCTCTAAATGAACCTACCACGTTAGTTTAGTTTAGTTTAGTTTAACTATTTGCTGGGCTCGAGGGATAGATTGACTTCCCTCAACATCAGGATGTTTGGTAGAAGGTATTTCATAACAGTGAGATCAATCTCAACATCTCCATGCAGAGACTGACAAAGATGTTTCAAACCGATAAAAGCTAACAGTTGAAATATCTGGTCTCTTCTTTCGAGTATTTTCAATCTGATGATGACTGTCAAAGAACAAACATTTTCAGTTTCTACTTTTGTCAGTTCTGTTAACTGCTGGATAACATGTTCAATGAGATGTATATTAAATTTCGGGTAAAGCCTTCCAATAAGGTAGTAAAATAAGAAAGTACATTGGATAAGATACTGATTAATTTCTGAACCTCTTCAAGAGACAGGTCAGTTGTCTGCAGAACAACAGGAAAGTTGTTATCTCTAACGTACTGTGACGATCTTCTATCCAAGTCCAAATATGCTGGGATAGGGTTCCAGATTGAATAAATATCATATTACTTATCTCATTTCTGTCAGACTTACTTGGATGGCAAAACAAAAACCTACAGAGATAATAATAGTATAGTTGTTAATGATTTTGCTGTGAGACGTTTTCATACAAATACATCTTTAATAATTGGTTTTTAAACATTTGTATTTGTAGCAACAATGTTAACAATAGCTCACTGGTATTTCATACATAGTATTTATTTTCAGGCCATAAGTATAAATGCAGTGGTTTTTGATCAGTGTAACAGTTATGTGTTCATGTTTCATTAGATGTAATGTGTGGGTTTTATTTAGGAACTTAATACTGACATATACTTTTAATTTTACTTAATCTATGATATTATTGTCTTTAAGGATAATTTAATTAAATGTTAAGGTTTGTTTTTGTTTGTTTGTTTTGAATTTTGTGCAAAGCTACGCAAGGGTTATCTGTGCTAGCCATCACTAATTTAGCAGTGTAAGACTAAAGGGAAGGCGGCTAGTCATCACTATCCACCGCCAACTCTTGGGCTACTCTTTTTACTAACTAATAGTGGCTCAGCGGTATGCCTGAGGACTTACAACGCTAAAAACCGGGTTTCGATACCCGTGGTGGGCAGAGCACAGATCGCCTATTGTGTAGCTTTGTGCTTAATTCAAAACAATAACAACA
This sequence comes from Tachypleus tridentatus, assembly GCF_004210375.1. NCBI lineage: Eukaryota > Metazoa > Arthropoda > Merostomata > Xiphosura > Limulidae > Tachypleus > Tachypleus tridentatus. The sequence continues at coordinate 32,700,424 of NW_027467782.1, forward strand.
ACAAATACATATGTAATACGATTATTAATAAAAATGGTAACAGAGGTCCCAGTTTCAAATCTTCAATAATTAGCGGGTCAACGATGACCGACGGTCATGCATATTTTGTTCTGTAATGCGCTAAACTTTCGTCACCTGCGTAAAACAAACAATCTACTGAGCAAATTCAATGTTTCATAATCTCTCATCTGGGTTATGACCACTCCTCAAACCATCAAGACAATATATATGTATACATGAATCGTTGTAGGGTTTAATCATTGTTACAGCGTTCTCTCTACCCAAATAAACTTCATCCAAAATATCTAACTAGCCTTGTTCGCCTATGTAAGTAAAGTTAAACACGAATATGAAATAGCCCGAAAAAGTAGTATCCGTACACAGAAACAAAATGCTTGAAAATATAGATCGCGTTAACCAATTAAAATCTCTCTTACATCAAATTATCTTATTCTCGTTAATGATTCGACAGTTACAAATGATAAAACTGATGTTCTGTCCCAGTACTCTTTATAATTTTCTATAAGTAAGGATTTCCCAAACTGACAATTCATAATTCTAACAAATGAATCATAATGGTTATATTGAATGTTGTTCAAGTGTTTTGGTATAAAAATAATAACAATACACTGAATCTTTTTCTCGTTTTTGCCACGACATGAAAGGGAGGTTCAAGAATTGATGGTGGGTTTTATTCACTAAATAAAATATGTTTGTGTGTGGGTTTAATCTTAACAAGTGGGTATCTGCGACAGGCCCACAATAGCTATTCTACAAACTTTATTTTTAGCTCAAAATGTAAAACTAATAAAGAGAAATTTAAAAACGTTAAGATAAAATCTTTTCAAATGCGATGTAAAACGCTTTATCCGTCTCTGATTTGAAAACCAAGTAATGATTCAAGTAACTTTTACATACGTTTGAAATAAAAGAAAATTCCGATTGGTACAAGATTAAATAGCGTCTAAACTAGCTTTGTCTTGATATCTGTTTTGTTTTTTGAATTTCTGGCAAAGTTACTCGAGGGCTATCTGCGCTAGCCGTCCCTAATTTAGCAGTAAAAGACAAGAGGGAATGCATCTAGTTATCACCACCCACTGACAACTCTTGGCCTCCTATTTTACTAACAAATAGTGGGATTGACCATCACATTATAATGCCCCACAGCTAAAGGGCAAGAACGTTTGGTGTGACAGGGATTCGAACCGGCAACCTTCAGATTACGAGTCAAGTTTCTTAACCATCTGGCTATGTCGGGCCACTAATATCTGGTAAGGAACCTGCTAGGTTGAATAAATAATATTAAAATACAATAAGAGTAACTTTTACATAAGGTAAATTTTGACTTTTAATAACTTCATCCTTTCGACCTTTGGTAAGACATAATCATCAGTTAGAAATAGTTGTTATTGTATTTTGAAATTATCTCTTACCTTATTTTCTGAGATATTATACCATGATACTTGCCAGGTTAGTTTTGTTTTCCTGTAATGAATTAACTACAAAATAATAAGTTGAATACATATTCCTTTTATCTTTCGTTAAATTCTAACCTACGAAATATATTAATAAACTAGATATTTGGTGAAACGACCTCTAACGTGTTTTCTTTCAACAGCAGATAAAAACAAAATGAAGAGTAAGAAAAATATTTTTCAAGTTCATACGTCATGTTGTGTTGTATCGTACAGTTTATAATTCTTTTCGTGATTTATGGCATCTGCACGTTACACTAACGTCACGACAGTACAAATTACAACGTTAAGTACCCCTTACATGGCATCATTTAAGTGTTTACTGACTGAGAGACAGACAGATAACACCCTACAGTATAATAGTGCAAATGGTTAAAACAGATCACCAAAGGCTCTCTTACACGGCAATAGTAATAAAAAAGAGCCGCTCTGTATTCGGAGAGTGGTTGATAATTGACACCATATTATTAGTTACCTCCGGTGTAGAGTGACGTGAGTGGGGTTTGATACGTCACTTGGGGAGAAAACAGTTGTAGTTAAAGTACAGATTGTTGTTTTTCTTTTATATTAACATGGATTAAAAGTTTAAGTATCCAATTAGTGTCATGCCACACGGATGTTGGTAAAAAACATAAAAACACCGCATGGTTATAAAAATAGTTGTGTCTCTTAGTGTCTAAAATTTGAGCCAAAATGTAGATAAATCCAGTAAGTAATTTCAACTGAAAATATCAGTATAAATCTATTCAGAGACATTCCAGAAGGGTTAGGAAAATTATGAACTCTCGACCTTTAACATATTTCTGTTCAAATGTATGATAGTCTAAAACACAAACTAAATATCCATTGTAAGTTTGAGTTCATCTCCCTCTACACATACAATCTCATAAGGAGTTTTTTCTAGATCACTAGTGCCCCGATAAAGTTCATGATAATAATACCATTTTGTGGATCAGATAATGATTATTGTATAAAGAACACTTTTATGTAATAACTTGACCACTAACCAAATATCGTCATTTCACCAGGTAAAATATATCTAAGTAGTCAGTACGACTTCCAGTATTATCAGAAAAGTACAGAAAACAAACCCAACATTCTCTGTAAAGCCACTTACCCACAAAGTTTAAGTGTTTAATCGTCATCTAAGAAAAAATGATTATTCAGTCGTGTGTAGTCAGAAACGTAGGTTTTTGAAAGCGGTAAGGCCATGGCCTGACCACTTGTTAATAGCTACAATTAATGAATTTAAACTTGCTTCTTGTAATACAATACATCACGTTCTATATACGCAGTATAAAAATTCAGTGTCCTACTAAAATCATAAAAACCAGATACTTACAGATCGTCACACATTGGTTACCTCAGTGTCACATGATCGTTTAGATCTTCAAAATGACGAAACATAATATTTCTCCATTTCACGAGAAACAGATTTTCGTAAACGGTGGAGAAACTTCTTCAGAGATTTTATGGATTTTTTGTCACTGAAATAGAAACAATAATTACAAATACTGAATTTGTTTTGGTACATTTACACAAAAGTGAATTTCATCAAGAGAAGATCTATAGATCTATATTTATTTATATAAACTGTATTATATTGATAAATCCTGACATTAGGTTTAGTGGCCAATAACTTTAATAACATTGACAAATGTCATGATTTAAATAAGTTCAAACATAAAAAAATATTGTTCAATCAATTTGACAGTACGAGTCGTGTCTCAACAACTACTAGATCTACCGTATACCAGCTAAACTGAAGAGTCCTGATATTACATGAAATACTTCGATAACACAGGGTTTAGTAGATGTGATGTACTTTACATCTTGAAGTTCGTCCTGTGAAATTAAACGTGCTAGAATATTTACATGTTGGCATAAATATCGACTAAATATTCAATGTGTATTTGAGGGTCATGTAAAATACGTCACAAAATTTGTCTTCCTGATTTTCAAATACAAAATTAAAGTTTCAGATAAAATTATAATTGAAAATCGACACTTAGAAAGTATTGAAGAAAAAGATGACATGAAAGGTTGCGTTTAGCTGTCCCGGCATGACCACGTGGGTAGGAGGGCCCTGGACTCGTAATCTGAGAGTCGCGAGTTCGAATCCCATCACATCAAACATTCCCGCCCTTTCACGCGTGGGAGAATGTTTAATGGTCAATCCCACTATTCTTTGATTGAAGAGTAGCCCAAAAGTTAGCGGTGTGTGGTGATGACAAGCTGCCTTTCCTTTAGTCGTCCGCTGCTATATTAATGACAGTTAGAGCAGATGGCTTTCCTGTAGTTTTACGCGAATTCAAAACAAACAATTATAACACCATGACTACGTAATAGTAGCTAATACACAAAACAAATAAACAATTATGACACCATGACTGTTTGATAGCAACTAATACACAAAAACAAACAAACAACTGGCCCGCCATGGCCAAGCGCGTAAGGCGTGCGACTCGAAATCCGAGGGTCGCGGGTTCGCGCCAGCGTCACGCTAAACATGCTCGCCCTCCCAGCCGTGGGGGGCGTATAATGTGACGTTCAATCCCACTATTCGTTGGTAAAAGAGTAGCCCAAAAGTTGGCGGTGGATGGTGATGACTAGCTGCCTTCCCTCTAGTCTTACACTGCTAAATTAGGGACGGCTAGCACAGATAGCCCTCAAGTAGCTTTGTGCGAAATTCCAAAACAAACAAACAACTATAACACCATGACTGTTTGATAGTAACTAATACACAAAACAAACAAACAACTATGACACCATGACTGTTTGATAGTAACTAATACACATCACTGATGTATGTTCTTAAAATCTATCAATATATATGTTCACTATGGTGATTGAAAGACAACTATAAAGAAAAATATATAATATACATTAACTGATACACATATTTTTCAAACCTAACGTGTCCTATTTGATTTAGAAAACATATGGAAACGTCTTTCTACTTTCAAAATGTTTATTCAGTACTTCATCAGTTTTCGTAATTTCATAAATGCTACATTTGGCTAGGTTGTTTTGAATTTTGCACAACGCTACATGTAGGTTACCTGCGCTAATTGTCCTTAACTTTGTTATTGTAGACCAGAAAAGGAAGACATATAATCAATACCACCCAATGTTAACAACTGGGTTACACTTTTATCAGTAAATAGTGAGACTGATCATCATATTATAACAGTCCCCCCCCCCCCAGCTAAACTGAAAGTGTGTTTGGTATGACGGGAGTTCAAATCTACGAAATAAAGGTGGGATATTCCAGTGTTTAATTAGATATATTTGTATTATATTTACCTGGAATAAATTTCTTTTCATCAAATAATCGATATTTGTATATAGGAGGATGAACTTTGATGATAAACTAGCCCAAATGTTAGGAATACATTGAACTCATCTCATTTTTAAGTATCACGTATGTAGTTTTTAATATTTTCGCCTAGCAATATCTAATGCCAATATTAATCTGTCCTTGATATAAATTTATGATGGTTTGTTATTTTTATAATTTAACGACACTTCGATGAATATAAGTAGTGAACAAATAATATTAATGTTAAATTATTTTCAACTATAATGAGATTTATCAATATAAATATACGTCTAATATACACTGCTGGCCAAAGTCTTAAGGCCAACGAACACAAAAAAAAATATTCATTTTGCGTTGTTAGACTGAACCACTTATTTGAGTAAAGCTTCGAACGATGAAAATAAGCAAATGGAAAATAAAAATAAAAACCTTTTTAGCATCTAATATGGAAAATGTGAACGCTATGAAATTAGCTTGAATACTAGCTGGTCAAAAGCTTCAGACCATATTGAAACGAAGCATTAATCGGTAAACACGAAACGAAATTTAGTCATTTATGTTCAAGCAAAAGCGTTGAGAACATTTCCACTGACATCTCCTATCTCCTGTTTTACATTGGGTAAAAACAAAACAAAGGCTAAAAAAGCTGACAGAGTTTGAACGTGGCAGAATTGTCGAGCTGCAAAAGTAAGGTCTCTCTCAGTGTGCCATTGCTAGTGAGATTGGGCGTTGTAAAACTGCTGTTGAAAATTTCTTAAAAGACCCCGAGGGATACGGAACGAGGATTTCATGTGGTCGCCTCAAGAAAATTTCGCCGGCGTTGAGCAGAACGATTCCAATGTGATAACTGCCACCACTTCTATTTTGGAGAAACAAGTAGAAAAATGGAAACCAGATTCAAAGAACATAAAAAGTCACCTTCACACGTTTTCGAACACTGCAAGTCAAATAAACACAACATAACCATAGAAAACACTCAAATACTAAATAAAGAAACAAACATAAACAAACGCAAAATTAAAGAAGCCTTACTTATACAACAACTTAAACCCAAAATAAACCAATATAAAGGAACGCCTTTATACCTGTATTAATATAATAAAATAAATATAATTATATATTCAAACATCTAACACCGCCCTCTACATTCCGAAACTCAGTTACACAACCCCTTTCAAACATGTGTTCAGCTTCCGGTCAATTACCTCTTTCTTTGTGAACCTGACGATGACCGAAGAAGGTCGAAACGTTGTTCACTCTTCTATGTAAAATATTTTTTCAACCCAAACGAGCCGTTTTCGCATATATATGATTCGACGGGTTGTCCGGCAAGACACCAACCGATCGTCGAAGCAGATTAAGGCCCTTACGGACGCAGAATGTGGCTCAAGAACAATAAGACGGTATCTACGAGAAAAAAAACTTTAACATCTGTAAACGTTTTCAAAGGCCAAACCTCCTTCCACACCATGAAACAGCTCGGTTACACTTTGCTGAAAAGCACCAAACATGGGACGTAGAAAAGTGGAAAAAGGTTTTGTTTTCTGATGAGACAAAATTTAACCTGGATGGTCAAAATGGCTTCCAACGTTACTGGTACGATAATGATATCCCACCGGAGACATTTTATACACGACACAATGAAATAGGTTCCATCATGATCTGGAATGCTTTCTCCTTTTATGGAACAATGGAGCTTCAGGTTATGCAGGGGCGTCAAACAGCAGCTGGCTACATTGCCATGTTGGAGAGAGCATCCTTATTGACTGAAGGCCCTCGTTTGTGTGGAAATGGCTGAATCTTTCAGCAGGACAACGCTGCAATCCACAATGCCAATGTCAGGACAAAGAACTTTTTCATGGCGAATAACGCGATTCCTTTGAACCATCCAGCGTGTTCTCTCGAACTGAACCCCATTGAAAATGTTTGGAGGTGGATGGCAAGGGTAGTCTATAAAAATGAACGTCAATTCGAAACAGTGTTTGATCCTCGTGAAGCCATCTTCACTATTTGGAATAACATTCCAGCCAGACTTCTGCAAACGCTTATATCGAACATGCCAAAGCGAATGTTTGCAATTATTCGCAATGACGGCCGTGCAACTTAGAACTGAGACCTCTTGTTGGGCATTTCTTACCCTGTTTATGACTTATTTTTGGTATTATCTTAAACTTTTGGCCAGCTAGTATTTGTGCTAATTTCATAGTGTTCACATTTTCCCTATAAAATACTGAAAATGTTTTTTTATTTTTATTTTTCCTTTTCTTATTTTCATCTTTCGAAGTGCTACTCAAATAAGTGGTTGAGTCTAACATCGGAAAATGCATGTTTTTTCCTTATGTTCATTGGCCTTGTGATTTCGGCCAGTAGTGTGTGTATACAGATAACATTACTTTGTGTACGTGACAACCTAAAAGAAAATTCGTTAACCACTTGGTCTATCGGAACTTGTAATTTAGTTACAGTTCATACACTTCAGACTGTAAAACACATTTGTTTATTTTTAAAATATAATAAAATCATTTTAAATATAATAAATTAGTACGTTAAAGAATTTAATCTTTAATGTCAAAGAATCAAACTTAAAGTAAATTTGAATTTATTTCAGAAGAGTGAACGGTGTATTCAAATTACAATATATTTTTAATATACATAACTATATATTTCAAGTGTAATATAAATGCAATATGAATAAACGTTTATTTCGAGTGGAAGTACAATTATGAGTAATTAGGTTTATCCGGGGTTCACTATCTAGTTGATCTATATTTTATGTATCAGTAGATTTGCTGTTTAATCAGGTGTACATACAGAATGTTTTATGTTTCTCTTATCACTTGTCCAGCGTGACTTAGGAATTAAAATAGGTTCGCAGTTCGAATTATGTTACTGTGAATTTACTTTCTTGATTTTTCAGGCTGAGAGTTCGGTGAAATCACGTAATTCGATTAGTTTGTTGTTGTTTGGAATTTCGCACAAAGCTACTCGAGGGTTATCTGTGCTAGCCGTCCCTTATTTAGAAGTGTAAGACTAGAGGGAAGGCAGCTAGTCATCACCACCCACCGCCAACTCTTGGGCTACTCTTTTACCAACGAATAGTGAGATTGACCGTAACATTATAACGCCCCCACGGCTGGGAGGGCGAGCATGTTTGGCGAGACTCGGGCGCGAACCCGCGACCCTCAGATTACGAAGCGTACGCCTTAACGCGCTAGGCCATGTCGGGCCCTAATTCGATTACAGTACCTCATACGTTTGTAGCGGATGGTGCTCACCAGCTACTTTCTAATCTACCATTTGAAAATTAAGGACGAACAACACAGATATCTCTTTTAATCGTTTTGTTTTCGTTCGAAGCGACAGTTATATTCACTATTCGTCCTGATTTTAAATATGCAGAACTAGACATGGGTTTGTTTGTTTTTGAATTTGACCCACAGCTACACGAGGGTTACATGTGTTAGCCGTTCTTAAGTTAGCAGTGTAAGACTAGAAGAAAGGAAGGCAGCTAGTCAACAACAACCACAGCCAATTCTAGGGCAACTGTTCTATCAATGAATAGTGGGATTGACCATCATTTTATAACGCCCCGACAGCTGAAAGAGCGAGCGTATTTGGTGAGAGGGGAATTCGAACCAGCAACCCTCAGGTTACGAGACGAGCGTCCTAACCACCTGGCCATGCCGGCCCGAACTAGACATGGCCTACTTTTGATTTATACATGGTAAGAATAATCGTCACAGTATAATAATCACAAGGCGATAACCTTTGAAATAAGTGGAAGTTCTAGTACCTCATACAGTATGTTACGTTCGTTAGGAAAGTCAAAGGTTCCCATAACAACAGATGCTTTTTTTAAGCAGGATTTTAAGTGTTTAATAACTTCTACCTGCTTTGTTTTCTCTGATGATATATCTGAAAAAGAAAGATTATAAAATTCTTGTCATTAATAACTTCATTTATAAGAGGCTTCTAACTGATATATTTACGAATTATTATGCACACAATGACACACACACACATCAAGATACGTATATCACACGTGAAGTAAACAATTTTCTTTTCTTTTCAGGGAGAAAACCCAACATTTAGAAACTCACTATTACATTTTATCACAACTTTGTACCCACAAAGAAGACTTAGAAACTTAACAGAACGAATTAAAAAATCTAACACCGTCTACAGGTTAAGCCCATACATAATAGATGGGCCTTTTATTAAAGTTCAAAACCTTAAAAAATAATATATAAACCCTGGTCTCCTACCAACATTCCATTCTACACCAGAAATTACTATTCTCTAGAATAACTTGAGCATTGACATTAAACGTTGAAAGAAATCTTTGTATTTACCTAACCCTGAATAACGTCTACTACAGGAACAATACAAGGCACATGCATAGTATCCCGTGCTAATGTGTTAAGATCACTTCGTTATATTTATAAATCTTTGAATGCCAGCTCATTGTTGTATTAGCCTAATGATGTACCTTACTGAAGCATTAAATGTTGACATGGAAGAAACTGTAATAGAGACACAGAATGTGATCTAAAATATCGTTTACATTAAGTATGTAGAAGAAGTAAAAATAATGATAATTCGGCCATAGCAGACTATTTACAACAAATATAATTAAAACATTATGATAAATGTCGTTGAAGCATTCAAAGTGACGATCTTCAGAGTCACCGCGTAACAGTCCACTGAGGAGAGGTAGGTGTGCCTTGAGAGAAAGGATGTCCAGATCATCACCGTATTTGTCCGCCAAGTACTTCAGCTCATCTGGAGTATCCTCTTCTCAAAGAAATTTGAAGAGAAGATCTTCCATATGTCGATCGCCTGGAAGCCTGGCTGATCAAAACGACAGTTGATTGCGTTAATGGCAAGGCCAAGAACCTCAAAGTACTGCCTTCTGTAGAATTCCTTGTGAGACGACGGGAACGATGGCTCACCGGTTCCTACCTCAAAACGCTTGGGCGCTCTCTTCTGTCTTGGCATTTGTGGTTCAGAAATGTTGAGCTCCATTGCCTTTCGGTGCACTTTTTCATATATCTTGTCAAAATTACCATCATTCCTCACTTTATCAAGAACACCCGCTACCAGTTTTGCATTTTGTTGCCCCTGTGCTGCAGACATGCAGGTCTTCTGCAATGTTTTTGACAAATTGTCCATCAAAGAGTACACGGCGACACCAAGATGAAGAGCGAAGAAGTATTCAAATTTCTCTATTTGGAATCTGACACCTATTATTCGTGCCCTCATTTCAGAGTCTAGACGATCTTCCAGACAAACGTCCTACTCCAAGAGAAGTGCTTCGTAGTTGGCAATGATGCGGTCGAAGCTCTGGCCGCGAACTGTCCAGCGAGTTGGGCAAATCACCTTTAGACCTGCTGTTTCTAGGTTGATGTTAGCTTTTATTTTCTCGACCAGATCTTGACACTTTGGTGAAAATTATATAAGCTTGCAGATTTCGTATGTGATATCTAGGGTATCAGCTAACAACTTAGACCCTTTTGTTGCGTCACATACTGCCAAATTTAAGGCATGCCCATGGCAATATGTATTGTGTGCCTTAGGAGCATCTTTGAGTATTTGTTCAGCAACACCTCTTCGTGATCCAGCCATAGGACATCCGGCATCGTAGCACTGGCCCCGACAGTTGGTCAGGGTCAAGTTCATCCGAATTATCGCGTCCTTGATGGCCAATACGATGGTATCTGCCTTTATGGTGGGGATTTCATAAAATCCGATGAAGTCCTCGTGGGGTTCCAGATTGTCGTCAATCCATCGAACACATATTGTAAGCTGTTTTTTGTTTGCAACGTCAGTGCATTCATCGGCAAGGATGGAGAAATAACGACCGTTTCTGCTACAAGACGCCACATCTCGCAACACCTGCAATTCCATTACCTCTAATATTTCGTTCTGAACATCATGTGTAACATACTTGTTGGTTTTCTTCTTAAGCCATTCTATCATTTTAGAATTGTCCTTTGCTCTGAGGTGATAAAGTTGTATGAAGTTCGATTCTTCATCGCTGTGTCCTTGCAAAGCTAGTCCCTGTCTAACCAAGAACTGTAAGTTCTCGATGATTTTGGCCATGTTGCTCCTAGATTCTTTCTTCTCTTCTCCCAGTGTCATGTCCAACATTTCGCCAATGTCAGAACATGTTTTGGGAAAAACTATTACATTCTCTTCTGCCATTTTATGGCACTGCGACATTTGGTGATCTCGAAACTTTTCCCTTGCCTTCTTCCAGTTTGAAAAGCCATCTCGGAGGAAAGCCGATTCCTTGTACTTTGCTTTGAGTTTCTGCTCTTTTTCTGCCAGTAAGCAGGTGTGACAAAGAACCGTATCTGAAAACTCTATGTAGTGTAACCAAGGAACTTCTTCGTACCATGACGGCTGAAATGATCCTTTGAATTGCTTGCATTCCCTTTTGGGGTACTGGAAATTTCGTGGTTGATTTGGTTTTGACGGGATTATCAATTCCGCCTGTAAACTGTCATCCATACTTGCTTTGCTACCTACAGAAGAATGGATGCCTTCTGAAGCTGTCGATAGACCAACAGTTTATACTGACGACCCGCTTTGCTGAACCTCTGCCTGCTGTATAGTTTGTTCACATTTCCCTTGTTTAACAGGCAGCTTGGGACCACAGAACTTTTCCATCGATGACTGTATTTTTCTTTTTCTGGGAAGGGGCTTTGGTCTGACCAATTGAAATACGAAACGAAATGACTGTAGGACGTTTCCCAATTCAAATCGCCCTATATTTTCATTTGGGTCATTTTTGGCAGAAAGGGTACCCATTATTAGGGATTTTTAAGAAGAACAATTGACCCATTTTAAGGGTATTTTATGGGGTACGTTTTACATTCACATCCATTGTGGAATCCTCCATGATGCGCAGGAAGTCATTACCCCATATAACGTACCCATCCAGGTCCATATGAAGCTACCGAGTTAGCTGATAACATACCCATCCCGCACCGGTCCGTACGAAGCTATCTCGTTAGCTGCGTGCGGCCGACCGGCCAGCGAGGGATCGGAGCCGTGCGCACACGCGTGATTCTTAAATTTCAAGTGCAACATTTAAAAATCACGGGTGTGTGCAACGTGTACACATCGAGCATGAGCGAGAATCGGTGCGAGGACTCCGGGCGAGAACTGTAAGAATATCATTTTGAGCGATAAACTTACCCATATTTAGGTCAAAATGGATTGGGGGGGCATATTTAAGGATTTTCGGGCACAAATCATACTCCATGTTTATGGTTTTCTTGGGAAAAAGTAACCTATTAGAGCGGCATACACCCATTAGGCGAGTACCTCTCCCCCCACCCCGCCCGCGCAGTTTGAACGCACACATGAATGTGACCACGTGGCGGATACGGCAGCTGCACACTGCTAAATCCAAGATATCGTCCGACCATGTGATGGGTGGATACAATCACTGAATCTATTACCAGTGACAAAATTAACCATGTTTGACTGAGCAGACACAAAATGTTCAAGTTTTCTACATAAAAGGTCTAGATTTCAGGTTATCAAAAATTTTACAGGACTGTGGACATAGGCTGATTATTAAACATGGAACTTGATTAAGGCCAGACGAAACACATGAAATTTTAGTAATATGTTTCAAACCAAATGACTTTGTGTTGTGTTTTCACTTCATCAAACTAAGCTGTGCGTAAAGTTGTATGCCTGTACATAGATTTGTGAATGTAGTTCATATTTTTGGAATTCACAATGTTCTCGTTTCTTTAATTATCAAAGACTCGGCATTTTCTAGAAATCTTAACTGTAAAATTGTAATTGCATTGGGGAGGGGGGGGTGGAACGGGATATTGACAATTTAGACCAGTCTCACGTACAGGTCATGTTTCTATTTATGTTTTGAATATCAAATTCAGGGCTGCCACTCTAAACTTTTATTGATATTTTTTAATTAATAATTATAAATAATTACCCATATCCACATGGTTACTGATCTTTATTAAGTGGGATTACCTTGAACATCATTCTCATTGGATTTGCTCAAATTTAACAAAAGTTAACAATTTAGAAAACCCCACACCCCTGCGAGTGTCCGAAGTTGACTAAAACCATCCCGCGTGTCAGAGTTGTGCACAGTAGGCCTATTAAATGCTTATTTGTAAATAGATATCCTACAACTTACAAGGCTACAATACATAACATAACTGCCCAAGAACAAACTGACAATTCTTAATCTAAGTTTATTTTGTACCTCACTCTCCTGATCCTCACTGGTAAAAGCATGATCCATATTGAGCTTAAATTCTGTATCAAGGCATCTGAGGGAAATTTTGGAGTCGTAATGAGACGCCTGGTAGGTTTTAGAATTAGTCTGAGCCAACTTTTATCATGCACACATGTACGTTATGTCTATGCACACTGTGTTACGTTTTGTTTCGGTTCTTAGAATGCATATATTCGTGTGTGTTGTGATAGCTCGCCACCACGCACGCAAGGTCCACGAATAAAAAAAACATCGTCACATTCTATTTGAAGTCACGCAACAATACGCGCGCACAGTCCCATACAACACATACGTGATTGATATAGTGTGTGTCTACATGTCTGTAAGATAACGGCCATAATGTGCAATCAAAAACAGGGCACGGTATGTAGTACAGATCCGTACGCGCGCCGTAGGCCTCGCTCGTTTATTTGTTTTTTTTTATGTCGCGCACCTACGTCACCGCTCGTGTAGTCATATGGGAATTTAAATAGGGTGAAACAAACGATATTGATACCAACAGGATGTACCAAGCAACAGAATAACGAAAATTTCATTTTAACCAAGAATCAAAATATTATCTATCTGCGACATTTCATTTTTTTTGCACTATTGAAAAAAATGGTTGTTAGCCAAAAGTGTGGGGTTCCGCGGTCCCTGCAACAACTGTTGACCTCTTATTTACAACTTTATTTCTTGCAAGAAGCATAAGAAAATTCCTATACTGATGTTGTCAGCGATATTCTAGCTTTATACCACACTTTGAATCCCATTTCTTGCTTTTCATAGCTACATCATATGGTTTTTCATTTTTTTAGCAGCATATTTCTCTCCGAATGTAGGTAAAGAACTTAGGTGGTTACAACATGCAAAGGAGATTAATATCGTGCTAGCAGAGTTATGCTGCATTTGATAAGGGAACGTCCATTCTAAGCTTTTCAGATTTCTTTTTGTTAGTTTTAGTCCTGATTGATCTGGTACGTATATTCATATGGTGATCTTGCTGTTCAATTGCTTTGCTTTCTGCCATTCATTTGATGGTCAATCAATCTCAATGTTAATGTAGTGTATCCTGTGAGTCAGTTGCAAGTATTGTTAGTGACATTGCCTATTTATGTTTCATTGCTTTTAGTTATTTAAAAGAGAGTTTCCTTCATGCTTTCCATTTCCACTTACGCTAAATTAAAATATCTAAGATTAGATTGTGGTGGATAATGATTCAATGCATTTCTTTTTTTTTACACTGCAAGGCTCTGGGTATAATTTTGCTTGCATATGCTGTAGGTGTTACGTGATGCCGCACTGATAGAAGAACTTGAATTATTTCCTGTGACCAGTCTTAAGCATGTTTTGTACGTTTTCAGTCTTATCAAGTTATACAGCAATCAAACTGGTTATCGGTGCTGTATAATTCAGGATGTAATAGACAATATAATAAGTAGGTTCTGTTTTTCAGCTCGATTTACAGCTGAACCTTTCACAGCATTGCTTTTGGTAGCTCTAGCTGTCAGAGTATTTATGTGGCTGGTGAAGTTGGGATGTTTGTCAAAGATTACCCCTTTCTTTAGGTACTTTTTTGTTTCTTCTTTGCCTGTTGATAATGGCGATGTCCCGCCCTCATCAGCTCATCAATTTTTGAGTATGTACAACATGGCCGTGGATTTGGAAAGATTATTTACCATCCACTATGGCTCCACCATTTCTTCACACTGTTAAAGAATGGTTTCACCAAAATGTCGATGATAAAGGTTAGTACTAAGCAGTTTGTTGAACTGTCAAGGCGAGCTACATCCTTAACGTAGTTGTTTAAGAGAGCTAGTGATCCAGTCTAATTGTCAGATTCCATATTCAACTAACCATATGTCAATGTAGCAAGCTAGTTTACTCCAACTCAACGTAGTCATGGTCACTAACATGGTTCCTAATCAAAGTAATGTTCCTCTTCATTCTAGAAACCTATGAACAGACCAAGTTTTCTCTATTTCGTATGATATGGTTAGCAATACCACCTTGCGAACAGTTGGGCTCAAACTAGAAGTGGTCATTTACTGTTTTACATCTTTCCATTACACAGTTTGATGCAAAGGTGTGGTGGATGCTCAGAGCTTTGACAAACACACCTCTTCATGAGGTATTTGCATATTCAAGTGTTTTGACACCATACATGCACAGTCCTCACTGATACATCAGTCCAGTTTAGACTGATGACTGTCAAGAATGACTCAGGTAGAGAGTCAGAGTATTTAATCAAGTGACCAAATAATCACCATTGTAATGTTGTCTGCATGCAAAAAAGCGTACAATATATATAAAGGAACGATTGTGGCGAGACCTTGTCACATTTCCACATTAGTCTTAACTCTGATTCGCATATGCTCAACATCATACCACTGATACTTGTGTGTGAAAAAGATGTGATTTCCAGCAGTTGTAAAAAAATTGCAAATAAACAGAAATAAAATAAACAATCCTTTTTAAAATACAACACAGAGTGAGTACTTGTTTAACTTGAAATACATGTGCTTTTACATATCTAAACTGTCTAATTCCTCTCCAAATTCTACTGAATGAAGCATCTATCTACCATATTGTTTAATTTTAAAT
The DNA here is from genome assembly GCF_004210375.1 of Tachypleus tridentatus. Classification (NCBI taxonomy): domain Eukaryota; kingdom Metazoa; phylum Arthropoda; class Merostomata; order Xiphosura; family Limulidae; genus Tachypleus; species Tachypleus tridentatus. The sequence goes on from NW_027467782.1 coordinate 32,716,091, forward strand.
AATATTAAACTATGTTACAACATCACATTAAAGCAGCACTGTCATAGTCCTCCAGAGCGAATTCTGCCATTAACTTGACTGGTAATTCCCAACAGAAAATAAAGGGAGGTTGTCGCCTTGAAAGCATCTGAACTGTTGTTGAAGAAAACTGATCTTTACTTTCATACCAAACCACGAACTGAGCAACAGATAACAGGAGTAGAAGTAATATAACAACCTTTTGACTACTTGTTGGCTGGCATGGCCAGGTGGTTAAGGTGCTCGACTCGTAATCTGAATGTCGTGGGTTCAAATCCCATCACACCAAACATGCTCGACTTTTCAGCCTGAGGGCGTTATAAAATTCGGTCAATCCCACTATTCGTTGGTAAAAGAGCAGTCCAAGAGTTGGCGGTGGGTGATGATGACTAGCTGCTTTTCCTGTAGTCTTACTCTGCTAAATTAGGGACGGTTAGCGCAGATAGCCCTCATGTAATTCACTTTGAAAATTCAAATCAAACAAACAACGTGTTATATAAACTGCACACTATTCTGAACAACTAGAAAGTTCTCAAAAGTAATACATTACAAAAAAGTAAAAAAAATGCATGACATGCTTGCACATTGCACATGTAAGGTGACCAAAACAAAGCAAAAGAGAGAGAGATTTAAAATATATATGTGCCTCATTGACTGTAGTGATTTAAGAAAAGTGCCAAATAGGCAACACATTTCACAGTGGCAAAAAATTACATTTATTATGGATTTTACACAGATGTGATTACGAAATGCAACAGAAAATACATTACAAGCCGAAATATCTGATAATTTAAAAATGGTATTGATGAGAATAGCAGCTAAGAATAGTAAATTAAAATTATAAAAACGATTAAAATATTTAAAAGACTTAATTCAATTTCAAATATCACACTGAAACCTGGCATGAAAAAATACTGTTCTGAATGATATCTTGGGTACGTAATTAAGAACTGTAAATCAATATAGTTTCTAATGGTAACGTCTTTCACGCTTTTATCTTTATAAGTATTGTCACGTGATCACAAAACCAACAATGGGAACATCACAAGACAAGAAGTGGCGTGATTAGTAACCGCATCTATGAAAACAAATGACCAAGTAGCTGATTAACGTTACAAGCTCCGTACATTTCGAAACACGATAAAAAAGTAAATCCTAATTTGTAAGTTTCTTTACATAATAGGAAAAAACAAAACTATACCTTATGTTTTGTTACAAGCTCCGTATATTTCGAAACACGATAAAAAAGTAAATCTTAATTTGTGAGTTTCTTTACACAATAGGAAAAAAACAAAACCATAACTTATGTTTTGTTTCACGAGTTTTCGGTTATAAGTAATCGCGGTTAAAGTTAACATAAGCTTCAGCAGTGTAAACTTTTATAAACTAATGCTAATGTTTGAAATATTGAAGGTTCCAGATAAGGTGGTTACTTTGATATTACTTTATTTATGAATAGATTTCCTTCTAATTGTGATGTTTTATTACACAGTGGTACCTCGGTTCTCTAATTTAATCCATTCCAGAAGGCTGTTCGAAAACCGAATCAATTTTTCCCATAAAAAATACTGTAAATTAAATTAATCCGTTTGCAACCTCCAAAAATTACGCATTACGTCATCAGTCGGGTTATTTCGGGTCACGACAGTTTGCTTCGGGAACCGAGTTTACTTTCGACAACCGAAACATTGTTTTTATCAAACAATATATTCAAAAACTGAATCGTTTGAGAAGGTAGTGTTTTGAAATTTGAAATTTTGTTTGAAGCTAGTTCTAAGTTATCAAAAAAAGTATAACATTAGAGCTGATCACAAGAAAGGTATTGTCCTAGGGTTTAGCCTGACTTCTAACTCAAGTTCTGTTTGTTTGTTTTGGAATTTCGCACAAAGCTACTCGAGGGCTATCTGTGCTAGCCGTCCCTAATTTAGCAGTGTAAGACTAGAGGGAAGGCAGCTAGTCATCACCACCCACCGCCAACTCTTGGGCTACTCTTTTACCAACGAATAGTGGGATTGACCGTCACATTATAACGCACCCACGGCTGGGAGGGCGAGCATGTTTGGCGCGACTCGGGCGCGAACCCGCGACCCTCAGATTACGAAGCACACGCCTTAACGCGCTAGGCCATGCCAGACCAACTCAAGTTCTAAAATTAAACAAAAGAAGCTAAAAAAGTAATTTAAAAATACAGAACTTAGTGTCGTTCTTATTGGAACGTTAATTTGATGAACCTAGGTAAAACGGTTAGGCCTACCTTAGGCTTAAGGAACCTTATTTAAATAATTATATTAATAACTTTTAGAGTTTTATTCTTGCTGTATTAAAATACCTTGACAGAAGATTTATAGTTTCGATCTGTTAAACAAACATAAACCTACCACTAAAATATTTCTTAGATACTACTTTAACCTAACAGATAACGAATGCAACCGAATTTTGTAAGCCAAAAACGTCTTTTCTGACCAACAGAAATAAGATTATTACGCTTATTATCTTCACAGGTGTTGTGTGTTTTTTAAAAAACAAAATCACAAAAATATTTTAATATGTAAAAAAAGACAATGATGATAAACTCCAGATTATTTAAATTTAAAATTAAAGTTATTTACTTATCTCTACTTTAATGATAAAGAAGATTGTTTTGGTAACCATGAAATTACTCTCGATTCCATGAAAATTTAAAGTTAGGCCTATACCTCTTGTGGCCATATTGCTCATTGATGCATTGGAGTTTTATTTGAATGTACATATTTAGAAATAAAGAATTGTAAAAAAATTCATACAAATATTGTTACTATTAAGTAATATAGTAACACCAGTTAACATACGGAAATAACCGGGGAACACAACAAAATGCAGTTTTCTCTAAAGGCTTTTGCAACAAAAACTAAAACAGTTCTTCAATATCTTTCAGTTATATAATTGTCTCCCGGTGTGACAGCGATAAATCTTCCCTTTCCCTTGTTCATAGAATTAAAATGTTATGTTTTATTTTCTCAATCTTTAAATAGCTTTTCGTGATTACTTCCTTATTCATTTAATTGAGTCACTAAGTATTAAAAGAAGGTTCATAAATGATTCCCGTGAAACTACTTACCATGAGGACATCGACAAGTCTGTACCTATAGGTCTTGTGAATGTCTCTGGCATCTTGAATACTCTCAGCATACCTTATAAGTATGAGTGCTCACAGTTAAATTCAACAAAGAAAGACGATCATTGTGTAATACCTGTTGTCTTCATTTCTATGATAAAAACTCATATCTGCAAAGCAACTTTTCATGTGCACGTGATATTCTTGATTTACAAAAGAAATTAAAAATGATGAAAAGGAGAAATATATTTAACCTATAGTTATGGAAGCGAGTGTCTAGGACACCTGTGAACATCGATCAAGCTCCTTTCAGCTTTGACCTATCCAGCTTTGTCTAGAAACAAAACAATGCATTCCCGATACCTTATCCACAGTTAAGTGCCCCAAGTCAAAATTACAGTCTGCCTCGAGGGCTGTTCAGGGTGTAAGTTTGGCCTTTCTATTTGATATAGGTTAGCTAAAATTGGGAAGAAGACCTACTCGTGGTTTATGACGCTTCCATACTTCGTACTGCACAAAGCAGTTTTCCCTTGTTCATAGAATTAAAATGTCATGTTTTATTTTCTCAATCATTAAATAACTTTTCGTGACTACATCCTTATTCCTTCAATAGAGTCTCTAGGTATTAAAAGAAGGTTCATGAGAAATTGATGTCAAACTAGTAACAATCAGGACATCGAAAAGGCTGTATCGATAGGTCTTGTGCATGTCCCTGGAATCTTGAAAACTCTCAGTACACGTTATAAGTATTAGTGCTCACAGTTAAATTCAAGAAAGAAAGATAATCATTGTGAAGTACCTGTTGTCTTCATTTCTGTGATAAAAACTTATATCTCCAAAGCAACTTTTACTTTGCATGTAACACTCTTGAGTTAGAAAAGAAATTAAAAATGATGAAAAAGGAAAAATATATTTAACCTATCTTTATGGAAGCGAGTGTCTAGGACACCTGTGAACACCGATCAAGTTCCTTTCAGCTTTGACCTATCCAGTTTGTCTAGAAAGAAAACAATGCATTCCCGATACCTTATTCCACAGTTAAGTGTCCCAGTCAAAATTACAGTCTGCCTCGAGGGTTGTTCAGGGTGTAAGTTTGGCCTTTCTATTTGATATAGGTTAGCTAAAATTGGGAAGAAGACCTTCTCGTGGTTTATGACGCTTCCATACTTCGTACTGCACAAAGCAGTTTTCCCTTGTTCATAGAATTAAAAAGTCATGTTTTATTTTCTCAATCATTAAATAACTTTTCGCGATTACTTCCTTATTTCTTTAATAGAGTCTCTAGGTATTAAAAGAAGGTTCATGAGAAATTGACGTTAAACTACTTACCATGAGGACATAAAAAAGGCTGTATCGATAGGTCTTGTGTATGTCCCTGGAATCTTGAATACGTTATAAGTATTAATGCTCACACTCAAATTCACAAAGAAAAATGATAATTGTGGAGGACTTGTTGAGTTTATTTCTCTGATAAAAAATTAGACCTGGAAAAAAACTTTTACTTTGCATGTAACATTTTCGAGTAACAAAAACATAACAATGATGAAATGCAGAAATATGTTAAATCTATCGTTTTGGAAGAGTGTATGGACATCTGTGAACTTCGATCAAGCCCCTTTCAGCTTTGACCTATCCAGCTTTGTCTAGAAACAAAACAATGCATTCCCGATACCTTATTGCACAGTTAAGTAACCCAAGTCAAAATTACAGTCTGCCTCGAGGGCTGTTCAGGGTGTAAGTTTGGCCTTTCTATTTAATATAGGATAGCTAAAATTGGGAAGAAGACCTTCTCGTGGTTTATGACGCTTCCATACATCGTACTGCACAAAGCAGTTTTCCCTTGTTCATAGAATTAAAAAAGTCATGTTTTGTTTTCTCAATCATTAAATAACTTTTCGTGACTACATCCTTATTTATTTAATTGAGTCACTAAGTATTAAAAGAAGGTTCATAAATGATTCACGTAAAACTACTTACCATGAGGACATCGAGAATTCTGTACCTACAGGTCTTGTGAATGTCTCTGGCATCTTGAATGCTCTCAGTATACGTTATAAGTATTAGTGCTCACAGTTAAATTCAACAAAGAAAGATGATCATTGTGTAGTATCTGTTGTCTTCATTTCTGTGATAAAACTTATACTTTTACTTTGCATGTAACAATCTTTAGTAACAAAAGAAACTAACATTGATGAAGAAGCACAAATATATTAAAGCTGTTGTTATGAAATGGTGTTTTTTAGGACACCTGTGAAGATCGTTCAAGCTCTTTTCATCAATGACCAGTCCATCTTTGTGTAGAAGGCAAAAAACAATGAATTCCAGAAAACCCAGTTGATAAATACATAGCATGGGCATTTTCCAAATATGTAACATGAGCCAGCTCATTCATCAAAGACTTTTAATTTCAAGTCTAATCTAAATCAACTTAATCATAAAGCCTTAATGGCCAGTTTCGGTGTTAAACATCATATTTTAATACCCGTAACTTACAGCGCCGGATTAAGGTTTAATGGGGCTTGGGGTAATATTTTAAAATAATACTAATAATTATTCACTCTTGTTTCTATTCTTCTATATTCACGAACTATAATTTATTTATTTGGGTGACATGTGCATTAATATGGTACTGGTGGTTGGTAAAGGGTAACTAAAAGAAAGATGTTGAAGGTAAAACCACCAAGAAAGTTAACTGTATATATTTTGTTTTATATACTATTGTCGAAACGGACAATGCCATTATTCAGGTATAACTAACTGAACGAGCAACTTGTCTAATTAGTTCTTAAGTTGTCTCAAAAGTTTCACTCCAGCTACAAATGAAATTCCAAGGAAATAAAAGTGAGAATAGAAATGTTTTCATATGGTTCTATATGGAATAAAATAGTTCATGAGTGAGAAAAGTTTTAAACCTAATCTGACGGGCATCTTGTACTGCGCACACCTGAGGTTGCATTTACGTTATTTCAGTAAATATAGAATAAAACCTTAGCTAATAGTCCATATTTTAACAGTAAAGAAGTTTTAAGTTCATGAGTTTATATGATAATATTTTTACAAAATCATAAATTTTCCCTAATGTGTCACATGTGACATTATGATTCATGGCATTCTCCAAATATGTAACATCAGCCAGCTCATTTATCAAAGACTCTTTCAATTTCAAGTCTAATCTAAATCAACTTAATCATAAAACCTTAATGGCCAGTTTCGATGTTATATCCCTTTTCACAGAAGTTCCAACCACTGAAGTCTGCAAGATGGCCTTAGAACTCTATATTCGAGATGCTAATCCAACTATAGACATTCCCAGCAAACAATTGCAACCCTCATAGAATTCACCACGATAAAGACAAAATTCATGTTCAACAACCAGAACTATATACAAACAAATGGGCAACCCAGTATCACCTGTTCTAGCCAATATTTTTATGACGCAAGTTGAAACATAAGCAATTAACACAGCATTACATCCACCACTATACTGGTACAGATATGTAGATGACACGGTTGCGGGATTCAAGTCTACAGAAGACATACTTAATTTTTTCAATCACATTAACTCTATACATCCCAACCTTAAGTTCACATGTGAACAGAAAGAAAGCAATCAAATATTATTTCCTAACTTTAAAATTACAAAAACTGATACACAATTCAAAACAGAAATCCACTCAACAATCACCCATACTGGACTATACATTCCTTGGGACTCAGCACATGAAACTAAAAAAAAAAACCTCAACACACTAAGAAACCAAATAAACACAGCCATAAAACTATGCTCACCAGATAAAATTATCATTGAATTAGACAAAATAAAACAATATTTCATCAACGTCAATAAGTTTCCTCCACAAACCGTAAAAAACATTATACGCACACACCTAGACAGAAAGCAAAATCAACCAACAAGAGTAAATATATCTTACGAATCAAAAAATCACGAAACCATATATTCCCGATACCAGCAGACAAATACCCAACATTTGGTAAAAACTAGTAATAAAATGTGACATTCCAGTTAATACCAAATTTATTCAAAAACCAGGCACAAAACTGAAGTCCATACTATGTAAAAACTACACTGACAAACACCACACCAACATTATTTATAAAATGCAATGTGATAACTGCCACGACTTCTATATTGGAGAAACAAGTAGAAAAATGGAACCCAGATTCAACATAACCATAGAAAACACTCAAATACTAAACAAAGAAACAAACGCAAAATTAAAGAAGCCTTACTTATACAACAACTTAAACCCAAAATAAACCAATATAAAGGAACGCCTCTATACCTGTATTAATATAATAAAATAAATAAAATTACATATTCAAACATCTAACATCGCCCTCTACATTCCCACACTCGGTTACACAACCCCTTCCAAACATGTGGTCAGCTTCCGGTCAATTACCTCTTTCTTTGTGAACCTGACGATGACCGAAGAAGTTCGAAACGTTGTTCGCTCTTCTATTTAAAATATTTTCTCAACCCAAACGAGCCGTTTTGCATATATAAGTCTGCCTAGAGGGTATTTCACGGTATAAATTCGGCCTTTCTATTTGGTATGGGTTAGCTAAAATGACCTTCTCGTGGTTTAAGACGCTTCCGTACATGATACTGCAGATAGCAGTTTTCCATTGTTTATAGAGTTAAATAGGCTTGTTTTAGTAACTAAAATAGCTATTGGTGACTACTTCTGTATTCAATTAATTCAACCACTAGGTATTAAAAGCAAATATTTGAAGGTATTTGTAATGACGACCATGCAACTCACTGGTGCTACCTCTTGTTAGTCATTTCCTACCCTGTTTAGGACTTCTTTTTGGTATGGTCTTAAACTTTTGACCAGCTAGTATTTAGGCTAATTTCATAGTGTTCACATTTTCTCTATTAAATGCTGAAAAAGTTTTTTAAATTTTATTTTCCCTTTTCTTATTTACATGTTTCGAAGCTCTACTCAAATAAGTGGTTGAGTCTTACGACACAAAATGCATATTTTGTTTTTATATTCATTGGCCTTAAGATTTTGGCCAGCAGTGTAATGTTGAAGATACATATTTTGGTAAATCCAGTATCAAGAATTAATTTGGTGATATTTTCTGATCTTACTGTTATTTTAAGGACATGGAGTGCACATTTGTATCTGTGTGTCTAAAATAATAAATACATTGTGTCACTTCCTATTTTCCGGGCAGCTATTAATGTTCACTATATTCTCAAACAAATCTCCATCTGCAGTATAACATTTTATATTTCAAACAAATGCGATCAAATAGTTAAGAGTACAGTAAATCATCACGCACCGTATCAACTAGGTATTAGTTATGTTTATTGTCATTACAATGTATAAAGTTTGCTACCTTACCCAATAATCTTTTGTTCATATTCCAGTTTATGAAGTAAGTAAAAACTGAGAATTTAAAAATCCGCAAATAGACGCCATAAAAGAATTAGGAAAGAAAGTTCATTTTGAAAACACCAAATATAATGAAAGGTAAAAGTATGAAACCAAAATTAGGGTTTCTTGTTTCAGTAAATAATGTTTACAGTATCTCCGGTTTCCTTGTTTTGTTTACAATCCATATTTACATATTTTTAAATACCCATTTTCATATTTATTTTGTCGTGATAAGTACAGTAAAAATATAGTTTATTTGTCACAAAAGATAGTCGTTTTTACTGGAGAGTTCTGTTTGAAGTTCTTGTGAATGTTTGAGAGAAAATCATCAGTAAGATTGGCTGTATTGAGCTACTCTTCAGATTCAGTTTGTTAGTATTGTGTTTCAAACAGTAAATATCACGTTGCTCAGTCTCCTTGATAATGTAAAATTTGTCCAGAATGACTATCACTACGTATATTTTTATTTATTTGTGGTTGTTCAGCCGTCCGTAATTTTGAATTTAAAACACTACAAATGAGGCAGCTTGTTAATATCATCCTCCGTGAACTCTTGGACAACTCTTTACTATGGAATATAAAGATATAAAGTCATAATATAATGCTTAGGGTCAACAAGGGACTTGTGCAAAGCACCAAATAAATATAAATTAAACTATTTAAAAAGTAGCTTTTGTAAGATAAATATTAATTTTAAAGATAAACATATGTATATATACACTTTTTGTAAATGTAACCAAGGAAACCGGAACTAGATCGTTCTTGTTCATTTCAGTCAGAATTAATTATATTAATTACCAGTAATAATGTTAACGTAATAGATAAAAATCAAGATTGAGATGAACAAAGTGAATTATAAAGAAAACCAGCAACTCTGAGTGAGGAAATAACCATTGTAAGTACTTGAGAAAGACAGAAAAACGAAGAGGTTTTTTCTAGACTGACTCAAGTTAATCGCTATTAAAGAGTTTGAATATTGACCTAGTGACTGGTATAGTAGAGGAAGTTGTTTGACTGACATTAGAAAGTGAACAACTGTCAGACAATTATCCTATCACAAAGTCACTGAAAAAAACCCAACAGAAATGCAGTTTACTCCATGGGAAGAAGTCAAGAAATCAGAGAAATGCTCTGCAAGAATGTTCTTTTCAAACGTGAATATGCCCGGTATGGCCAGATGGCAAGGGCGGTCGACTCGTAATAGGGGAGTTGCGGGTTCGAGTCTCCGTCGAACCAAACATGGTTGTCCTTTCAGCCGTGGGATATAATGTGATGGTCAATCCCACTATTTATTGGTGAAAGAGTAGCCCAATAGTTGGCGCGATGGGTGGTGATGACTAGCTGCCTTCCCTCTAGTTTTACACTGCTAGATTAGGGACAGCTAGTGCAGATAGCCCTTGTGCAGCTTTGCGCGAAATTCAAACCAAACCAAACCACGTCAATTTAACATTAACACGCACTGTGCCTGCAACTGTATTTTTCCATATTCAGATATAAAGAAACGAAAGAACAGCTTCAATAATGTTTTAACATTTAAAGTGTTAAACTCAAACAACAATTAATTGACATAATTTTTGTTTAATGAATTATTTTATTTCACTTTCCCTTACTGGCTTCACACATTACTGGGAACTATAGAAAAACTTCAGGCTCTTTGCATGAGAGCGTATGTGTGTGTTTTCTTATAGCAAAGCCACATCGGGCTATCTGCTGAGCCCACCGAGAGGAATCGAGCCCCTGATTACATGAGGGAAATTTACATAATTTCAATGTACAATATTGTTGTAGATTATTGGTTCATATAGACTTGAGTTATAGAAACACATGTAAAACACTGAGCGACATATTCTAATTTATTGTGGTTTCAAAGTAAAATGTTATGTTTGGTTAAGTAAAGCGTAATGAAAACTGAATCGTGTTCTGTTAGGAACTTGGTATCATTCATGTGGAAGTGCTGTTACAACTAAAACATTCTTCTTTTATAGACGATATTCCAATTTATGGTTGTTTAGAACCAAATTCAAATTGGTTAACGTTGACAGTGTTTTAACATCTTAACAAAACATATTTAGCATTATTTCAAATTGTATACGAAACATTTCTATCAAACCATCTAACAAATATTATGTAAAACCTAATCATATGTCACAGAGGACAAAGGAACTTCCTTCTGTCAAGAACAAATAAACAAACAAAAAATGAAAAATATCACAAGGATTTGTGGAGGAAACTGGAAGGGATGTTTCATTTTACAATATTTAATTTAAAGGTGAGGACAGAAGTTTAGTTAAAATAATTTATTTGTTATTCATTAAATTTGAATGTTATATGAGCAAAACAAATGGCTTTTAGGGTTTTGCAAAGGGATTTATTTACACATAACATTTGAAATTAAAATATATTAATCAGTTTTACATTTCGAAAAATTGTAAAAATGAGATTTAATAGTTTAAAATAACGACAACTCTCTTAAACATGGACTTCATTTTAAAATAAAATTTATGAGTAGGAATTTAATTCGTTGTTTTAGGGCCAATCTAACTTTTCTATTGTGGAGGTCTTGTACTTTCCCAAAATGTTTATTCAATTGTAAAATAAAAGTGTATTTAGTACTTGTAGAAGAAAGTTCGTTAATTATAAACTAGTTTTATATACACATATATACCCACCGGTTGGGAACCCCTGGTATAGAACAAATCTACAGACGACAAATAAACGTTGTCACATCAAAAAAACTTCTTGCTCTGAGATCTACACCAACAAATCGTCATTCCTGTAGTCGCGAGAAACAAACCTTCATTTATATTCTATATGCAACTTGTTAACTAGATTTAAAGGATAAATTTTCGTTTTCATAACTCAACTAAGAATATCTTCTGACTTTTCCAGCTGTTATCCCTCACTTATCAGTTTTATTTTTCTGTTATTTTACTTTCCGTTTGCTTACGTCATTTCATTACAACAATTTAGTCAAGAGTATTGTTGCATTTCCAACCAACGTGAAGAAAGACAACAATAAAATGGAACCACAATATTGCTGAATATTTGTACATAGTAACTACAGAGACGAGACATTAAATAAAGCGGCCGAACTTTGAGAAGAAAGAACAAAATGTCACATCAGAAAATTACTCACCTTGCATTTCACGCGTATTTCAACTAGTACAATTTGTAGATATAAAGTTTTGTATAAATATTTTAATTGTATATATTTAAATAAGGTCATTTTGTGAAAATGAATTAAGTTCTTGAAATGAGAAACAAAAGTCAGACAACTAGTAAGAAATATTTACTTCACTCTGCAACCTGTGAGAGTCTAGTCAGGTACTATTAACTAACACTGTACTGTGTTAAGAAGCGTCGTACTGAAAAAGGGACTATTTTTTAAGATAAAAATATTCTTTTTTACGGCAATTAATGGAGAGGAAAACTGTTCTGATTGTGATAACACAAATACTATTTTTGATCTATTAAGTGTGGTACCGTTTATTTAAAAATCAGTAGATTTTTAATTGCATTTATAAAAAGCATATTTATAAATTACATCAATAAAGATATAATAAAACCTTCAGATTTAGTTCTAGTGAAAGTCGAGTTCTTGATACAAGGACAGTACTTTAAAATTCTGTTCTTTGATAAACAAATGTTTGTCGTACGTATTGTAGTTATTTTTATAATTATCTGAATTTAGAATACCAAAGTGGGATTTTTTATAGATTATTGATTATGGTGCCAATAAGTAGGTTTTGTTTTGGAATTTCGCACAAAACTACTCGAGGGCTATCTGTGTTAGCCGTCCCTAATTTAGCAGTGTAAGACAAGAGGGAAGGCAGCTGGTCATCACCACCCGCCGCCAACTCTTGGGCTACTCTTTTTACCAAAGAATAGTGGGATTGACCGTAACTTATAACGCCCCCCGGCTCGGAGGGCGAGCATGTTTGGCGCGAACCCGCGACCCTCAGATTACGAAGCGCACGCTTTATGTATAGTAAAGGAAAACTATATACAAGACACAATCTCCACTACGTGAGTATAACATTTTACAAGTACAATAGCAGTCTTTCAAATAAAACATGAGACTAAAATGTCACTATAAATATTTCTTCGTGTATTTTAAAGTAATTATTATACGATGTGTGTAATAAATTTGATATTATGTGTATTGATATATTTACTATTTCTCTTCATATATAATATAGGGGTTGGCTACTTAAAAAACACCGTTTGTTTAGAATTTAACACAAAATTACATGGTGACCATGTGTATCGAAACTCGGTGTCTAGCGTTATAAATTCATAGATGTACCACAGTGCCACTAGAGGTAACCGAATGTATAATGTAGAAAGCATGTAGTATCTACATGTTACGATCATATAAATATGCCCCCCAGTGGCACAGTGGTATGTCTGCGGACCTACACACTAAAAACCGGGTTTCGATAGCCGTGGTGGGCAGAGCACAGATAGCCCATTGTGCAGCTTTGTGCTTAATTCTAAACAAAAAAGCTCTTGATTAACAATAATTTCTCTTCATTAACCATTTTATGATAACTAATTCTGCTGTTCTATCGACGTGGTTTGGTTTGAATTTTACACAAAGCTAAAGGTGGGCTATCTGCGCTACCCGTGCCTAATTTAGCAGTGTAAGACCAGAGGGAAGGCAGTTAGTCTCGAGTTAGTATCTGTGTGCTCCATTCACCCACTACATCCTCACTTAAAATAAATAAGTCGTGTAACAACACGTACTGTCATTCGAAGTTCTAACAGCTAAGCTGAACCAACCACTCGGCCTGCCTCCTCACCGTTACGTGATTGGTGAAGTCTTGGAGGATATTTTTGAAGTAAATGACAACAGGTTGATTAAAATAAAGAAAAACGTTGAGGTAGAGAAGTTAGTTTAATGTTCTATAGGTAGGGTAAGTAGAAAATCAAATTGAATAAGTTACTGTTGCTACTACTGGCATAGACACTACTACTACCAGAAGGGCTGATGATAATGTGAAGCTGTGCCAGATACACCCACTCAGGTAGGTTTGTAAGGCACTAGACACTATTACTAGCAGAAGGGCTGACGATAATGTGAAGCTGTGCCAGATACACCCACTTAAGTAGGTTCGTGAGGCACTAGACACTACTACTACCAGAATGGATGATAATAATGTGAAGCTGTGCCAGATACACCCACTCAAGTAGGTTTGTAAGGCACTAGACACTACTACTACCAGAATGGATGATGATAATGTGAAGCTGTGCCAGATACACCCACTCAGGTAGGTTTGTATGGCACTAGACACTACTACTACCAGAAGGGCTGATGATAATGTGAAGCTGTGCCAGATACACCCACTCAGGTAGGTTTGTAAGGCACTAGACACTACTACTACCAGAATGGATGATGATAATGTGAAGCTGTGCCAGATACACCCACTCAGGTAGGTTTGTAAGGCACTAGACACTACTACTACCAGAATGGATGATGATAATGTGAAGCTGTGCCAGATACACCCACTCAGGTAGGTTTGTAAGGCACTAGACACTACTACTACCAGAATGGATGATGATAATGTGAAGCTGTGCCAGATACACCCACTCAGGTAGGTTTGTAAGGCACTAGACACTACTACTACCAGAATGGATGATGATAATGTGAAGCTGTGCCAGATACACCCACTCAGGTAGGTTTGTAAGGCACTAGACACCACTACTACCAGAATGGATGATGATAATGTGAAGCTGTGCCAGATACACCCACTCAGGTAGGTTTGTAAGGCACTAGACACCACTACTACCAGAATGGATGATGATAATGTGAAGCTGTGCCAGATACACCCACTCAGGTAGGTTTGTAAGGCACTAGACACCACTACTACCAGAATGGATGATGATAATGTGAAGCTGTGCCAGATACACCCACTCAGGTAGGTTTGTAAGGCACTAGACACTACTACAACCAGGAGGGCTGATGATAATGTGAAGCTGTGCCAGATACACCCACTCAGGTAGGTTTGTAAGGCACTAGACACTACTACTACCAGAATGGATGATGATAATGTGAAGCTGTGCCAGATACACCCACTCAAAGAGGTTTGTAAGGCACTAGACACCACTACTACCAGAAGAGCTGATGTTAATGTGAAGCTGTGCCAGATACACCCACTCAGGTAGGTTTGTAAGGCACTAGACACTACTACTACCAGAATGGATGATGATAATGTGAAGCTGTGCCAGATACACCCACTCAGGTAGGTTTGTAAGGCACTAGACACTACTACAACCAGAAGGGATGATGATAATGTGAAGCTGTGCCAGATACACCCACTCAGGTAGGTTTGTAAGGCACTAGACACTACTACTACCAGAATGGATGATGATAATGTGAAGCTGTGCCAGATACACCCACTCAGGTAGGTTTGTAAGGCACTAGACACTACTACTACCAGAATGGATGATGATAATGTGAAGCTGTGCCAGATACACCCACTTAACTAGGTTCGTGAGGCACTAGACACTACTACTACCAGAAGGGCTGATGTTAATGTGAAGCTGTGCCAGATACACCCACTCAGGTAGGTTTGTAAGGCACTAGACACTACTACTACCAGAATGGATGATGATAATGTGAAGCTGTGCCAGATACACCCACTCAGGTAGGTTTGTAAGGCACTAGACACTACTACTACCAGAATGGATGATGATAATGTGAAGCTGTGCCAGATACACCCACTCAGGTAGGTTTGTGAGGCACTAGACACTACTACTACCAGAATGGATGATGATAATGTGAAGCTGTGCCAGATACACCCACTCAGGTAGGTTTGTAAGGCACTAGACACTACTACTACCAGAATGGATGATGATAATGTGAAGCTGTGCCAGATACACCCACTCAGGTAGGTTTGTAAGGCACTAGACACTACTACTACCAGAAGGGATGATGATAATGTGAAGCTGTGCCAGATACACCCACTCAGGTAGGTTTGTAAGGCACTAGACACTACTACTACCAGAATGGATGATGATAATGTGAAGCTGTGCCAGATACACCCACTCAGGTAGGTTTGTAAGGCACTAGACACTACTACTACCAGAATGGATGATGATAATGTGAAGCTGTGCCAGATACACCCACTCAGGTAGGTTTGTAAGGCACTAGACACTACTACTACCAGAATGGATGATGATAATGTGAAGCTGTGCCAGATACACCCACTCAGGTAGGTTTGTAAGGCACTAGACACTACTACTACCAGAATGGATGATGATAATGTGAAGCTGTGCCAGATACACCCACTCAGGTAGGTTTGTAAGGCACTAGACACTACTACTACCAGAATGGATGATGATAATGTGAAGCTGTGCCAGATACACCCACTCAGGTAGGTTTGTAAGGCACTAGACACTACTACTACCAGAATGGATGATGATAATGTGAAGCTGTGCCAGATACACCCACTCAGGTAGGTTTGTAAGGCACTAGACACTACTACTACCAGAATGGATGATGATAATGTGAAGCTGTGCCAGATACACCCACTCAGGTAGGTTTGTAAGGCACTAGACACTACTACTACCAGAATGGATGATGATAATGTGAAGCTGTGCCAGATACACCCACTCAGGTAGGTTTGTAAGGCACTAGACACTACTACTACCAGAATGGATGATGATAATGTGAAGCTGTGCCAGATACACCCACTCAGGTAGGTTTGTAAGGCACTAGACACTACTACTACCAGAATGGATGATGATAATGTGAAGCTGTGCCAGATACACCCACTCAGGTAGGTTTGTAAGGCACTAGACACTACTACTACCAGAACTGGATGGCTGATGATAATGTGAAGCTGTGCCAGATACACCCACTCAGGTAGGTTTGTAAGGCACTAGACACTACTACTACCAGAATGGATGATGATAATGTGAAGCTGTGCCAGATACACCCACTCAGGTAGGTTTGTAAGGCACTAGACACTACTACTACCAGAATGGATGATGATAATGTGAAGCTGTGCCAGATACACCCACTCAGGTAGGTTTGTAAGGCACTAGACACTACTACTACCAGAATGGATGATGATAATGTGAAGCTGTGCCAGATACACCCACTCAGGTAGGTTTGTAAGGCACTAGACACCACTACTACCAGAATGGATGATGATAATGTGAAGCTGTGCCAGATACACCCACTCAGGTAGGTTTGTAAGGCACTAGACACTACTACTACCAGAATGGATGATGATAATGTGAAGCTGTGCCAGATACACCCACTCAGGTAGGTTTGTAAGGCACTAGACACTACTACTACCAGAATGGATGATGATAATGTGAAGCTGTGCCAGATACACCCACTCAGGTAGGTTTGTAAGGCACTAGACACTACTACTACCAGAATGGATGATGATAATGTGAAGCTGTGCCAGATACACCCACTCAGGGTAGGTTTGTAAGGCACTAGACACTACTACTACCAGAATGGATGATGATAATGTGAAGCTGTGCCAGATACACCCACTCAGGTAGGTTTGTAAGGCACTAGACACTACTACTACCAGAATGGATGATGATAATGTGAAGCTGTGCCAGATACACCCACTCAGGTAGGTTTGTAAGGCACTAGACACTACTACTACCAGAATGGATGATGATAATGTGAAGCTGTGCCAGATACACCCACTCAGGTAGGTTTGTAAGGCACTAGACACTACTACTACCAGAATGGATGATGATAATGTGAAGCTGTGCCAGATACACCCACTCAGGTAGGTTTGTAAGGCACTAGACACTACTACTACCAGAATGGATGATGATAATGTGAAGCTGTGCCAGATACACCCACTCAGGTAGGTTTGTAAGGCACTAGACACTACTACTACCAGAATGGATGATGATAATGTGAAGCTGTGCCAGATACACCCACTCAGGTAGGTAGGTTTGTAAGGCACTAGACACCCACTCACTACTTTGTAACCAGAATGGATGATGATAATGTGAAGCTGTGCCAGATACACCCACTCAGGTAGGTTTGTAAGGCACTAGACACTACTACTACCAGAATGGATGATGATAATGTGAAGCTGTGCCAGATACACCCACTCAGGTAGGTTTGTAAGGCACTAGACACTACTACTACCAGAATGGATGATGATAATGTGAAGCTGTGCCAGATACACCCACTCAGGTAGGTTTGTAAGGCACTAGACACTACTACTACCAGAATGGATGATGATAATGTGAAGCTGTGCCAGATACACCCACTCAGGTAGGTTTGTAAGGCACTAGACACTACTACTACCAGAATGGATGATGATAATGTGAAGCTGTGCCAGATACACCCACTCAGGTAGGTTTGTAAGGCACTAGACACTACTACTACCAGAATGGATGATGATAATGTGAAGCTGTGCCAGATACACCCACTCAGGTAGGTTTGTAAGGCACTAGACACTACTACTACCAGAATGGATGATGATAATGTGAAGCTGTGCCAGATACACCCACTCAGGTAGGTTTGTAAGGCACTAGACACTACTACTACCAGAATGGATGATGATAATGTGAAGCTGTGCCAGATACACCCACTCAGGTAGGTTTGTAAGGCACTAGACACTACTACTACCAGAAGGGATGATGTAATGTGAAGCTGTGCACACTAGACACTACTACTACCAGAATGGATGATGATAATGTGAAGCTGTGCCAGATACACCCACTCAGGTAGGTTTGTAAGGCACTAGACACTACTACTACCAGAATGGATGATGATAATGTGAAGCTGTGCCAGATACACCCACTCAGGTAGGTTTGTAAGGCACTAGACACTACTACTACCAGAATGGATGATGATAATGTGAAGCTGTGCCAGATACACCCACTCAGGTAGGTTTGTAAGGCACTAGACACTACTACTACCAGAATGGATGATGATAATGTGAAGCTGTGCCAGATACACCCACTCAGGTAGGTTTGTAAGGCACTAGACACTACTACTACCAGAATGGATGATGATAATGTGAAGCTGTGCCAGATACACCCACTCAGGTAGGTTTGTAAGGCACTAGACACTACTACTACCAGAATGGATGATGATAATGTGAAGCTGTGCCAGATACACCCACTCAGGTAGGTTTGTAAGGCACTAGACACTACTACTACCAGAATGGATGATGATAATGTGAAGCTGTGCCAGATACACCCACTCAGGTAGGTTTGTAAGGCACTAGACACTACTACTACCAGAGATGGATGATGATAATGTGAAGCACTACTACTACCAGAATGGATGATGATAATGTGAAGCTGTGCCAGATACACCCACTCAGGTAGGTTTGTAAGGCACTAGACACTACTACTACCAGAATGGATGATGATAATGTGAAGCTGTGCCAGATACACCCACTCAGGTAGGTTTGTAAGGCACTAGACACTACTACTACCAGAATGGATGATGATAATGTGAAGCTGTGCCAGATACACCCACTCAGGTAGGTTTGTAAGGCACTAGACACTACTACTACCAGAATGGATGATGATAATGTGAAGCTGTGCCAGATACACCCACTCAGGTAGGTTTGTAAGGCACTAGACACTACTACTACCAGAATGGATGATGATAATGTGAAGCTGTGCCAGATACACCCACTCAGGTAGGTTTGTAAGGCACTAGACACTACTACTACCAGAATGGATGATGATAATGTGAAGCTGTGCCAGATACACCCACTCAGGTAGGTTTGTAAGGCACTAGACACTACTACTACCAGAATGGATGATGATAATGTGAAGCTGTGCCAGATACACCCACTCAGGTAGGTTTGTAAGGCACTAGACACTACTACTACCAGAATGGATGATGATAATGTGAAGCTGTGCCAGATACACCCACTCAGGTAGGTTTGTAAGGCACTAGACACTACTACACTACTACTACCAGAATGGATGATGATAATGTGAAGCTGTGCCAGATACACCCACTCAGGTAGGTTTGTAAGGCACTAGACACTACTACTACCAGAATGGATGATGATAATGTGAAGCTGTGCCAGATACACCCACTCAGGTAGGTTTGTAAGGCACTAGACACTACTACTACCAGAATGGATGATGATAATGTGAAGCTGTGCCAGATACACCCACTCAGGTAGGTTTGTAAGGCACTAGACACTACTACTACCAGAATGGATGATGATAATGTGAAGCTGTGCCAGATACACCCACTCAGGTAGGTTTGTAAGGCACTAGACACTACTACTACCAGAATGGGATGATGATAATGTGAAGCTGTGCCAGATACACCCACTCAGGTAGGTTTGTAAGGCACTAGACACTACTACTACCAGAATGGATGATGATAATGTGAAGCTGTGCCAGATACACCCACTCAGGTAGGTTTGTAAGGCACTAGACACTACTACTACCAGAATGGATGATGATAATGTGAAGCTGTGCCAGATACACCCACTCAGGTAGGTTTGTAAGGCACTAGACACTACTACTACCAGAATGGATGATGATAATGTGAAGCTGTGCCAGATACACCCACTCAGGTAGGTTTGTAAGGCACTAGACACTACTACTACCAGAATGGATGATGATAATGTGAAGCTGTGCCAGATACACCCACTCAGGTAGGTTTGTAAGGCACTAGACACTACTACTACCAGAATGGATGATGATAATGTGAAGCTGTGCCAGATACACCCACTCAGGTAGGTTTGTAAGGCACTAGACACTACTACTACCAGAATGGATGATGATAATGTGAAGCTGTGCCAGATACACCCACTCAGGTAGGTTTGTAAGGCACTAGACACTACTACTACCAGAATGGATGATGATAATGTGAAGCTGTGCCAGATACACCCACTCAGGTAGGTTTGTAAGGCACTAGACACTACTACTACCAGAATGGATGATGATAATGTGAAGCTGTGCCAGATACACCCACTCAGGTAGGTTTGTAAGGCACTAGACACTACTACTACCAGAATGGATGATGATAATGTGAAGCTGTGCCAGATACACCCACTCAGGTAGGTTTGTAAGGCACTAGACACTACTACTACCAGAATGGATGATGATAATGTGAAGCTGTGCCAGATACACCCACTCAGGTAGGTTTGTAAGGCACTAGACACTACTACTACCAGAATGGATGATGATAATGTGAAGCTGTGCCAGATACACCCACTCAGGTAGGTTTGTAAGGCACTAGACACTACTACTACCCAGATACACCCACTCAGGAGGTTTGATGACACTAACTGAATGGAATGATAATGTGAAGCTGTGCCAGATACACCCACTCAGGTAGGTTTGTAAGGCACTAGACACTACTACTACCAGAATGGATGATGATAATGTGAAGCTGTGCCAGATACACCCACTCAGGTAGGTTTGTAAGGCACTAGACACTACTACTACCAGAATGGATGATGATAATGTGAAGCTGTGCCAGATACACCCACTCAGGTAGGTTTGTAAGGCACTAGACACTACTACTACCAGAATGGATGATGATAATGTGAAGCTGTGCCAGATACACCCACTCAGGTAGGTTTGTAAGGCACTAGACACTACTACTACCAGAATGGATGATGATAATGTGAAGCTGTGCCAGATACACCCACTCAGGTAGGTTTGTAAGGCACTAGACACTACTACTACCAGAATGGATGATGATAATGTGAAGCTGTGCCAGATACACCCACTCAGGTAGGTTTGTAAGGCACTAGACACTACTACTACCAGAATGGATGATGATAATGTGAAGCTGTGCCAGATACACCCACTCAGGTAGGTTTGTAAGGCACTAGACACTACTACTACCAGAATGGATGATGATAATGTGAAGCTGTGCCAGATACACCCACTCAGGTAGGTTTGTAAGGCACTAGACACTACTACTACCAGAATGGATGATGATAATGTGAAGCTGTGCCAGATACACCCACTCAGGTAGGTTTGTAAGGCACTAGACACTACTACTACCAGAATGGATGATGATAATGTGAAGCTGTGCCAGATACACCCACTCAGGTAGGTTTGTAAGGCACTAGACACTACTACTACCAGAATGGGATGATGATAATGTGAAGCTGTGCCAGATACACCCACTCAGGTAGGTTTGTAAGGCACTAGACACTACTACTACCAGAATGGATGATGATAATGTGAAGCTGTGCCAGATACACCCACTCAGGTAGGTTTGTAAGGCACTAGACACTACTACTACCAGAATGGATGATGATAATGTGAAGCTGTGCCAGATACACCCACTCAGGTAGGTTTGTAAGGCACTAGACACTACTACTACCAGAATGGATGATGATAATGTGAAGCTGTGCCAGATACACCCACTCAGGTAGGTTTGTAAGGCACTAGACACTACTACTACCAGAATGGATGATGATAATGTGAAGCTGTGCCAGATACACCCACTCAGGTAGGTTTGTAAGGCACTAGACACTACTACTACCAGAATGGATGATGATAATGTGAAGCTGTGCCAGATACACCCACTCAGGTAGGTTTGTAAGGCACTAGACACTACTACTACCAGAATGGATGATGATAATGTGAAGCTGTGCCAGATACACCCACTCAGGTAGGTTTGTAAGGCACTAGACACTACTACTACCAGAATGGATGATGATAATGTGAAGCTGTGCCAGATACACCCACTCAGGTAGGTTTGTAAGGCACTAGACACTACTACTACCAGAATGGATGATGATAATGTGAAGCTGTGCCAGATACACCCACTCAGGTAGGTTTGTAAGGCACTAGACACCTACTACTACCAGAATGGATGATGATAATGTGAAGCTGTGCCAGATACACCCACTCAGGTAGGTTTGTAAGGCACTAGACACTACTACTACCAGAATGGATGATGATAATGTGAAGCTGTGCCAGATACACCCACTCAGGTAGGTTTGTAAGGCACTAGACACTACTACTACCAGAATGGATGATGATAATGTGAAGCTGTGCCAGATACACCCACTCAGGTAGGTTTGTAAGGCACTAGACACTACTACTACCAGAATGGATGATGATAATGTGAAGCTGTGCCAGATACACCCACTCAGGTAGGTTTGTAAGGCACTAGACACTACTACTACCAGAATGGATGATGATAATGTGAAGCTGTGCCAGATACACCCACTCAGGTAGGTTTGTAAGGCACTAGACACTACTACTACCAGAATGGATGATGATAATGTGAAGCTGTGCCAGATACACCCACTCAGGTAGGTTTGTAAGGCACTAGACACTACTACTACCAGAATGGATGATGATAATGTGAAGCTGTGCCAGATACACCCACTCAGGTAGGTTTGTAAGGCACTAGACACTACTACTACCAGAATGGATGATGATAATGTGAAGCTGTGCCAGATACACCCACTCAGGTAGGTTTGTGAAGGCACCACTCAGGTAGACACTACTACTACCAGAATGGATGATGATAATGTGAAGCTGTGCCAGATACACCCACTCAGGTAGGTTTGTAAGGCACTAGACACTACTACTACCAGAATGGATGATGATAATGTGAAGCTGTGCCAGATACACCCACTCAGGTAGGTTTGTAAGGCACTAGACACTACTACTACCAGAATGGATGATGATAATGTGAAGCTGTGCCAGATACACCCACTCAGGTAGGTTTGTAAGGCACTAGACACTACTACTACCAGAATGGATGATGATAATGTGAAGCTGTGCCAGATACACCCACTCAGGTAGGTTTGTAAGGCACTAGACACTACTACTACCAGAATGGATGATGATAATGTGAAGCTGTGCCAGATACACCCACTCAGGTAGGTTTGTAAGGCACTAGACACTACTACTACCAGAATGGATGATGATAATGTGAAGCTGTGCCAGATACACCCACTCAGGTAGGTTTGTAAGGCACTAGACACTACTACTACCAGAATGGATGATGATAATGTGAAGCTGTGCCAGATACACCCACTCAGGTAGGTTTGTAAGGCACTAGACACTACTACTACCAGAATGGATGATGATAATGTGAAGCTGTGCCAGATACACCCACTCAGGTAGGTTTGTAAGGCACTAGACACTACTACT
This sequence comes from Tachypleus tridentatus, assembly GCF_004210375.1. Lineage (NCBI taxonomy): Eukaryota > Metazoa > Arthropoda > Merostomata > Xiphosura > Limulidae > Tachypleus > Tachypleus tridentatus. The sequence continues at coordinate 32,739,716 of NW_027467782.1, forward strand.
ACCAGAATGGATGATGATAATGTGAAGCTGTGCCAGATACACCCACTCAGGTAGGTTTGTAAGGCACTAGACACTACTACTACCAGAATGGATGATGATAATGTGAAGCTGTGCCAGATACACCCACTCAGGTAGGTTTGTAAGGCACTAGACACTACTACTACCAGAATGGATGATGATAATGTGAAGCTGTGCCAGATACACCCACTCAGGTAGGTTTGTAAGGCACTAGACACTACTACTACCAGAATGGATGATGATAATGTGAAGCTGTGCCAGATACACCCACTCAGGTAGGTTTGTAAGGCACTAGACACTACTACTACCAGAATGGATGATGATAATGTGAAGCTGTGCCAGATACACCCACTCAGGTAGGTTTGTAAGGCACTAGACACTACTACTACCAGAATGGATGATGATAATGTGAAGCTGTGCCAGATACACCCACTCAGGTAGGTTTGTAAGGCACTAGACACTACTACTACCAGAATGGATGATGATAATGTGAAGCTGTGCCAGATACACCCACTCAGGTAGGTTTGTAAGGCACTAGACACTACTACTACCAGAATGGATGATGATAATGTGAAGCTGTGCCAGATACACCCACTCAGGTAGGTTTGTAAGGCACTAGACACTACTACTACCAGAATGGATGATGATAATGTGAAGCTGTGCCAGATACACCCACTCAGGTAGGTTTGTAAGGCACTAGACACTACTACTACCAGAATGGATGATGATAATGTGAAGCTGTGCCAGATACACCCACTCAGGTAGGTTTGTAAGGCACTAGACACTACTACTACCAGAATGGAGATGATAATGTGAAGCTGTGCCAGATACACCCACTCAGGTAGGTTTGTACTCAGGTTTGTAACTAGACACTACTACTACCAGAATGGATGATGATAATGTGAAGCTGTGCCAGATACACCCACTCAGGTAGGTTTGTAAGGCACTAGACACTACTACTACCAGAATGGATGATGATAATGTGAAGCTGTGCCAGATACACCCACTCAGGTAGGTTTGTAAGGCACTAGACACTACTACTACCAGAATGGATGATGATAATGTGAAGCTGTGCCAGATACACCCACTCAGGTAGGTTTGTAAGGCACTAGACACTACTACTACCAGAATGGATGATGATAATGTGAAGCTGTGCCAGATACACCCACTCAGGTAGGTTTGTAAGGCACTAGACACTACTACTACCAGAATGGATGATGATAATGTGAAGCTGTGCCAGATACACCCACTCAGGTAGGTTTGTAAGGCACTAGACACTACTACTACCAGAATGGATGATGATAATGTGAAGCTGTGCCAGATACACCCACTCAGGTAGGTTTGTAAGGCACTAGACACTACTACTACCAGAATGGATGATGATAATGTGAAGCTGTGCCAGATACACCCACTCAGGTAGGTTTGTAAGGCACTAGACACTACTACTACCAGAATGGATGATGATAATGTGAAGCTGTGCCAGATACACCCACTCAGGTAGGTTTGTAAGGCACTAGACACTACTACTACCAGAATGGATGATGATAATGTGAAGCTGTGCCAGATACACCCACTCAGGTAGGTTTGTAAGGCACTAGACACTACTACTACCAGAATGGATGATGATAATGTGAAGCTGTGCCAGATACACCCACTCAGGTAGGTTTGTAAGGCACTAGACACTACTACTACCAGAATGGATGATGATAATGTGAAGCTGTGCCAGATACACCCACTCAGGTAGGTTTGTAAGGCACTAGACACTACTACTACCAGAATGGATGATGATAATGTGAAGCTGTGCCAGATACACCCACTCAGGTAGGTTTGTAAGGCACTAGACACTACTACTACCAGAATGGATGATGATAATGTGAAGCTGTGCCAGATACACCCACTCAGGTAGGTTTGTAAGGCACTAGACACTACTACTACCAGAATGGATGATGATAATGTGAAGCTGTGCCAGATACACCCACTCAGGTAGGTTTGTAAGGCACTAGACACTACTACTACCAGAATTTGATGATGATAATGTGAAGCTGTGCCAGATACACCCACTCAGGTAGGTTTGTAAGGCACTAGACACTACTACTACCAGAATGGATGATGATAATGTGAAGCTGTGCCAGATACACCCACTCAGGTAGGTTTGTAAGGCACTAGACACTACTACTACCAGAATGGATGATGATAATGTGAAGCTGTGCCAGATACACCCACTCAGGTAGGTTTGTAAGGCACTAGACACTACTACTACCAGAATGGATGATGATAATGTGAAGCTGTGCCAGATACACCCACTCAGGTAGGTTTGTAAGGCACTAGACACTACTACTACCAGAATGGATGATGATAATGTGAAGCTGTGCCAGATACACCCACTCAGGTAGGTTTGTAAGGCACTAGACACTACTACTACCAGAATGGATGATGATAATGTGAAGCTGTGCCAGATACACCCACTCAGGTAGGTTTGTAAGGCACTAGACACTACTACTACCAGAATGGATGATGATAATGTGAAGCTGTGCCAGATACACCCACTCAGGTAGGTTTGTAAGGCACTAGACACTACTACTACCAGAATGGATGATGATAATGTGAAGCTGTGCCAGATACACCCACTCAGGTAGGTTTGTAAGGCACTAGACACTACTACTACCAGAATGGATGATGATAATGTGAAGCTGTGCCAGATACACCCACTCAGGTAGGTTTGTAAGGCACTAGACACTACTACTACCAGAATGGATGATGATAATGTGAAGCTGTGCCAGATACACCCACTCAGGTAGGTTTGTAAGGCACTAGACACTACTACTACCAGAATGGATGATGATAATGTGAAGCTGTGCCAGATACACCCACTCAGGTAGGTTTGTAAGGCACTAGACACTACTACTACCAGAATGGATGATGATAATGTGAAGCTGTGCCAGATACACCCACTCAGGTAGGTTTGTAAGGCACTAGACACTACTACTACCAGAATGGATGATGATAATGTGAAGCTGTGCCAGATACACCCACTCAGGTAGGTTTGTAAGGCACTAGACACTACTACTACCAGAATGGATGATGATAATGTGAAGCTGTGCCAGATACACCCACTCAGGTAGGTTTGTAAGGCACTAGACACTACTACTACCAGAATGGATGATGATAATGTGAAGCTGTGCCAGATACACCCACTCAGGTAGGTTTGTAAGGCACTAGACACTACTACTACCAGAATGGATGATGATAATGTGAAGCTGTGCCAGATACACCCACTCAGGTAGGTTTGTAAGGCACTAGACACTACTACTACCAGAATGGATGATGATAATGTGAAGCTGTGCCAGATACACCCACTCAGGTAGGTTTGTAAGGCACTAGACACTACTACTACCAGAATGGATGATGATAATGTGAAGCTGTGCCAGATACACCCACTCAGGTAGGTTTGTAAGGCACTAGACACTACTACTACCAGAATGGATGATGATAATGTGAAGCTGTGCCAGATACACCCACTCAGGTAGGTTTGTAAGGCACTAGACACTACTACTACCAGAATGGATGATGATAATGTGAAGCTGTGCCAGATACACCCACTCAGGTAGGTTTGTAAGGCACTAGACACTACTACTACCAGAATGGATGATGATAATGTGAAGCTGTGCCAGATACACCCACTCAGGTAGGTTTGTAAGGCACTAGACACTACTACTACCAGAATGGATGATGATAATGTGAAGCTGTGCCAGATACACCCACTCAGGTAGGTTTGTAAGGCACTAGACACTACTACTACCAGAATGGATGATGATAATGTGAAGCTGTGCCAGATACACCCACTCACCCACTCAGGTAGGTTTGTAAGGCACTAGACACCTACTACCAGAATGGATGAGGTTTGCCAGATACACCCACTCAGTAGGTTTGTAAGGCACTAGACACTACTACTACCAGAATGGATGATGATAATGTGAAGCTGTGCCAGATACACCCACTCAGGTAGGTTTGTAAGGCACTAGACACTACTACTACCAGAATGGATGATGATAATGTGAAGCTGTGCCAGATACACCCACTCAGGTAGGTTTGTAAGGCACTAGACACTTACTACCAGAATATGATGATAATGTGAAGCTGTGCCACACCCACTAGACACTAGACACTACTACCAGAATGGATGATGATAATGTGAAGCTGTGCCAGATACACCCACTCAGGTAGGTTTGTAAGGCACTAGACACTACTACTACCAGAATGGATGATGATAATGTGAAGCTGTGCCAGATACACCCACTCAGGTAGGTTTGTAAGGCACTAGACACTACTACTACCAGAATGGATGATGATAATGTGAAGCTGTGCCAGATACACCCACTCAGGTAGGTTTGTAAGGCACTAGACACTACTACTACCAGAATGGATGATGATAATGTGAAGCTGTGCCAGATACACCCACTCAGGTAGGTTTGTAAGGCACTAGACACTACTACTACCAGAATGGATGATGATAATGTGAAGCTGTGCCAGATACACCCACTCAGGTAGGTTTGTAAGGCACTAGACACTACTACTACCAGAAATGTGGCTGTGCCAGATACACCCACTGATGTATAATGTGAAGCTGTGCCAGATACACCCACTCAGGTAGGTTTGTAAGGCACTAGACACTACTACTACCAGAATGGATGATGATAATGTGAAGCTGTGCCAGATACACCCACTCAGGTAGGTTTGTAAGGCACTAGACACTACTACTACCAGAATGGATGATGATAATGTGAAGCTGTGCCAGATACACCCACTCAGGTAGGTTTGTAAGGCACTAGACACTACTACTACCAGAATGGATGATGATAATGTGAAGCTGTGCCAGATACACCCACTCAGGTAGGTTTGTAAGGCACTAGACACTACTACTACCAGAATGGATGATGATAATGTGAAGCTGTGCCAGATACACCCACTCAGGTAGGTTTGTAAGGCACTAGACACTACTACTACCAGAATGGATGATGATAATGTGAAGCTGTGCCAGATACACCCACTCAGGTAGGTTTGTAAGGCACTAGACACTACTACTACCAGAATGGATGATGATAATGTGAAGCTGTGCCAGATACACCCACTCAGGTAGGTTTGTAAGGCACTAGACACTACTACTACCAGAATGGATGATGATAATGTGAAGCTGTGCCAGATACACCCACTCAGGTAGGTTTGTAAGGCACTAGACACTACTACTACCAGAATGGATGATGATAATGTGAAGCTGTGCCAGATACACCCACTCAGGTAGGTTTGTAAGGCACTAGACACTACTACTACCAGAATGGATGATGATAATGTGAAGCTGTGCCAGATACACCCACTCAGGTAGGTTTGTAAGGCACTAGACACTACTACTACCAGAATGGATGATGATAATGTGAAGCTGTGCCAGATACACCCACTCAGGTAGGTTTGTAAGGCACTAGACACTACTACTACCAGAATGGATGATGATAATGTGAAGCTGTGCCAGATACACCCACTCAGGTAGGTTTGTAAGGCACTAGACACTACTACTACCAGAATGGATGATGATAATGTGAAGCTGTGCCAGATACACCCACTCAGGTAGGTTTGTAAGGCACTAGACACTACTACTACCAGAATGGATGATGATAATGTGAAGCTGTGCCAGATACACCCACTCAGGTAGGTTTGTAAGGCACTAGACACTACTACTACCAGAATGGATGATGATAATGTGAAGCTGTGCCAGATACACCCACTCAGGTAGGTTTGTAAGGCACTAGACACTACTACTACCAGAATGGATGATGATAATGTGAAGCTGTGCCAGATACACCCACTCAGGTAGGTTTGTAAGGCACTAGACACTACTACTACCAGAATGGATGATGATAATGTGAAGCTGTGCCAGATACACCCACTCAGGTAGGTTTGTAAGGCACTAGACACTACTACTACCAGAATGGATGATGATAATGTGAAGCTGTGCCAGATACACCCACTCAGGTAGGTTTGTAAGGCACTAGACACTACTACTACCAGAATGGATGATGATAATGTGAAGCTGTGCCAGATACACCCACTCAGGTAGGTTTGTAAGGCACTAGACACTACTACTACCAGAATGGATGATGATAATGTGAAGCTGTGCCAGATACACCCACTCAGGTAGGTTTGTAAGGCACTAGACACTACTACTACCAGAATGGATGATGATAATGTGAAGCTGTGCCAGATACACCCACTCAGGTAGGTTTGTAAGGCACTAGACACTACTACTACCAGAATGGATGATGATAATGTGAAGCTGTGCCAGATACACCCACTCAGGTAGGTTTGTAAGGCACTAGACACTACTACTACCAGAATGGATGATGATAATGTGAAGCTGTGCCAGATACACCCACTCAGGTAGGTTTGTAAGGCACTAGACACTACTACTACCAGAATGGATGATGATAATGTGAAGCTGTGCCAGATACACCCACTCAGGTAGGTTTGTAAGGCACTAGACACTACTACTACCAGAATGGATGATGATAATGTGAAGCTGTGCCAGATACACCCACTCAGGTAGGTTTGTAAGGCACTAGACACTACTACTACCAGAATGGATGATGATAATGTGAAGCTGTGCCAGATACACCCACTCAGGTAGGTTTGTAAGGCACTAGACACTACTACTACCAGAATGGATGATGATAATGTGAAGCTGTGCCAGATACACCCACTCAGGTAGGTTTGTAAGGCACTAGACACTACTACTACCAGAATGGATGATGATAATGTGAAGCTGTGCCAGATACACCCACTCAGGTAGGTTTGTAAGGCACTAGACACTACTACTACCAGAATGGATGATGATAATGTGAAGCTGTGCCAGATACACCCACTCAGGTAGGTTTGTAAGGCACTAGACACTACTACTACCAGAATGGATGATGATAATGTGAAGCTGTGCCAGATACACCCACTCAGGTAGGTTTGTAAGGCACTAGACACTACTACTACCAGAATGGATGATGATAATGTGAAGCTGTGCCAGATACACCCACTCAGGTAGGTTTGTAAGGCACTAGACACTACTACTACCAGAATGGATGATGATAATGTGAAGCTGTGCCAGATACACCCACTCAGGTAGGTTTGTAAGGCACTAGACACTACTACTACCAGAATGGATGATGATAATGTGAAGCTGTGCCAGATACACCCACTCAGGTAGGTTTGTAAGGCACTAGACACTACTACTACCAGAATGGATGATGATAATGTGAAGCTGTGCCAGATACACCCACTCAGGTAGGTTTGTAAGGCACTAGACACTACTACTACCAGAATGGATGATGATAATGTGAAGCTGTGCCAGATACACCCACTCAGGTAGGTTTGTAAGGCACTAGACACTACTACTACCAGAATGGATGATGATAATGTGAAGCTGTGCCAGATACACCCACTCAGGTAGGTTTGTAAGGCACTAGACACTACTACTACCAGAATGGATGATGATAATGTGAAGCTGTGCCAGATACACCCACTCAGGTAGGTTTGTAAGGCACTAGACACTACTACTACCAGAATGGATGATGATAATGTGAAGCTGTGCCAGATACACCCACTCAGGTAGGTTTGTAAGGCACTAGACACTACTACTACCAGAATGGATGATGATAATGTGAAGCTGTGCCAGATACACCCACTCAGGTAGGTTTGTAAGGCACTAGACACTACTACTACCAGAATGGATGATGATAATGTGAAGCTGTGCCAGATACACCCACTCAGGTAGGTTTGTAAGGCACTAGACACTACTACTACCAGAATGGATGATGATAATGTGAAGCTGTGCCAGATACACCCACTCAGGTAGGTTTGTAAGGCACTAGACACTACTACTACCAGAATGGATGATGATAATGTGAAGCTGTGCCAGATACACCCACTCAGGTAGGTTTGTAAGGCACTAGACACTACTACTACCAGAATGGATGATGATAATGTGAAGCTGTGCCAGATACACCCACTCAGGTAGGTTTGTAAGGCACTAGACACTACTACTACCAGAATGGATGATGATAATGTGAAGCTGTGCCAGATACACCCACTCAGGTAGGTTTGTAAGGCACTAGACACTAGACACTACTACCAGAATGGATGATGATAATGTGAAGCTGTGCCAGATACACCCACTCAGGTAGGTTTGTAAGGCACTAGACACTACTACTACCAGAATGGATGATGATAATGTGAAGCTGTGCCAGATACACCCACTCAGGTAGGTTTGTAAGGCACTAGACACTACTACTACCAGAATGGATGATGATAATGTGAAGCTGTGCCAGATACACCCACTCAGGTAGGTTTGTAAGGCACTAGACACTACTACTACCAGAATGGATGATGATAATGTGAAGCTGTGCCAGATACACCCACTCAGGTAGGTTTGTAAGGCACTAGACACTACTACTACCAGAATGGATGATGATAATGTGAAGCTGTGCCAGATACACCCACTCAGGTAGGTTTGTAAGGCACTAGACACTACTACTACCAGAATGGATGATGATAATGTGAAGCTGTGCCAGATACACCCACTCAGGTAGGTTTGTAAGGCACTAGACACTACTACTACCAGAATGGATGATGATAATGTGAAGCTGTGCCAGATACACCCACTCAGGTAGGTTTGTAAGGCACTAGACACTACTACTACCAGAATGGATGATGATAATGTGAAGCTGTGCCAGATACACCCACTCAGGTAGGTTTGTAAGGCACTAGACACTACTACTACCAGAATGGATGATGATAATGTGAAGCTGTGCCAGATACACCCACTCAGGTAGGTTTGTAAGGCACTAGACACTACTACTACCAGAATGGATGATGATAATGTGAAGCTGTGCCAGATACACCCACTCAGGTAGGTTTGTAAGGCACTAGACACTACTACTACCAGAATGGATGATGATAATGTGAAGCTGTGCCAGATACACCCACTCAGGTAGGTTTGTAAGGCACTAGACACTACTACTACCAGAATGGATGATGATAATGTGAAGCTGTGCCAGATACACCCACTCAGGTAGGTTTGTAAGGCACTAGACACTACTACTACCAGAATGGATGATGATAATGTGAAGCTGTGCCAGATACACCCACTCAGGTAGGTTTGTAAGGCACTAGACACTACTACTACCAGAATGGATGATGATAATGTGAAGCTGTGCCAGATACACCCACTCAGGTAGGTTTGTAAGGCACTAGACACTACTACTACCAGAATGGATGATGATAATGTGAAGCTGTGCCAGATACACCCACTCAGGTAGGTTTGTAAGGCACTAGACACTACTACTACCAGAATGGATGATGATAATGTGAAGCTGTGCCAGATACACCCACTCAGGTAGGTTTGTAAGGCACTAGACACTACTACTACCAGAATGGATGATGATAATGTGAAGCTGTGCCAGATACACCCACTCAGGTAGGTTTGTAAGGCACTAGACACTACTACTACCAGAATGGATGATGATAATGTGAAGCTGTGCCAGATACACCCACTCAGGTAGGTTTGTAAGGCACTAGACACTACTACTACCAGAATGGATGATGATAATGTGAAGCTGTGCCAGATACACCCACTCAGGTAGGTTTGTAAGGCACTAGACACTACTACTACCAGAATGGATGATGATAATGTGAAGCTGTGCCAGATACACCCACTCAGGTAGGTTTGTAAGGCACTAGACACTACTACTACCAGAATGGATGATGATAATGTGAAGCTGTGCCAGATACACCCACTCAGGTAGGTTTGTAAGGCACTAGACACTACTACTACCAGAATGGATGATGATAATGTGAAGCTGTGCCAGATACACCCACTCAGGTAGGTTTGTAAGGCACTAGACACTACTACTACCAGAATGGATGATGATAATGTGAAGCTGTGCCAGATACACCCACTCAGGTAGGTTTGTAAGGCACTAGACACTACTACTACCAGAATGGATGATGATAATGTGAAGCTGTGCCAGATACACCCACTCAGGTAGGTTTGTAAGGCACTAGACACTACTACTACCAGAATGGATGATGATAATGTGAAGCTGTGCCAGATACACCCACTCAGGTAGGTTTGTAAGGCACTAGACACTACTACTACCAGAATGGATGATGATAATGTGAAGCTGTGCCAGATACACCCACTCAGGTAGGTTTGTAAGGCACTAGACACTACTACTACCAGAATGGATGATGATAATGTGAAGCTGTGCCAGATACACCCACTCAGGTAGGTTTGTAAGGCACTAGACACTACTACTACCAGAATGGATGATGATAATGTGAAGCTGTGCCAGATACACCCACTCAGGTAGGTTTGTAAGGCACTAGACACTACTACTACCAGAATGGATGATGATAATGTGAAGCTGTGCCAGATACACCCACTCAGGTAGGTTTGTAAGGCACTAGACACTACTACTACCAGAATGGATGATGATAATGTGAAGCTGTGCCAGATACACCCACTCAGGTAGGTTTGTAAGGCACTAGACACTACTACTACCAGAATGGATGATGATAATGTGAAGCTGTGCCAGATACACCCACTCAGGTAGGTTTGTAAGGCACTAGACACTACTACTACCAGAATGGATGATGATAATGTGAAGCTGTGCCAGATACACCCACTCAGGTAGGTTTGTAAGGCACTAGACACTACTACTACCAGAATGGATGATGATAATGTGAAGCTGTGCCAGATACACCCACTCAGGTAGGTTTGTAAGGCACTAGACACTACTACTACCAGAATGGATGATGATAATGTGAAGCTGTGCCAGATACACCCACTCAGGTAGGTTTGTAAGGCACTAGACACTACTACTACCAGAATGGATGATGATAATGTGAAGCTGTGCCAGATACACCCACTCAGGTAGGTTTGTAAGGCACTAGACACTACTACTACCAGAATGGATGATGATAATGTGAAGCTGTGCCAGATACACCCACTCAGGTAGGTTTGTAAGGCACTAGACACTACTACTACCAGAATGGATGATGATAATGTGAAGCTGTGCCAGATACACCCACTCAGGTAGGTTTGTAAGGCACTAGACACTACTACTACCAGAATGGATGATGATAATGTGAAGCTGTGCCAGATACACCCACTCAGGTAGGTTTGTAAGGCACTAGACACTACTACTACCAGAATGGATGATGATAATGTGAAGCTGTGCCAGATACACCCACTCAGGTAGGTTTGTAAGGCACTAGACACTACTACTACCAGAATGGATGATGATAATGTGAAGCTGTGCCAGATACACCCACTCAGGTAGGTTTGTAAGGCACTAGACACTACTACTACCAGAATGGATGATGATAATGTGAAGCTGTGCCAGATACACCCACTCAGGTAGGTTTGTAAGGCACTAGACACTACTACTACCAGAATGGATGATGATAATGTGAAGCTGTGCCAGATACACCCACTCAGGTAGGTTTGTAAGGCACTAGACACTACTACTACCAGAATGGATGATGATAATGTGAAGCTGTGCCAGATACACCCACTCAGGTAGGTTTGTAAGGCACTAGACACTACTACTACCAGAATGGATGATGATAATGTGAAGCTGTGCCAGATACACCCACTCAGGTAGGTTTGTAAGGCACTAGACACTACTACTACCAGAATGGATGATGATAATGTGAAGCTGTGCCAGATACACCCACTCAGGTAGGTTTGTAAGGCACTAGACACTACTACTACCAGAATGGATGATGATAATGTGAAGCTGTGCCAGATACACCCACTCAGGTAGGTTTGTAAGGCACTAGACACTACTACTACCAGAATGGATGATGATAATGTGAAGCTGTGCCAGATACACCCACTCAGGTAGGTTTGTAAGGCACTAGACACTACTACTACCAGAATGGATGATGATAATGTGAAGCTGTGCCAGATACACCCACTCAGGTAGGTTTGTAAGGCACTAGACACTACTACTACCAGAATGGATGATGATAATGTGAAGCTGTGCCAGATACACCCACTCAGGTAGGTTTGTAAGGCACTAGACACTACTACTACCAGAATGGATGATGATAATGTGAAGCTGTGCCAGATACACCCACTCAGGTAGGTTTGTAAGGCACTAGACACTACTACTACCAGAATGGATGATGATAATGTGAAGCTGTGCCAGATACACCCACTCAGGTAGGTTTGTAAGGCACTAGACACTACTACTACCAGAATGGATGATGATAATGTGAAGCTGTGCCAGATACACCCACTCAGGTAGGTTTGTAAGGCACTAGACACTACTACTACCAGAATGGATGATGATAATGTGAAGCTGTGCCAGATACACCCACTCAGGTAGGTTTGTAAGGCACTAGACACTACTACTACCAGAATGGATGATGATAATGTGAAGCTGTGCCAGATACACCCACTCAGGTAGGTTTGTAAGGCACTAGACACTACTACTACCAGAATGGATGATGATAATGTGAAGCTGTGCCAGATACACCCACTCAGGTAGGTTTGTAAGGCACTAGACACTACTACTACCAGAATGGATGATGATAATGTGAAGCTGTGCCAGATACACCCACTCAGGTAGGTTTGTAAGGCACTAGACACTACTACTACCAGAATGGATGATGATAATGTGAAGCTGTGCCAGATACACCCACTCAGGTAGGTTTGTAAGGCACTAGACACTACTACTACACAGAACTAGACACTACTACTACCAGAATGGATGATGATAATGTGAAGCTGTGCCAGATACACCCACTCAGGTAGGTTTGTAAGGCACTAGACACTACTACTACCAGAATGGATGATGATAATGTGAAGCTGTGCCAGATACACCCACTCAGGTAGGTTTGTAAGGCACTAGACACTACTACTACCAGAATGGATGATGATAATGTGAAGCTGTGCCAGATACACCCACTCAGGTAGGTTTGTAAGGCACTAGACACTACTACTACCAGAATGGATGATGATAATGTGAAGCTGTGCCAGATACACCCACTCAGGTAGGTTTGTAAGGCACTAGACACTACTACTACCAGAATGGATGATGATAATGTGAAGCTGTGCCAGATACACCCACTCAGGTAGGTTTGTAAGGCACTAGACACTACTACTACCAGAATGGATGATGATAATGTGAAGCTGTGCCAGATACACCCACTCAGGTAGGTTTGTAAGGCACTAGACACTACTACTACCAGAATGGATGATGATAATGTGAAGCTGTGCCAGATACACCCACTCAGGTAGGTTTGTAAGGCACTAGACACTACTACTACCAGAATGGATGATGATAATGTGAAGCTGTGCCAGATACACCCACTCAGGTAGGTTTGTAAGGCACTAGACACTACTACTACCAGAATGGATGATGATAATGTGAAGCTGTGCCAGATACACCCACTCAGGTAGGTTTGTAAGGCACTAGACACTACTACTACCAGAATGGATGATGATAATGTGAAGCTGTGCCAGATACACCCACTTAGGTTAGGTTTGTAGGTAGGTTTGTAAGGCACTAGACACTACTACTACCAGAATGGATGATGATAATGTGAAGCTGTGCCAGATACACCCACTCAGGTAGGTTTGTAAGGCACTAGACACTACTACTACCAGAATGGATGATGATAATGTGAAGCTGTGCCAGATACACCCACTCAGGTAGGTTTGTAAGGCACTAGACACTACTACTACCAGAATGGATGATGATAATGTGAAGCTGTGCCAGATACACCCACTCAGGTAGGTTTGTAAGGCACTAGACACTACTACTACCAGAATGGATGATGATAATGTGAAGCTGTGCCAGATACACCCACTCAGGTAGGTTTGTAAGGCACTAGACACTACTACTACCAGAATGGATGATGATAATGTGAAGCTGTGCCAGATACACCCACTCAGGTAGGTTTGTAAGGCACTAGACACTACTACTACCAGAATGGATGATGATAATGTGAAGCTGTGCCAGATACACCCACTCAGGTAGGTTTGTAAGGCACTAGACACTACTACTACCAGAATGGATGATGATAATGTGAAGCTGTGCCAGATACACCCACTCAGGTAGGTTTGTAAGGCACTAGACACTACTACTACCAGAATGGATGATGATAATGTGAAGCTGTGCCAGATACACCCACTCAGGTAGGTTTGTAAGGCACTAGACACTACTACTACCAGAATGGATGATGATAATGTGAAGCTGTGCCAGATACACCCACTCAGGTAGGTTTGTAAGGCACTAGACACTACTACTACCAGAATGGATGATGATAATGTGAAGCTGTGCCAGATACACCCACTCAGGTAGGTTTGTAAGGCACTAGACACTACTACTACCAGAATGGATGATGATAATGTGAAGCTGTGCCAGATACACCCACTCAGGTAGGTTTGTAAGGCACTAGACACTACTACTACCAGAATGGATGATGATAATGTGAAGCTGTGCCAGATACACCCACTCAGGTAGGTTTGTAAGGCACTAGACACTACTACTACCAGAATGGATGATGATAATGTGAAGCTGTGCCAGATACACCCACTCAGGTAGGTTTGTAAGGCACTAGACACTACTACTACCAGAATGGATGATGATAATGTGAAGCTGTGCCAGATACACCCACTCAGGTAGGTTTGTAAGGCACTAGACACTACTACTACCAGAATGGATGATGATAATGTGAAGCTGTGCCAGATACACCCACTCAGGTAGGTTTGTAAGGCACTAGACACTACTACTACCAGAATGGATGATGATAATGTGAAGCTGTGCCAGATACACCCACTCAGGTAGGTTTGTAAGGCACTAGACACTACTACTACCAGAATGGATGATGATAATGTGAAGCTGTGCCAGATACACCCACTCAGGTAGGTTTGTAAGGCACTAGACACTACTACTACCAGAATGGATGATGATAATGTGAAGCTGTGCCAGATACACCCACTCAGGTAGGTTTGTAAGGCACTAGACACTACTACTACCAGAATGGATGATGATAATGTGAAGCTGTGCCAGATACACCCACTCAGGTAGGTTTGTAAGGCACTAGACACTACTACTACCAGAATGGATGATGATAATGTGAAGCTGTGCCAGATACACCCACTCAGGTAGGTTTGTAAGGCACTAGACACTACTACTACCAGAATGGATGATGATAATGTGAAGCTGTGCCAGATACACCCACTCAGGTAGGTTTGTAAGGCACTAGACACTACTACTACCAGAATGGATGATGATAATGTGAAGCTGTGCCAGATACACCCACTCAGGTAGGTTTGTAAGGCACTAGACACTACTACTACCAGAATGGATGATGATAATGTGAAGCTGTGCCAGATACACCCACTCAGGTAGGTTTGTAAGGCACTAGACACTACTACTACCAGAATGGATGATGATAATGTGAAGCTGTGCCAGATACACCCACTCAGGTAGGTTTGTAAGGCACTAGACACTACTACTACCAGAATGGATGATGATAATGTGAAGCTGTGCCAGATACACCCACTCAGGTAGGTTTGTAAGGCACTAGACACTACTACTACCAGAATGGATGATGATAATGTGAAGCTGTGCCAGATACACCCACTCAGGTAGGTTTGTAAGGCACTAGACACTACTACTACCAGAATGGATGATGATAATGTGAAGCTGTGCCAGATACACCCACTCAGGTAGGTTTGTAAGGCACTAGACACTACTACTACCAGAATGGATGATGATAATGTGAAGCTGTGCCAGATACACCCACTCAGGTAGGTTTGTAAGGCACTAGACACTACTACTACCAGAATGGATGATGATAATGTGAAGCTGTGCCAGATACACCCACTCAGGTAGGTTTGTAAGGCACTAGACACTACTACTACCAGAATGGATGATGATAATGTGAAGCTGTGCCAGATACACCCACTCAGGTAGGTTTGTAAGGCACTAGACACTACTACTACCAGAATGGATGATGATAATGTGAAGCTGTGCCAGATACACCCACTCAGGTAGGTTTGTAAGGCACTAGACACTACTACTACCAGAATGGATGATGATAATGTGAAGCTGTGCCAGATACACCCACTCAGGTAGGTTTGTAAGGCACTAGACACTACTACTACCAGAATGGATGATGATAATGTGAAGCTGTGCCAGATACACCCACTCAGGTAGGTTTGTAAGGCACTAGACACTACTACTACCAGAATGGATGATGATAATGTGAAGCTGTGCCAGATACACCCACTCAGGTAGGTTTGTAAGGCACTAGACACTACTACTACCAGAATGGATGATGATAATGTGAAGCTGTGCCAGATACACCCACTCAGGTAGGTTTGTAAGGCACTAGACACTACTACTACCAGAATGGATGATGATAATGTGAAGCTGTGCCAGATACACCCACTCAGGTAGGTTTGTAAGGCACTAGACACTACTACTACCAGAATGGATGATGATAATGTGAAGCTGTGCCAGATACACCCACTCAGGTAGGTTTGTAAGGCACTAGACACTACTACTACCAGAATGGATGATGATAATGTGAAGCTGTGCCAGATACACCCACTCAGGTAGGTTTGTAAGGCACTAGACACTACTACTACCAGAATGGATGATGATAATGTGAAGCTGTGCCAGATACACCCACTCAGGTAGGTTTGTAAGGCACTAGACACTACTACTACCAGAATGGATGATGATAATGTGAAGCTGTGCCAGATACACCCACTCAGGTAGGTTTGTAAGGCACTAGACACTACTACTACCAGAATGGATGATGATAATGTGAAGCTGTGCCAGATACACCCACTCAGGTAGGTTTGTAAGGCACTAGACACTACTACTACCAGAATGGATGATGATAATGTGAAGCTGTGCCAGATACACCCACTCAGGTAGGTTTGTAAGGCACTAGACACTACTACTACCAGAATGGATGATGATAATGTGAAGCTGTGCCAGATACACCCACTCAGGTAGGTTTGTAAGGCACTAGACACTACTACTACCAGAATGGATGATGATAATGTGAAGCTGTGCCAGATACACCCACTCAGGTAGGTTTGTAAGGCACTAGACACTACTACTACCAGAATGGATGATGATAATGTGAAGCTGTGCCAGATACACCCACTCAGGTAGGTTTGTAAGGCACTAGACACTACTACTACCAGAATGGATGATGATAATGTGAAGCTGTGCCAGATACACCCACTCAGGTAGGTTTGTAAGGCACTAGACACTACTACTACCAGAATGGATGATGATAATGTGAAGCTGTGCCAGATACACCCACTCAGGTAGGTTTGTAAGGCACTAGACACTACTACTACCAGAATGGATGATGATAATGTGAAGCTGTGCCAGATACACCCACTCAGGTAGGTTTGTAAGGCACTAGACACTACTACTACCAGAATGGATGATGATAATGTGAAGCTGTGCCAGATACACCCACTCAGGTAGGTTTGTAAGGCACTAGACACTACTACTACCAGAATGGATGATGATAATGTGAAGCTGTGCCAGATACACCCACTCAGGTAGGTTTGTAAGGCACTAGACACACTACTACCAGAATGGATGATGATAATGTGAAGCTGTGCCAGATACACCCACTCAGGTAGGTTTGTAAGGCACTAGACACTACTACTACCAGAATGGATGATGATAATGTGAAGCTGTGCCAGATACACCCACTCAGGTAGGTTTGTAAGGCACTAGACACTACTACTACCAGAATGGATGATGATAATGTGAAGCTGTGCCAGATACACCCACTCAGGTAGGTTTGTAAGGCACTAGACACTACTACTACCAGAATGGATGATGATAATGTGAAGCTGTGCCAGATACACCCACTCAGGTAGGTTTGTAAGGCACTAGACACTACTACTACCAGAATGGATGATGATAATGTGAAGCTGTGCCAGATACACCCACTCAGGTAGGTTTGTAAGGCACTAGACACTACTACTACCAGAATGGATGATGATAATGTGAAGCTGTGCCAGATACACCCACTCAGGTAGGTTTGTAAGGCACTAGACACTACTACTACCAGAATGGATGATGATAATGTGAAGCTGTGCCAGATACACCCACTCAGGTGAGGTTTGTAAGGCACTAGACACTACTACTACTACCAGAATGGATGATGATAATGTGAAGCTGTGCCAGATACACCCACTCAGGTAGGTTTGTAAGGCACTAGACACTACTACTACCAGAATGGATGATGATAATGTGAAGCTGTGCCAGATACACCCACTCAGGTAGGTTTGTAAGGCACTAGACACTACTACTACCAGAATGGATGATGATAATGTGAAGCTGTGCCAGATACACCCACTCAGGTAGGTTTGTAAGGCACTAGACACTACTACTACCAGAATGGATGATGATAATGTGAAGCTGTGCCAGATACACCCACTCAGGTAGGTTTGTAAGGCACTAGACACTACTACTACCAGAATGGATGATGATAATGTGAAGCTGTGCCAGATACACCCACTCAGGTAGGTTTGTAAGGCACTAGACACTACTACTACCAGAATGGATGATGATAATGTGAAGCTGTGCCAGATACACCCACTCAGGTAGGTTTGTAAGGCACTAGACACTACTACTACCAGAATGGATGATGATAATGTGAAGCTGTGCCAGATACACCCACTCAGGTAGGTTTGTAAGGCACTAGACACTACTACTACCAGAATGGATGATGATAATGTGAAGCTGTGCCAGATACACCCACTCAGGTAGGTTTGTAAGGCACTAGACACTACTACTACCAGAATGGATGATGATAATGTGAAGCTGTGCCAGATACACCCACTCAGGTAGGTTTGTAAGGCACTAGACACTACTACTACCAGAATGGATGATGATAATGTGAAGCTGTGCCAGATACACCCACTCAGGTAGGTTTGTAAGGCACTAGACACCACTACTACCAGAATGGATGATGATAATGTGAAGCTGTGCCAGATACACCCACTCAGGTAGGTTTGTAAGGCACTAGACACTACTACTACCAGAATGGATGATGATAATGTGAAGCTGTGCCAGATACACCCACTCAGGTAGGTTTGTAAGGCACTAGACACTACTACTACCAGAATGGATGATGATAATGTGAAGCTGTGCCAGATACACCCACTCAGGTAGGTTTGTAAGGCACTAGACACTACTACTACCAGAATGGATGATGATAATGTGAAGCTGTGCCAGATACACCCACTCAGGTAGGTTTGTAAGGCACTAGACACTACTACTACCAGAATGGATGATGATAATGTGAAGCTGTGCCAGATACACCCACTCAGGTAGGTTTGTAAGGCACTAGACACTACTACTACCAGAATGGATGATGATAATGTGAAGCTGTGCCAGATACACCCACTCAGGTAGGTTTGTAAGGCACTAGACACTACTACTACCAGAATGGATGATGATAATGTGAAGCTGTGCCAGATACACCCACTCAGGTAGGTTTGTAAGGCACTAGACACTACTACTACCAGAATGGATGATGATAATGTGAAGCTGTGCCAGATACACCCACTCAGGTAGGTTTGTAAGGCACTAGACACTACTACTACCAGAATGGATGATGATAATGTGAAGCTGTGCCAGATACACCCACTCAGGTAGGTTTGTAAGGCACTAGACACTACTACTACCAGAATGGATGATGATAATGTGAAGCTGTGCCAGATACACCCACTCAGGTAGGTTTGTAAGGCACTAGACACTACTACTACCAGAATGGATGATGATAATGTGAAGCTGTGCCAGATACACCCACTCAGGTAGGTTTGTAAGGCACTAGACACTACTACTACCAGAATGGATGATGATAATGTGAAGCTGTGCCAGATACACCCACTCAGGTAGGTTTGTAAGGCACTAGACACTACTACTACCAGAATGGATGATGATAATGTGAAGCTGTGCCAGATACACCCACTCAGGTAGGTTTGTAAGGCACTAGACACCACTACTACCAGAATGGATGATGATAATGTGAAGCTGTGCCAGATACACCCACTCAGGTAGGTTTGTAAGGCACTAGACACCACTACTACCAGAATGGATGATGATAATGTGAAGCTGTGCCAGATACACCCACTCAGGTAGGTTTGTAAGGCACTAGACACTACTACTACCAGAATGGATGATGATAATGTGAAGCTGTGCCAGATACACCCACTCAGGTAGGTTTGTAAGGCACTAGACACTACTACTACCAGAATGGATGATGATAATGTGAAGCTGTGCCAGATACACCCACTCAGGTAGGTTTGTAAGGCACTAGACACTACTACTACCAGAATGGATGATGATAATGTGAAGCTGTGCCAGATACACCCACTCAGGTAGGTTTGTAAGGCACTAGACACTACTACTACCAGAATGGATGATGATAATGTGAAGCTGTGCCAGATACACCCACTCAGGTAGGTTTGTAAGGCACTAGACACTACTACTACCAGAATGGATGATGATAATGTGAAGCTGTGCCAGATACACCCACTCAGGTAGGTTTGTAAGGCACTAGACACTACTACTACCAGAAGGGATGATGATAATGTGAAGCTGTGCCAGATACACCCACTCAGGTAGGTTTGTAAGGCACTAGACACTACTACTACCAGAATGGATGATGATAATGTGAAGCTGTGCCAGATACACCCACTCAGGTAGGTTTGTAAGGCACTAGACACTACTACTACCAGAATGGATGATGATAATGTGAAGCTGTGCCAGATACACCCACTCAGGTAGGTTTGTAAGGCACTAGACACTACTACTACCAGAATGGATGATGATAATGTGAAGCTGTGCCAGATACACCCACTCAGGTAGGTTTGTAAGGCACTAGACACTACTACTACCAGAATGGATGATGATAATGTGAAGCTGTGCCAGATACACCCACTCAGGTAGGTTTGTAAGGCACTAGACACTACTACTACCAGAATGGATGATGATAATGTGAAGCTGTGCCAGATACACCCACTCAGGTAGGTTTGTAAGGCACTAGACACTACTACTACCAGAATGGATGATGATAATGTGAAGCTGTGCCAGATACACCCACTCAGGTAGGTTTGTAAGGCACTAGACACTACTACTACCAGAATGGATGATGATAATGTGAAGCTGTGCCAGATACACCCACTCAGGTAGGTTTGTAAGGCACTAGACACTACTACTACCAGAATGGATGATGATAATGTGAAGCTGTGCCAGATACACCCACTCAGGTAGGTTTGTAAGGCACTAGACACCACTACTACCAGAATGGATGATGATAATGTGAAGCTGTGCCAGATACACCCACTCAGGTAGGTTTGTAAGGCACTAGACACTACTACTACCAGAATGGATGATGATAATGTGAAGCTGTGCCAGATACACCCACTCAGGTAGGTTTGTAAGGCACTAGACACTACTACTACCAGAATGGATGATGATAATGTGAAGCTGTGCCAGATACACCCACTCAGGTAGGTTTGTAAGGCACTAGACACCACTACTACCAGAAGGGCTGATGATAATGTGAAGCTGTGCCAGATACACCCACTCAGGTAGGTTTGTAAGGCACTAGACACTACTACTACCAGAATGGATGATGATAATGTGAAGCTGTGCCAGATACACCCACTCAGGTAGGTTTGTAAGGCACTAGACACTACTACTACCAGAATGGATGATGATAATGTGAAGCTGTGCCAGATACACCCACTCAGGTAGGTTTGTAAGGCACTAGACACCACTACTACCAGAATGGATGATGATAATGTGAAGCTGTGCCAGATACACCCACTCAGGTAGGTTTGTAAGGCACTAGACACTACTACTACCAGAATGGATGATGATAATGTGAAGCTGTGCCAGATACACCCACTCAGGTAGGTTTGTAAGGCACTAGACACTACTACTACCAGAATGGATGATGATAATGTGAAGCTGTGCCAGATACACCCACTCAGGTAGGTTTGTAAGGCACTAGACACTACTACTACCAGAATGGATGATGATAATGTGAAGCTGTGCCAGATACACCCACTCAGGTAGGTTTGTAAGGCACTAGACACTGTGACTACTACCAGAATGGATGATGATAATGTGAAGCTGTGCCAGATACACCCACTCAGGTAGGTTTGTAAGGCACTAGACACTACTACTACCAGAATGGATGATGATAATGTGAAGCTGTGCCAGATACACCCACTCAGGTAGGTTTGTAAGGCACTAGACACTACTACTACCAGAATGGATGATGATAATGTGAAGCTGTGCCAGATACACCCACTCAGGTAGGTTTGTAAGGCACTAGACACCACTACTACCAGAATGGATGATGATAATGTGAAGCTGTGCCAGATACACCCACTCAGGTAGGTTTGTAAGGCACTAGACACTACTACTACCAGAATGGATGATGATAATGTGAAGCTGTGCCAGATACACCCACTCAGGTAGGTTTGTAAGGCACTAGACACTACTACTACCAGAATGGATGATGATAATGTGAAGCTGTGCCAGATACACCCACTCAGGTAGGTTTGTAAGGCACTAGACACTACTACTACCAGAATGGATGATGATAATGTGAAGCTGTGCCAGATACACCCACTCAGGTAGGTTTGTAAGGCACTAGACACTACTACTACCAGAATGGATGATGATAATGTGAAGCTGTGCCAGATACACCCACTCAGGTAGGTTTGTAAGGCACTAGACACTACTACTACCAGAATGGATGATGATAATGTGAAGCTGTGCCAGATACACCCACTCAGGTAGGTTTGTAAGGCACTAGACACTACTACTACCAGAATGGATGATGATAATGTGAAGCTGTGCCAGATACACCCACTCAGGTAGGTTTGTAAGGCACTAGACACTACTACTACCAGAATGGATGATGATAATGTGAAGCTGTGCCAGATACACCCACTCAGGTAGGTTTGTAAGGCACTAGACACTACTACTACCAGAATGGATGATGATAATGTGAAGCTGTGCCAGATACACCCACTCAGGTAGGTTTGTAAGGCACTAGACACCACTACTACCAGAAGGGATGATGATAATGTGAAGCTGTGCCAGATACACCCACTCAGGTAGGTTTGTAAGGCACTAGACACTACTACTACCAGAATGGATGATGATAATGTGAAGCTGTGCCAGATACACCCACTCAGGTAGGTTTGTAAGGCACTAGACACTACTACTACCAGAATGGATGATGATAATGTGAAGCTGTGCCAGATACACCCACTCAGGTAGGTTTGTAAGGCACTAGACACTACTACTACTACCAGAATGGATGATGATAATGTGAAGCTGTGCCAGATACACCCACTCAGGTAGGTTTGTAAGGCACTAGACACTACTACTACCAGAATGGATGATGATAATGTGAAGCTGTGCCAGATACACCCACTCAGGTAGGTTTGTAAGGCACTAGACACTACTACTACCAGAATGGATGATGATAATGTGAAGCTGTGCCAGATACACCCACTCAGGTAGGTTTGTAAGGCACTAGACACTACTACTACCAGAATGGATGATGATAATGTGAAGCTGTGCCAGATACACCCACTCAGGTAGGTTTGTAAGGCACTAGACACTACTACTACCAGAATGGATGATGATAATGTGAAGCTGTGCCAGATACACCCACTCAGGTAGGTTTGTAAGGCACTAGACACTACTACTACCAGAATGGATGATGATAATGTGAAGCTGTGCCAGATACACCCACTCAGGTGGAGGTTTGTAAGGCACTAGACACTACTACTACCAGAATAGATGATGATAATGTGAAGCTGTGCCAGATACACCCACTCAGGTAGGTTTGTAAGGCACTAGACACTACTACTACCAGAATGGATGATGATAATGTGAAGCTGTGCCAGATACACCCACTCAGGTAGGTTTGTAAGGCACTAGACACTACTACTACCAGAATGGCTGATGATAATGTGAAGCTGTGCCAGATACACCCACTCAGGTAGGTTTGTAAGGCACTAGACACTACTACTACCAGAATGGATGATGATAATGTGAAGCTGTGCCAGATACACCCACTCAGGTAGGTTTGTAAGGCACTAGACACCACTACTACCAGAAGGGCTGATGATAATGTGAAGCTGTGCCAGATACACCCACTCAGGTAGGTTTGTAAGGCACTAGACACTACTACTACCAGAATGGATGATGATAATGTGAAGCTGTGCCAGATACACCCACTCAGGTAGGTTTGTAAGGCACTAGACACTACTACTACCAGAATGGATGATGATAATGTGAAGCTGTGCCAGATACACCCACTCAGGTAGGTTTGTAAGGCACTAGACACTACTACTACCAGAATGGATGATGATAATGTGAAGCTGTGCCAGATACACCCA
The DNA here is from genome assembly GCF_004210375.1 of Tachypleus tridentatus. Classification (NCBI taxonomy): domain Eukaryota; kingdom Metazoa; phylum Arthropoda; class Merostomata; order Xiphosura; family Limulidae; genus Tachypleus; species Tachypleus tridentatus. The sequence goes on from NW_027467782.1 coordinate 32,764,272, forward strand.
CTCAGGTAGGTTTGTAAGGCACTAGACACTACTACTACCAGAATGGATGATGATAATGTGAAGCTGTGCCAGATACACCCACTCAGGTAGGTTTGTAAGGCACTAGACACTACTACTACCAGAATGGATGATGATAATGTGAAGCTGTGCCAGATACACCCACTCAGGTAGGTTTGTAAGGCACTAGACACTACTACTACCAGAATGGATGATGATAATGTGAAGCTGTGCCAGATACACCCACTCAGGTAGGTTTGTAAGGCACTAGACACCACTACTACCAGAATGGATGATGATAATGTGAAGCTGTGCCAGATACACCCACTCAGGTAGGTTTGTAAGGCACTAGACACTACTACTACCAGAATGGATGATGATAATGTGAAGCTGTGCCAGATACACCCACTCAGGTAGGTTTGTAAGGCACTAGACACTACTACTACCAGAATGGATGATGATAATGTGAAGCTGTGCCAGATACACCCACTCAGGTAGGTTTGTAAGGCACTAGACACTACTACTACCAGAATGGATGATGATAATGTGAAGCTGTGCCAGATACACCCACTCAGGTAGGTTTGTAAGGCACTAGACACTACTACTACCAGAATGGATGATGATAATGTGAAGCTGTGCCAGATACACCCACTCAGGTAGGTTTGTAAGGCACTAGACACTACTACTACCAGAATGGATGATGATAATGTGAAGCTGTGCCAGATACACCCACTCAGGTGGTTTGTAAGGCACTAGACACTACTACTACCAGAATGGATGATGATAATGTGAAGCTGTGCCAGATACACCCACTCAGGTAGGTTTGTAAGGCACTAGACACTACTACTACCAGAATGGATGATGATAATGTGAAGCTGTGCCAGATACACCCACTCAGGTAGGTTTGTAAGGCACTAGACACTACTACTACCAGAATGGATGATGATAATGTGAAGCTGTGCCAGATACACCCACTCAGGTAGGTTTGTAAGGCACTAGACACTACTACTACCAGAATGGATGATGATAATGTGAAGCTGTGCCAGATACACCCACTCAGGTAGGTTTGTAAGGCACTAGACACTACTACTACCAGAATGGATGATGATAATGTGAAGCTGTGCCAGATACACCCACTCAGGTAGGTTTGTAAGGCACTAGACACTACTACTACCAGAATATGATGATAATGTGAAGCTGTGCCAGATACACCCACTCAATTTGTAAGGCACTAGACACCACTACTACCAGAAGAGCTGATGATGTGAAGCTGTGCCAGATACACCCACTCAGGTAGGTTTGTAAGGCACTAGACACCACTACTACCAGAAGGGCTGATGTTAATGTGAAGCTGTGCCAGATACACCCACTCAGGTAGGTTTGTAAGGCACTAGACACTACTACTACCAGAATGGATGATGATAATGTAAAGCTGTGCCAGATACACCCACTCAGGCAGGTTTGTAAGGCACTAGACACTACTACTACCAGAATAGATGATGATAATGTGAAGCTGTGCCAGATACACCCACTCAGGTAGGTTTTAAGGCACTAGACACTACTACTACCAGAATGGATGATGATAATGTGAAGCTGTGCCAGATACACCCACTCAAAGAGGTTTGTAAGGCACTAGACACCACTACTACCAGAAGAGCTGATGTTAATGTGAAGCTGTGCCAGATACACCCACTCAGGTAGGTTTGTAAGGCACTAGACACTACTACTACCAGAATGGATGATGATAATGTGACGCTGTGCCAGATACACCCACTTAACTAGGTTCGTGAGGCACTAGACACTATTACTACCAGAAGGGCTGATGTTAATGTGAAGCTGTGCCAGATACACCCACTTAACTAGGTTCGTGAGGCACTAGACACTACTACCAGAAGGGCTGATGATAATGTGAAGCTGTGCCAGATACACCCACTCAAGTAGGTTTGTAAGGCACTGTTAGCACCTCCTGGTAAAGTAAATATATAAATGGAATTGTCAAATATTTTACCAAAACAATACCACTCTGTCATATGTATGTTTTTATGTAAATATAAGTTTTGACAAAAAATATTAACATACTAAATCGTTACAACAACTGTTCCCACCTCCTGGAAAAGCTTTTCTGTAAAAACCAAAGCTGTTTAATACAGTAAACTCTCATTGTTTCGAAGTCGCTAGAACCGAATATATCACTTGTATTGAAGTTGTTGACTGGTCCGGCCAACTGTCCATATAAATACATAGTAACAAAAGCCCCTTGAACCGAACTGCATGTATCGAAGTGTCGGCTTGTAACGATGTATAATTATAGTCCCTAGGGTGTGAAAAGCATCAATATTACATCCTTTGTATCGAACCAGGTACAAAGATATTTATTTTTCTCTTCTTCCCTAAATTAATTGTCACCTCTGCCGGCTCCCGACCACCCGCTACGCCGCTAGCAAGTGCAATTAGTTAGTCTCCGCGCAACAATGTGTGGTGCCACCATCAAAATCTTACACTTGAGAAATAGCGGACTGCAGATGGGGTAGTAGATTAGCCTACCAATGTTTTTACAATTATGGTCAATAACACTTTAAACCCTTGCCCGCCCCAACTCACCCGCCCTCCCAGCAAAAATTAGCTTAGATATAAAATTTTCAGATTATGGCTTGAGTATATTATGCCTGGGCAGCCTGCATGCTGTGGCCTATAAAAGGCTAATCACAGTCAAATTAAACAGATCATTAATCATTGATCATGGCGAAGCGCAAGCTTGTATCGATAGAAACTAAAATTACAGCAATAGAAGAAGTTGAAAAAAAAAAGTTAAAACAAAAACAGAAATAGCAAAAGCATTTGATGTGCCTCTGAACACTTTGTCAACATGGTTGAAAAATAAAGAGTCCATATTGTCTTCTCGAGACAACTTTTGTCCCAATAGAAAACGCATGCGAACTGCAAAACATTCTGACGTAGAAGCGGCATTGCTTCTGTGGTACAAAAATGCTGGATCAGAGAATGTTCCTATCTCTGGGCCTGTTATGCAAGCAAAGGCAAAAAAACTTGCTGATCAAATGGGAATCACTGACTTTTGCATGAGTGATGGGTGGTTAACCCGATTCAAAAAAAAGACACGACATTCAATTTCGTACGATCTGTGGTGAGTCTGGTAGTGTAGAACCAGAGCAAACAAACCAGTGGACATCAACAACACTGCCACGCCTGCTAGAAAACTACAGCCCACGGGATGTCTTCAACGCAGATGAGTCTGGCTTATTTTTTAAACTTCTGCCAGACAAGTCTCTTGTTATCAAGGGAGACTCCTGTCACGGCGGGAAGCGAGCGAAGGAGTGGCTGTCTGTTTTGGTATGCGCCAATATGGACGGCACCGAGAAGCTTCCTTTACTTGTCATAGGTGAGTGTCAAAAGCAGGTAAAATATTTTCCTGTGTTTTCTTTAGAAGTTGTTATTTTATGATTTTCTTCAGATTATTGACATGTAAATGTTTCATTTTAATTTCAAGACATTAACCATGTACATTTTCTTTCTTTCTTTTAGGAAGGCAGCAAAACCGCGTTGCTTCAAAGACGTCAAAACCCTGCCAACACCATACAAAGCCAACAAGCGAGCTTGGATGACATCAGATCCATTCACCGAGTGGCTGAGAGAACTTGACCGAAAGGTTGTGCTGCAGAAAAGAAAGGTCCTTATGATAATTGACCACTGCCCCGCCCACTCCAACCCCACTGGACTTAAGGCCATCAAGCTGGTGTTCCTGCCTCCCAATACCACAAGCAAGACACAGCCCATGGACCAAGGCATCATCGCCAATCTAAAACATCATTACCGCACCCTACTGCTACAGCGTCTTATTGATTCAATAGACAATAAAAGTGTTTTCACTGTGACTGTGCTTGAAGCCATGCGACTGCTACGCTCTGCCTGGTCATTGGTAAAGCAATCAACCATAGCCAATTGCTTCAGAACTTGTGGCTTCTCCTCTTCAGAGCCAGCAGAAAACAGTGAGGACCCCGAGGATGACATACCATTGGCCCAGCTCTTGACACGGCTGAATGACACTGGGTTTACGGTGGATGGCACAGCAGAGGACTACGAGACTGCTGATAATGATCTGATCACTAGCGCGCCCCTGACAGACAGTGATATTGTGGCCATGGTGCAAAATAAACAGACACCAGAAAATGACAGTGAAAGTGAAGATGACGACCATGAGGAACCCCCCATCCCAACACATTCTGCAACTCGTGAGATGTGCCTGCAACTTCAGAGATATCTTGAACACCAGGCTAACGCAGGACAGTTTATCTCTCAATTAAACATGATGGAGCGTTTTGTGACCAAGTGCCAGAGGGACAGCAGTTCGCAAAAAAGCATTGTGCAATATTTCAAGTGACTCCAGTTAGACGTTCTTGCTGGTGTTTGTATCCTGTACATTATAATTACATATATCTATATTATGAATGTTATTTTTTTACATGTTTTTTTTTTTTTTTACAAGTGCTGTTAATTGTCCTTTTGAATTTCATTAAATGTGTTCTAAGTGTTTACACACGTGTGACTTATGAGTCTTTAATCCAATTACCGGTACTGCAACAGCCGTCAGTTATAGGGTCTACCATTACCAGACTTGGCTAGTGAATGAAAAAAAATCCTTTTTAACGAACTTCTTTTGTAACGAACAATTCTCTTTGGTCCCTACAACTTCGTTACAACGAGAGTTTACTGTACAATAAAAAACATTAAACTTTTGAAGATGTATCTCATTATAACAATGTGTTTTAACAAAAATAAACATTTTTTTTAATTTTAAAGCAACAATAAAAGAAAACAATTTTTTGTACAAAGATCTTTACTATCAGCTCCTTCTTCATCAGTAATTTTATTTTCAGGACAAGGTATAAAGGCGTCAGAAGCAAAATGTGCCATATGAGTCTTTCCTGGGCATGTAAGTTTGTAATCCATTGTCATAGTGACCAGGAGGACATGGATCTAAAGCCGTTAAAAGTACATAGCTAAACATTTATTTACCCAGTGTTAATTTTTATAATCCTAACAACGAGTTTATTATCAAAAAACAAATTTGTTGTATCAAAACTACATGATATTAAAAGTCTTTCATCTTTTTGTGTTTAATGGAAACTATTAACCTTATTGTGTGTAATATATACTTACAACACCTGTCAGCATATCTTCGGTATTCTCGAGGGCAAGTGAGGTTTTCTGCTGGAACATACACTGAAGAAAACAAGAGAAAGTTAAATCTTTTTTAGCTCATTTACTGTCGCCGGTAGGATTTGTTTGTTTGTTTTGGAATTTCGCACAAAGCTACTTGAGGGCTATCTGTGCTAGCCGTCCCTAATTTAGCAGTGTAAGACTAGAGGGAAGGCAGCTAGTCATCACCACCCACCGCCAACTCTTGGGTTACTCTTTTACCAACGAATAGTGGGATTGACCGTCACATTATACGCCCCCACGGCTGGGAGGACGAGCATGTTTAGCGCGACGCGGGCGCGAACCCGCGACCCTCGGATTACGAGTCGCACGCCTTACGCGCTTGGCCATGCCGGGCCACGCCGATAGGAATAGAAAGTTTTACACAGTGCGAGATCCGTGAGAAAAATAAAACGCGTTCTTCAAAATGGTTTATTGACAGCAAAGTTTTATTTCTTTATATACTTAGTAACTGAATCAACTCATTAAACTAATCACAGAGTTTATCTCTATCAATCATGTTGAACCTTGAGGTACGTTTCATTTACTTTGGTATTTCTCTTGTAAAATTTGTATTTAGCAAAGTTTAATGTAAAACTATTTATTCTAATGTCAGTTATGAAAATACAGGTTATTTTGGGAATATTACGCTGGTAAAATGTGTCAGTATATGATTTGAAGGTGTCTTGCAAACAAGAGTTGGAGGTCGGTGGTGATGACTAGCTGCCTTCTCTCTATTCTTACACTGCTGAATTAGTAAGGACGGCTAGCCATCGTGTAGCTTTGTGCGAAATTAAAAAAACAAATAGATATGTGTTCCAGAATCCGTTACCAGATAGACTCCTACATAATACAATAATGTACTTTAATCAGAATTGGATGAAAAACTAATTACAATGTGAACTAGATAGGCATCTCATACATGATGAAGCTAGTCCTAAATATCTCTCCCCAGTTAATTTATATTTTAAATATAAAAATAAATTAAAAAATAATAAGAAATATATATATATATATACACACATATATACATGTATTAAACAATAATAAGAATGCCTTGTTTGTTTTGTTTTGAATTTCGCACAAAGCTACTCGAGGGCTATCTGTGCTAACCGTCCCTAATTTAGCAGTGTAAGAACAGAGGGAAGGCAGCTAGTCATCACTACCCCCCGCCAACTCTTGGGCTACTCTTTTACCAACGAATAGTGGGATTGACCGTAACATTATACACCCCCACGGCTGGGAGGGCGAGCATGTTTAGCGCGACGCGGGCACGAACCCGCGACCCTCGGATTACGAGTCGCACGCCTTACGCGATTGGCCATGCCGGGCCCAAATAAGAATGCCACCAACAAACTTGACATTCTGGTGATAGAATAAAATAATCACTTTCTATGAGCCACAGGACATTGCCCTGAAAATCAAAATAATATCAGTTCTGCAATTACAAATACCAGTCCGGCAAGAACATAAGTACGGGGAGGAGGAAGAGGTCATAAAGAACCTGACCCTCCAGGGTATGAACTTTTCTTACCCAAACACTGACAGAAAGAATCCGTTAAAACAAAATATAATAATTTTGCTAGGACGTGAAGACAACAAGGTAGAACTGGTGTTTATTGTAGACGGAAATTTATTTTCTCATATGACAAATACAGTTGTCGAGAACATTCCATTTCTTGAATATTTCAAATTGTAAATTCTATTTTAGGTGAATTAATAACATTCGAATAATCATTTAATAAAACAGACCAGTGAAAGATTCTGAAACTGGATAAAAGTGATGGAATAATAACCTTAACGAATAAGAGAATTAAAGTACCAAGAGACAGACAAATAGAAGTGACAAGAAATTTTATTAAAGTTGTTAAACCCAATCATATCAAAATGTGATAGTTCATATCTTATTAGAATTACATGCTATAAAATAAAACGTATCGTTTCCTGATAGGTATCAACATTACCGTTCAAGCCATAAAACTATTTTTTTTTTTTTTAGAATGATGTTTTTAATTTATGTGAGATGAAAGAAACTATTACTGAAATACTTTCTACTGTCTGTAAATTCCTAATAAAGTATATTACTTCAACACTTTTGATCCAAAATTGGAAGTCTTGAAATTTTTACATTTTGAAATTAATTCATATACTTTGCACTTATTGAAAAACATTGAACTTATATCACATACATTTGTATGTTGAATTTCGCGCAAAAGTTTCACGAAGGCTATCTGCGCTAGCTCTCATTAATTTAGCAGTGTAAGACTAGAAAAAAGGCAGCTGGTCATCACCACCCACCGCCAACTCTTTAGCTATTCTTTTACCAACGAATACTGGGGCTATCTGTCATTTTACAACGCCCCAACGACTGAATGGTCGAACATGTTTGTGTAATGGGATTCAAAGTCTTTCTTTGGATTACAACGAATTATGGTAATCCTTACCAAATCAGTCTTGTCTTAATAATACCAGCAAAAAATAACAGGATTTACCATAAACAACAGTCATCAATGAATCGCTTTAACATAAATGTATCTTTCACTTGTTATTGAATATTCTATAAAGTGATATTTACGTTACCAAATCGCTCAGGAAAAAGTGTTAGAAACGAAATGTTAAGTAGTTATTATTTAATTCTTCTGGTGTTTGTGGTAGTTAAATGTACACAATATTCTCCAGTCTGAACCAAAGCAAATTTAACTTTTTAGAAAGTTTTGAAGGATTTGTACGAAAAGAAAATAGAGAAAAACACAAATCATTATTTACAATGTACGAGTGAGGGTTTGAGAACTGCATTTGATATATAAAAGTTTAAGCGTGTCAATAATAAATGAGTTGAAACACCATTCAAGAACAGATACAGTGAAGAACCAGCTTACTTGTTTACAGGTTTTTACTTCATGTAAATGTAATGTAAAATGAATGAAAGGGTATGTTGTGACCAGAGTCGTATTTATATTCAATAACACATGGTTGAGGATTATGCTCGTTTATGTGAGTGCTTTACTCCCTATTTCTCTGACTTAGGCTTATATACTGTTATTTGTTTTTGTTTTGTTTTTGAATTTTGCGCAAAGCTACTCGAGGGCTGTCTGCACTAGCCGTCCCTAATTTTCCAGTGTAAGACAAGAGGTAAGGCAGCTAGTTATCACCACCTTGATACCTTATATTTTTAGGTTTAGAAAGTTTAAAGAAAACTTTGTATTCGTGAGGTTGATTTGACGAAGAGCATCATCTTTACTTTAACATTATTAGCTGCTAAAACAGAAGAATCACATTTTGCATAACTCTAACCAACGCATTCAAATGAGCTAAAACAAAAATATCGCAAACACGTGGTTACATTAATAATCAATATTGCCAGTTAAACTACTCTTTTACCAACGAATAGTGGGATTGACCGTCACATTATACACCCCCACGGCTGGGAGGGCGAGCGTGTTTAGCGCGACGCGGGCGCGAACCCGCGTCCCTCGGATTAAGAGTCGTACGCCTTACGCGCTTGGCCATGCCAGGCCTAGTCATTTATTAAAACAGACCAGTGAAAGATTCTGAAACCAGATAAAAGTGATGGAGTAATAACCTTAACGAATCAGAGAATTTAAGTACTAAGAAATAGACAAATAGTAGTGATAAGAAATTTTATTAAAGTTGTTAAACTTTATCATATCAAAATGTGATAGTTCATATCTTATTAGCATTACATGATATGAAACAAAACGTATCGTTTCCTGATAGGTATCAACATTACCGTTCAAGCCATAAAAACTGTTTTCTTTTTCTTTAGAATGACGTTTTTAATTTCTGTGAGATGAAAGAAACTATTAGTGAAATACTTTATACTGTCTGTAAATTCATAATAAAGTATATTACTTCAACACTTTTGATCCAAAATTGGAAGTCTTCAAATTTTTATATTTTGAGATGAATTTATATACTTTGTACTTATTGAAAAACATTTAACTTATATTACGTACATTTGTCTGTTGAATCTCGCGAAAAATTACACGAGGGCTATCTGCGTAGGCTCTAATTAATTTAGCAGTGTAAGATTGGAAGAAAGGCAGCTAGTTATCAGCACCCACCGCCAACTCTTTAGCTATTCTTTTACCAATGAATACTGGGGATATCTGTCACTTTACAACGCCCAGGCTACTGAATGTGCAAACATATTTATGTGATGGGGATTCGAAGTATTTCTTTGGATTATAACGAATTATGCTAATTTTTACCAAATCAGCCTTGTCTTAATAATACCAGCAAAAATAACATGATTTACCATAAACAACAGTCATCAATGAATCGCTTTAACATAAATGTATCTTTCACTTGTTATTGAATATTCTATAAAGTGATATTTACGTTACCAAATCGCTCAGGAAAAAGTGTTAGAAACGAAATGTTAAGTAGTTATTATTTAATTCCTGTGGTGTTTGTGGTAGTTAAATGTACACAATATTCTCCAGTCTGAACCAAAGCAAATTTAACTTTTAAGAAAGTTTTGAAGGATTTGTACGAAAAAAAATAGAGAAAAAACAAAAATTATTATTTACAATGTACGAGTGAGGGTTTGAGAACTGCATTTGATATATAAAAGTTTAAGCGTGCCAAAAATAAATGAGTTGAAATACCATTCATGAACAGATGTAGTAAAGAACCAGCTTATTTGTTTATAGAGGGATTTTACGTCTTGTAAATGTAATGTAAAATGAATAAAAGGGGATGTTGTGACCAGAGTCGTATTTATATTCAATTACGCAAGGTTGATGATTGTGCTCGTTTATGTGGGTGCTTTTTTCCCTGTTTCTCTGACGTAGCTTTATGTACTATTATTTGTTTTTGTTTTTGAATTTCGCGCAAAGCTACTCGACGGTTATTTGCCGTGTAAGACTAGAGGTCAGGCAGCTAGTCCTCACCACCCACCGCCAACTCTTGGGCTACTCTTTTACCAGCGAATAGTGGGATTGGTCGTAACATTGTAAAGCCCCAACGGCTGAAAGGGTGAGCTTGTTTAGCGCGACGGGGATGTGAACCCGCGACCCTCAGGTTACGCATGCCTTAATAAACCTGGCCATGCCGGGCCTTAAAAATGTACACGTAGAGGTGTCGGGGATCGTATCCAGAACCTTTCACGTGCAGAGCGAACGCTTTACCACTAAGCTACACTCCTTACTGTCGTTTGTGTTCATAAACAACATTACGAATATTGCTGTCTTCACGATCTCTAGTGATAACAAGAGGCCTCGTCAGTAATAATATGGGCGATAATGTGTTGTTTTAACAAATGAGATTACAATTAAAAGTTTCAATTTAAATCCCTTTTAACTACTGGTTAAAATCATAAGAATCACTAAATCATAAGAAGTGTAAACTCATTTAGAAAGGAATAAGCCCAAAGGATATTTTCGCTTGAAGTGGTTGTTCAACTCTTTTATTATCGGAATATCTTCTTTGCTTCACAAACCTAAGTATTTAATACCCATGCTATACATATTTTATAATGAATAAAAATAATTCCGTTACTATTGTCAAACCCTACAAATGGGTTCTAAGATTAAAGAATATGTTAGATGTAAAATTCGATTTTTGCATACCACTAATTTTAAATCCGTAATGAACAAATTAAGAAAAATGTGGGATAAATATCTGCAAACATATCTGATTTTAAGAATAAATATTTGGTTTCATTGACTTCTAACTCTCCATCAATTCTTTATAGTATTAAAATAACAAACATTTGTGTTAAAAATATCTAATTTGTATACGTAAATATAAGTGTAGAGCTAATTCAGAAAATAAAGAGTCGTACGGCAATTGTATTAACAATCTGGAACCATATTATACAATCTAAAGACAGATCGAGCATGGTCTGTATAAGTGAGATACCTTACATTCTTAGGTTTAGAACCTGAAAAAAGTATTGTTGTCTTAATTAGTCTGAAGCAACTTACTTTGTTGTTTTGATAAAAATCGCGTAAACTACATATAGTATCAGACTGGACATACAAAAGGCGTTTTCAGAAATATTTTGTCTCTCGTTATTATTGGTATATAGCAGTTGATGCGATTCGTTAACATAAAAAAGTTCTTATTGCTGTTAATCACACTAGTGTTTTAATTTTACTAATACTACTTATTGTCAATACGTTCTAGACGTACTCTGTAGACTATGTAATAATAGCTGGATTTCATTACCGAAAGATCTTTTCTCAACTGTACTCTCGCAGAGGGCAAAGCGCAGTTAGCCCACTATAGAATTGTACTTAATTCAGAAATCTGCACTACAAAATAAAAATAATTGTGAAAAATTAATTGATTACCAGAGTTATTCAAGTTTGTAAATACTTATTACAAAAATCCAGATCTGTTTAAAATATCGTGTTGTTATTTTAGTTTCTTAATTCTTTTTGTCCGGTCATACGCTATAAAAAAAATATCCAAGACTTTAGCATCTCATACCATCAGCATAATTAAACAATTATATAAAAAAGTACCTTTACACTGGGTAAGTATATCGTGATATGTTTGTTTTGTTTTCAGTTTTTCGTAAAGTTACACAAGGGCTACCTGCGATAGCCGTCCCTTCTTCAGTAGTATAAGAGTGGAGGGAGGGTAGTTAGTTCTCACCTCCCAGTGCCAACTTGCTAACGAATAGTGATATTGCACGTCACATTATAACTCCACCATCTCTGAAACGGCTAGCACGTTTGGTGTGACGGAAATTCGAACCTAAACTGACTACATGTTCCCATTTTACGCATGTCTATCTCTTTATTTGCTGTTGAGGTACTTTTGCACCTAGCATCTTAAAATGTCCATTTCTCAGTTAAACTACCAATAAACCGAGAACAAAAGCATCCAAAACTTAAGCATAGATCATTTAACAAACTAGTAATACAAGTAATGTAAGCTTTCGTTAATCTATTATTTTTTGTTACTGTGACATTTCAGTTTTTGAAATGTTCTTTTATATTTCTATAAATGTTTAATAAATATCATCATAGAACTTCGTCTTTGAAACGTGTTCTAGGTTCGTAGAGTGACGTCCACATAACTTAAGTTATGTTTTACTTTAATTATCTGTTTGAAGAAAGAAGCATCATTCAGAATGATAATTTGGTTGTTAGATATCCAGCTCCTCTAATCGCTACAAACCTCATAGGGAAAGCTACTACTTCTGCCATCAGACTGTCATATAAAGTTAAGGGTTTTTTTTTTGAGTCTTCAACAGAATGTACTTCGTGATCACGAGAAACCTACGTGATGTAACAATGTATTTCAATACGGCCAGTTAGGGTATTAAAACTTTTATTAAAATAAAGTAGACAAAAAGGCTTCAAACTTCTTATGTCAGCTTCAGGTTAACAAAGATAATTTGGATATTTCTGTATTTTCTTTAGACGACACTTTACAACTATGTTTTTGAAGGCTGACTTAATTTCTTTGTATGTCCCCTTCTTTATACACACACATTTCATGATAATATTTCGCCACAAGAAACAAAATATCTTTCTGTCTTTGACATTTGATATTACATTATTGATAACCATCAGAAAATAAATATTTAATCTTCTGTTTTATGTATAATGCCATCTCGTTCACAGGATGGCTTTGAAGTTTTTCGGAACATAGATTTAAATCGGCTGTCACTCAGTTTACTTTAACTAGCTTAAGGAAATTGTTTTGATCCACAATGTTTGGTTAGAAAAACAGTTAAATTGTAATAATTATAGGACATTGTATGCTTTGTGTTTATTATTGATTGTGCTCTAAATTGTGTTTGAAATTAATAAATAATTTTGGAAAAAAATCAAAAACATCACCATTGAAAATTTGGGTTAGCATCTCACAACACTTTAAATCTTTGACAACAAAAAGAATTACAGCATTCACAATTAAGTACTAGATTTTTGTAATTTTTATGTACAAATTTGGTTTGTTATAAATGAAAAAAATACTTATTAGGTAACGTTAGAAAAAAAAGAAAAGAAAATATAAATGAAAAAATAGATTAATTTTTTTGCAATATGTGTATATACGTATGAAGATCGTGTGTATTACATAATTTTATGCTGTAATTTGAACTAAGTGTACATAAGGTTATTCCTAACTTGTTACATAGGCTTAGTATAAAGGAAGTTGGCATATTTAACTGATGCAAGCCTGACGATAGTCGGGATAAATAATGATAAGCTTTTATTGTAATCTGCAGGGATTTTAGAAAGGAAAAATTTTATTTCATATTTTTTTTTTTTGTTACAAGGTTAAACAAATGGCCTAAGCTCATGTAGTGTAAGGGTGGAGAAAATAATACATAACATACATTTTTAACAAAAAATAAGTTGGTATTCAATTAGAAGATTGTAGAAGCTTTGCAAATGAAATTTGGAAACTGTAATATTAAAAATATATAAATTGTATTAATTTTAGCATGAAAATCACCTTGCTCTTATACCAGTCAAAGTTTACAATTGAGACAACTCTTTATAAAAAAAAAATTATTATGGATATTTTTGAGTCTCTCATTAGTTATTGTATGCACTATATTTTGTTTGATAAGAATCACTTCAGTGTTTGTTCCTTTCAATTTTTTCAGGGAGTATTTTGGAGTTAAGATAGGCCTGTACTTTGTTTGTCTTGGATATTACACCTGTATGCTGATTCCAGCTTCAGTAGTAGGAGTGTTGTGTTTTCTGTATGCTTCACCTTGATGGGTGATGCTCACAGGTATGAATAAGGGGGAGAAAAAAGAGTTACCAAACAGTTTATTATTTTTATAACACATGTTTGATCATTTTCTAAATTATACCTCAGATCAATCAGTTACTTAGAGCTATGTGATTGATGGAATGTGGTAAGTGATTAATCACTGGACGTAATTAATCACCGTTTAGCTAATTAATTATTTTCACACAAGCTATTTGTAGCTGGAATAATTGTAAAGAATAATAATTGGAACCATTAATTTTTATTGGTTGATGTGTTTTGAACCATTAAAATATTTTAATAATTTTTGTGATAAATTGATTTAAACATAACTTCAATTAGTCAGTTATTTTATGTGGCATTATCATTGAAATTGATAGTTGTATATTATGATTGATATAAATGTACAGCTGTACTGTGTTTATTATATAAACTTGAAACAAAATTGCATTTTTTTACAGTAAGGACATTTGTGAAGACTACAAGAACACCATTTTATGTGATGTAGATATGGAATATCAGGACAGACATGTACTTTTGTCAGAATAACTCATCTTTTCGACATTGGTGCTGCTGTATTTTTTGCTGTTTTTATGTCACTCTGGGGTAAGTATTATATAGATTTACATGTTAAAGTTGAATAAATATTATTCTCTACTTCAGACTCTGTTAGAACTTTCATACACAAAATATCAAATTGTTATTTAGTTTTAATACTTTTTTTAAGTAATGCTTTTCTTGTGACTATTTTCTTTTTGCATGTTGACTATCCAACATGCATAGTAATTTTGATTTTATGATTAAAAATACTTGTATGCATCAGAAAATGTTCAAATTTCACATACAAAATTTTTATAACCTCCAGATAATTATCAAACATTTTTGTACAAAGAAAAACATAATGTTTTGTCTGTTATTTTTACTAATGAAACTCTGTATGGGCTTGATAGATTTGACCACTATAAACAATTACGAAATTAATATAAAGAATGCTTTTTTTTCATTCTGAAATAACTACAAACTATAATTCATATAAAATAGCTTAAATTTGATAACATTAAACATTTATGTACAAGGGGAGGACAGAAAAGTGCCTCTCCCTTGAAAATGTTAATTTATTTGATATCATTTTGGAACAGATCTTGTGAAGTGCATTTTACACATTTTTCTATTATCTAATAAAATATATAACAAATTAACAGCATTTTTAAGGGGGGCCACTTTTCTTGTCCACTCTCTGAATATGCATTTATTATTTTTATTATATTGATCTTTCAACTGTGCCTGGATAACAGTATAGAAGTTACAATGACATGGTGCATGTGTGCTCATGTTACTATGTACAGTAATATAAAACTGACCTTTACAAAGGACCTGAATTTTGGGAAAGTAACTCACTAAGAAAATCCTCATGATATGTGTGGTAATGGATGCCCATAGCAAAAGGGTTACTTCAACATAAAAACGTCAAACATTGTATATCTGCAATACTTGAAATGGTCTTATTTTCAAACCAACATAAAGCACATCAAATTTGCTTCACATCCAAGACTTCACACTTCTATAACTAAAATCTCCCATCAAAGACTTCAAAATAATTCCAAAAACATGTTATTACTTTGAGATTTCTTTATCTGTAATTTGGAACTTTTCAAGGGAAAAAGAAAACACTTTACAAAGTTTTTAATTACTAACACTTTGGTGAACAAAAATAGTTGAATTAATTGTCACAAGTCACATCAGTTTAAAGAGTGATTTATATTCTGTTACAATTTCTGTCTTTACTGATGATAAACCTTTCACTTTGTTTTTATTTACTTTCAGCTGTAATATTTCTTGAATTGTGGAAAGAGTATTTGGAAATAATTACCCACCACTGGGATATGACTAGTTTTGATACTTTAGAGGTAATGTGTACCTTAGTAACTAACTTTATCACAATGGACTTGTGTATTTGACATGAACTTTTAACCATGGCAGTATACCTATTGTGAAGGTACTAGTTGTGTCATGACAAATTTGACAGTAATCATACAAGTATTTTAATTATATGTTGTCAGTGTTGACTGTTATGATTGCAAAGTGATTTTTCATGTTAAGATTAAAAATACTTCATTTAAAAATTTTCAAATTTCACTTATGTAGTTCTTTAAACCTCCTTCATAAATATAAGATGATGTTTGCTGTCAGTAAAAAAGTTTATTTTATCTGTTATTTTACAAGCTGTAACTTTCAAATGATCAGCCAATCTGAATACCCTCATAACCACCATAAAAATTATGAAATAATTGTAAATTACATTTTTATTGTGCTAGAATGACAGCAAACTGTGATAGTTTATCCTAAATAACTAAAAACTTGTGACATCTGTTTATTCTTAATCTCATAGTTTTATCGACTTTTGAACCACATGTAACTATTAATACTTCATCACAAGTTTTAAATCACTTGGTGAACATTCAGCTCATGTTACCCTATTGAATTACATTAAACAATATGAAGAATAATTAATTGTTATTCTTTATTTTAGCTAATCCAACAACTTTCTTGTTTTTTCATTTTAGTTACTTTTATAGTAATAAATAAAGAATATTCATGAAAACCATAAAATGTACTGTTTACCAGCATCTGTTTTTGTTCTTTACTCATGGCACTACCACACTAAATGCCCCTTGCTGATATAGTGGTAAGTCTATGGATATACAACATCTGAGAGAACTATTGGCAGCTTGTAAAAAGAGAGGCTGTGATAGGTGTGCATGCCAAATGACTCTAATTTCCTAGTGTATGACATCATAAATAAATAAAATAGAAAGCTGTAAAATTTTTGCCTTGTCTGAGTAATAACAACAGTGGAACCCTTCTAAGTGGCCATCCACCAGGTTTGGTCACCCCTTGAAAGTGGTCATTCAATCACAGTCCCTTTTTGTTTACATAATCCTTAATTATGTACAGTGGAACCCCTCTAATCAAGCCAGTTTGTCTCAGTTCCGAAGGTGGCTGCTTTAGAAGGATTTCACTGTAATTTGCATAAAATCATTCAATAAGTAAATTATAGAAGAAGGGAGAATCTAAGAACTTAAATACAATTAAAATTTGATTCAGTAATTACATTGTGATGTAAAGTTTACTTGTATACATCGATAATAAACTAGCTTAATTACATTTTGAATTTAACTCTGTAAAAGATTGTGACATATGCAGTTTGACGTTCCTGATGGGTAAATGACCTTGTTTTCCTGCCTTGATTGGGTGTTCAGGACCTTTAACTTTGTTTGTTTCCAGTATTATATTTACAGCTATTCTCTAGTATTTCACTTTGAACATCTTTTCAAACTTTGTCTTATAAAAATAATGTTTGAATGTTCTCTAAAGGTATTCTTTTGAGAAAGTTTCTCAAAAATATATGTTTAAAAATGTAAATTTCTTAACACACAGATATGATGTTTTACCTGAACTCTTGATCATAATGTGTGTTTTTTTTATATCACCAGGAACATCCAAGGCCAGAATATTTAGCTAAGTTATCAACATTAAAGAAAAAGAAAGTAAACTTTATTACAGGGGTAAGAACAGCAGTTATCAATTTATAATAAACATCAAAACAAACATCTGACTTTTTGTCCAGTTTTTCCATTTGTTTTGTTTTTATACAAGATCTATCTGTTGATGATGATAGTGTTGATTTTCAGATTGTAAGTTTTATGATGACAGTAGAAGTGTTTGGTGTTGGTTTTACAACAAAACTGTAACTAAATATACTCTATCAAACAAAATTAACAAGCTGTGTATCTTTTGTATGAATTTTTTCTTAAAAGTATTGAAAATTATTAAATTTAAAAAAATGCCTTATTCTTCTTGAAAAATACAGTTATTTTGGGTAAATGGTCTTCAAAGGTATAATTTAAAGAAGGTGATAAAACACTTTTTTTAAAGTAATTCAGTATAAATGCACCACATATAGTTTAAAAGATAACAAAGTATAAAAAATTAATGTTAATAATAAAAGTTTAAAAGATCTTGATAGAACATTGTTTGAGATTGAAAGTTTAAAATGTGAACTTTTATGCTTGTTTGAAATGTTCTTATTTAAAGTTCCTGGCCTGGCTGCCAGGTGGTTAAGGCACTTGACTCGTAATTATTATGTGATGGTCAATCCCATTATTTGTTTGTAAAAGAGTGTCCCAAGAGTTGGCAGTGGGTGGTGATGACTAGTTGCCTTCCCTTTTGTCTTATACTGCTAAAAACTAGCACAGATAGCCCTCGTGTGGTTTTGTGTGAAATTCAAAACAAAGCAAATCATTTAAAGCTCATTAAATTTTATCCCTTTTTTTAAACAAAACAAAAAAACAGGTTAGATGTTCCAATACCTAAGTTGTGGTTTTATTATCTCCTTCAAAAATAATGTAAATTGAACTTCAGAAGGAATATTACAGCAGTTTTTTTATCAGTTCTGGTTCTTTTTCTAAGGGCATGTGTTTGAACTTTATTTCTTACAAGTTATGAAAATTCATTACTTAGTTTTTTACTGATGTGTTTTTCTAAATGCTTCTGTGATGTACACTGTAACAGGTAAATGAATCATGTGTTTCCTTTTGAAAGAGACGAGTACCGTCTACCATATTTTCCTGGTCTGTGATGTTACTACTTGAGAGTATTTTCTTATGAATTAATTTGAGTATGTAGGTGTGTACACTAAAGCTATGTGAACATTTAAGATTTCAGATTTAAAGAAGAACCAATTTTGAGAACAGTGAACTTTAGAAACAGGTTCAATAGGTAATGAAGACTATTTAACACAGTAACAGTGTTTGGTCTTCAGTGGGAATGAGAAACTTATCTATATACAGTAATATGTATGTATGTGTATGTGTACATTATTATCAAAAATTATTAATTTGGAAAGCGATGTAGGGATTGTCGGAAAATTTGAATCAAAATATAAAAATTGTATTTTCAAGCTGACAACTTGGGACTCTTAAAAAATAAACAAACTATTTTGATAAGTACTGTAGGCATGGAGCTAAAAGAGGGGTTTATAGCTTAAGAAAATAATACAGACATTACTTCCAGCTGTAATTATTTATTTTTTTAGAGACTTTAGCTATAGGCTTGACAATACAGTCTCTGTATTTTGATTCATGTTGTTTCTTTATTTTTCTGACAGTCTAGAATGAGATTTAATTATATTGTTACTTAAGTTGATTTTTATATTCATTTATACAGAATACATTCTAAACTACACAAGTGTATGTGAATTCAGTTGAATGTTACATATTTTTTGACAGTTTACTGTTGCTTGTGCTTTATGTTCCACTCATCCACCACATATTAAAAATTAATAACAAATGTACAAGAGAAAATAAACATATTTACTGGTATACACCTGTAACATACAAACTGTAAAATTGTTCTCAAAGGACCATTGTGAAGGTAAAGATTGTATGATCACAAATTTAATGACTAGCTTCCATCAGCTTGTACTGTTATGTAACAAAATATGAACAGCAACAAAGGAATCACAACACAATGGAATAATGTTGCTTTCAATATAATACAACAAAGGTTAGTGCAACATAAACATACACAGTCACATGCTTACTTTGATAGGTTTACATAACAATATGTTTGTTCTTCAACAGCCTGCTGTGTACAAGTGTTTGTTAGAAAAAGGCAACACAAATAATTCTCTCAGTGGCACACTTTGCTGAATTGCTAATTATCAATAACTTTTACTACCACTACCTGTTTAAAATTGCAATAGCTATATGAAAGAGTAATATATGCAGTGGTAATAAATACTGAATATGTACTTGTGACTTTGGCTAAGTACAAAAAACAGTAGAAAGAATTACCGATGTGATATTGAATAGTAGCATCTGTTATGGTAATCATCCAGTGTCAAACAGCTGTTGAAATGTTGCCAGGGAAATAAATTTGAGTAATGATGAACAACAGTGGCTTGAATAACAATATCCATCATCAGAATCGCCTAATTTTGTTGTATCTGTTTCCAATAAAACACTAGAAAATGCACAAGCTGTAGTTTCCAACTAATGCACATACTAGTAAAACACTGGATTTTGATGGCTAAAATGAAGGACTCAGAAAATTTCACAGCATGACATAATTAAGGATGGGGAAGTAAGTTCAAAAGTACTGTCAGTTTCTTGCAGAAATCTCAGTGGAGTCCTGTAACACAATAAATATCATTTGAAATAATTTTATAGTGGAATCAAAATGGTGAGTTGTTGCTTGTGTAAACTGTCAGCAATAGATCTACAGTTTTATTTGCTTACATTTTTTTATTTTCTCTATTTGTGGATTTTAAATATGTAGTTTTTAATTTTCTCCTATGTTGACTTTTTTAATGCACAGCAATGAGAAAATATGTGTTTAGAGTGAGACATGACCCCCACTAGACACGTATAAAATTATTCCAGAAGAAAAACAGCTCTTTCAAATAAAACAAGTGTTTAAAACATCTCCTTAAATAACGAGTTGTGTGTTTTTGAAGTAATTATTTCTCAAGGTTTTGTGTAAACTTGTTTAACGTAAGTCCACTCAGAACAATTTTGCATCTGTTATGTACTTATAACCACATAACACATATTTCACTGAAAAATAATTAATTTTTAAGTAAGTCATGGACATTCACAGTATTCCATATAGCATATCTGTCAATGTTGTGGTTCAAAATGCTCAGTCGATTTTGTTGTAGTTTTGTGTAACAATAACATGAATAAAAAATAATATGATTAAGTAAGGAAATTTTAATTTTGTCTCAACAATCATGTATTTCGCTTATTATCAATCTTTTGGTGTTCCAATCTATTAACAAGAAAGGTTTTCAGTGGTGTTTCAAGAATAAGTCTACTTTTAAAGGTTTTTTTACCCAAATGATTAGAGATCACTAAAAGGCTTAATAGAGATATCCTAGTACCACAGATGGTACTGTTTTAGAGTAAGGCTGCATTTTAAAATTAAGATGATTTTTATAACTTCATGGTCATTGATTTTTGGTTCTATGTTTAAAGTAAAATTGTTTTTAAAAGATGCACTTTGTAAACTTGGGAGGATTTTTTATTACTTTCAGTGAATCCAGTTTCCAATTTTCTGTAGTATAGCATTCGAGACAGTTATTTCTCATAATTATGTCTCCACAGAGAGGTGTACTGTATTTTAAGATGGCTGGTATGGATATTAAAACTCTTATTAAAATAAATTAGAAAACAATGTTTCACCTTCTTAGGTATCTCAGGCCTTCAGGTTAAGAAAAACAGTTTTAATACCCATACCAGCCATCTTGAGATACATTTTTACTTGATGTGGGTTCCTCATCATCATAAGAGAGATACAGTTTTTCTGTTGTTTCATCTTCTTCCAAACCCTTTTCAATCGACTGCCATACCTACATATCTTGGTAGATTATCTTGAAACTTGGTAGGGTCATACTTTGGTCCAATATAATTTATTTATTTTATTATATTAACATAGGTATTAAGGCGTTTCTTTATATTGGTTTATTTTGTGTTTAAGTTGTTGTATAAGTAAGGCTTCTTTAATTTTGCATTTATTTATGTTTGTTTCTTTATTTAGTATTTGAGTGTTTTCTATGGTTGTTTTGTGTTTATTTGACTTGCAGTGTTCGAAAACGTGTGTAGATGATTTTTATGTTCTTTGAATCTGGTTTCCATTTTTCTACTTGTTTCTCCAATATAGAAGTCGTGGCAGTTATCACATTGTATTTTATAAATAATGTTGGTGTGGTGTTTGTCAGAGTAGTTTTTACATAGAATAGACTTCAGTTTTGTTCCTGGTTTTTGAATACTTTTGGTCTTAACTGGAATGTCATATTTTGTTACTAGTTTCTGCCAAATGTTGGTTATTTGTCTGCTGATGTCAGGAATATATGGTATGCAGCAGAATATGGTTTTGTGATTTTTTAATTCGTGAGATATATTTACTTTTGTTGGTTGATTTTGCTTTCTGTCTAGGTGTGTGCGTATAATGTTTTCTAAGGTTTGTGGAGGAAACTTACTGATGTTGATGAAGTATTTTTTCATTTTGTAAAATTCATCGTTAATTTTATTTGGTGAGCATAGTTTTATGGCTGTGTTTATTTGGTTTCTTAGTATGTTGAGTTTTTATTTTGTTTCATGTGCTGGGTGCCAAGGATGTATAGTCCAGTATGGGTGATTGTTGAGTGGATTTCTGTTTTGAATTGTTTATCGGTTCTTGTAATTTTGAGGTTAAGAAATAATATTTGATTGCTTTCTTCCTGTTCACATGTGAAGTTAATATTGGGATGTATAGAGTTAATGTGATTGAAAAAATTAAGTAGGTGTTCTGTAGATTTGAATTCCACAACCGTGTCATCAACATATCTGTACCAGTTTAGTGGCAGATGTAATGCTGTGTTAATTGCTTGTGCTTCAACTTGTGTCACAAAAATATTGGCTAGAACTGGTGATACTGGGTTGCCCATGCTTAGGCCATTTGTTTGTATATAGTTTTGGTTGTTGAACATGAAGTTTGTCTTTATCGTGGTGAATTCTATGAGGGTTGCTAATTGGTTGCTGGTAATGTCTATAGTTGGGTTATGGTCACGGATATAGAGTTCTAAGGCTATCTTGCAGGCTTCAGTGGTTGGAACTTCTGTAAAGAGGGATATAACATCGAAACTGGCCATTAAGACTTTATGATTAAGTTGATTTAGATTAGGCTGATGTTTAATATTTGGAGAATGCCTATGCTATGTATTTACCAAGATTGTAATTAAATAATTCATATGTGGACATTATTGGTCGTAATGGAATAAAGTGTTTGTGAAATTGTGTTGGCTTTTTCCATTTTTAGTAGTAATTTGTTAAGTTGCATCTCGTGTCTTTGTTGGATTTGTGTGTATTGGTTTAAATTTGTTCGTGTCTGATAGGATGTTTTTCATTTTTTGGATGTATTCATTCGTGTTCATTATGACTATAGCATTACCTTTATCTGCTTTTAGAATTTTTATGTTTTTGTCTTGTTTTAGGTTTTTAATGGAATTAATGCCTCTTTTTGTAAGATTGTTTTTTAGTTTTCTGTTTTGTGAAATTATGTTGATGGTTTTGTGAGAAAATTCTTTGAAAAATCGTTTAAGATGTTGTTTTAGGTGTTTCTGGAAAATATAAATTTTTAATTTTACCTGGGAAGTTTGACTGTTGGATGTCAATAAAATTATCTAAGTTATCTTCTTTTTGTTGGTTGTTTTTGGTTGTTTCCTTGTTTTTGTTCTCTGTAGAAAGTATCACAAGTCTCCTGCATAGATTTTCTAAACACGTTTTGATTTCTATGGTTGGAATGTTCCTAGGTGCTATTGCAAAGTTGAGTCCTTTGTAAAGTAGATGTATCTTGTCTGTGTTTAATTGTCAGTCAGATCTATTAATTATGAGGTTAGTCAACGGTTTGTCGTTTTGGTGTCTTTTCTGTTGTTTGCATCTTAGTTTTCTAGTTTTTTGTTGTGGCAGATCTTTTTGTCTCTGCCATTCTTAGTATTGATTTGGTTTATGTTTTGTTGTATAAGTCCGTAAATCTCTGGTTTAATGCAGCATGCCAGCTGATGGTCTGGGTTCCTTTTTTGTTTTTGTAAGTCATGTAGTTCTTTGTATTTTGTGTTCAACATGGCTTTAAATTGTTTTTTCTGTATTAAATTTTGAATAATGTTTGTGTATTTATTTAATTTTTTGAAAGTTTTACCTTTACAAAATTAGGGGTAAGTTGTTCTTTTCTACATTGTTGAATAAAATTGTAGAAACAACTGACTTACTGTTAACCATTTCTAGATTTATAGAAGAATAGCCACCTTCCTTACTGAATTGTGTAAGTTTTACCTGTTTCTAATTTTGGCATTTCCAAAATGGACATAGGTTATTTTGTTCATCATTTAGAATAACAAACTTTAACCAGAATCTGACTGCAAAGGTTTTTATCCCTATTTATTTTACTGCCAGATAAATACCATTACAGTCATACAAAGTTTATCAGAATAATTTATACATCTTGAAAAAACATTACATTTTATTGGTGAATAAATCCAAATTATGCAAACTTTTCAAAATAGAACTTATTTCTTTAGAATATTAATTTATGCCACATTATGCATGTTATCTAAATTTTTAATTAACTTTCTGTTTGTACAGAATGTAATTATGTATAAGTATATTAAACATCACTAAGAGCACACTTTCTTATCACTTTGCCAGTCTTAGTTTTATTATTGTTCAAATCTGAGTGTTTTGTTAAATAAACTTGTGGATCAGTGTGAAACACTGTAAAGTATATTTAGTTGTAATACCATATAGTCTTGTGATCAAAGTAGTGAAACTGTTCACATTGCTAACAAATATATACAGAAATACATTAAAATTGTTCAAAATTTAAGTATACTTACGATAGTTAGATGATTATTTGTAACTTTTAATTTGGTTTATGTATTTGATTTAGTGACAGTTCATGGTGAAGAAGAGTAAATATCATATACAGTGTACAGGGATAAAATATCATATAATCGAATTACATAATTAGGCCTAGATGTAGGCTTTTTAAGTAGCCGAAATTTACATCTTTAATATAGGCATACTTCTAAGCTTTTCGATATAAGCGATAGTTCGTAAATATCAGTCAGTAGGCCTAAATATACATGTAAAGCTTGCAAGCACTATCTCAAAATCTACCTATGTCTTGTACGTAGTGTGAGATTAAGTAAAAGTTTCATCACAACATATTGAATAGAGCATTAAATTCGAAAATATTACTTCCAAGCGTAAACTCCCATGATCTAGATCTGGCAAACCATTTGTAGCTTGCAGCTGCATCAATCTTATGTGTATATTGTGCGGTTTTCCTACGCCATTTGTTCTTATACATGTCTAGCCGGTTTTATTGTCGAACACCTTCCTCTCCTTAGTTGCCGAAGACGCTGACTATAGTGTACGTTTAGTGTACAGTTAACGGGCCACTCGGATCCAGATGCGCCCCACATCACTCCCTCCGCTCCCTTTCGTCTGAGCCTCGATTTTACAACAGGACTCATTAGACCTGTGTTTGTGGCTCTCATTAATCCATGAAATTTCAGATTATCACTGCCCTCTAATAAAGTGCTGGAGCTTTATGGTAAAAAAAAAAAAGAAAGTAAAAATGTTGTATTTTCTTGTATAATTAGAACACAAAAGGAGCGATTTCAACGGCCTGAAGCCTCTACTCGAATTGTATTGCTAGTTTTTTTTTAGGTGTTTTCATTTAATAGACGTGCTAATATATATTATATCACAACGTGTTTGCCTTTTGATGAGTTTTAACAGGAATATAATATATTTGTGATTGTTTAAGTATTTTTCGAGAAACTTGCAATTACTTGTGTTGTAACGAGCACACATTATTGTCCCAGCGATGCCCAGCAATCAGTCAGCTCGGTAGTCACTGTGAGGTTCGCGCGTTCGACTTAAATACATTGTACAGTTCAGTCCTACTTCCATTCTGTTCTATCTTTGTTAGTTGTACGTTAGAGTTTTTCAATAAAGACTATTTTAGCCTGTTGAGTCATCTGGGAAACAGATTCCAATTATGACAAGCAAGCGTCTGAAACTTTCCCATATTAAACAGTTCTGCAAGCCAGTTACTAGTACTACAAGTGACAATGTAGATGCAGATAATCCAACAACCTCAAGCAAAAGAATAGAAATTTGCCATACAGAGGAAATACCATGTTCATCACAGTACGACTCTGAAAATACTTGTGCAACTATTGCACATTACGAACCACCAGATAGTTGTGAAACAAGTTTGTGCAGTAATAAAAAATCTGACACTCCACAGATACAGTGTAGGAAGCCATATCATCCAGACTCACAACTAATACCTCGACAGAAAGCAAAATCTCAAAATATCAACTTCCAGGGCAAGTGGTTTGATGAGTTCCCATGGCTGCACTTCGACAGTCAGACTCAAAAAGTTATATGCTTTCATTGTGCCAAGGCAGAAAATAGAGGCCTTTTTACAGAGAAATTGGAGAGGCCAGTGGAGTATACCTTCATATCCACCAGTTTGTGCAACTGGAAAAAGGCAAAACAGAAATTCAACGAACATCAGCCCTCCTCTCAGCACAGATTCGCTATATATCCAGAAGGTTCACTTGATGTAACTCCAGTGACTGTCCAGCTACATGATGGAAAAAAGAAGCAGCAGGAAGAATACAAAAGAAGTTTAGCCAAAATGTTCAGAAGTTTACGTTTCTTACTGCGTCAAGGTTTAGCATTACGTGATACGGAGGGGAACTTCCTGCAGTTAATGAAGCTCCTGGAAGAGGAAGATCCTTAGTCGATGGCCTACTTGTCAAAGAAAACCACATTCACATCACCCCAGGCTCAGAATGAAATGATGGAGATGTTCAGCCATCAAATACTCGGGAACATTGCACACGAAGTGCAGCAAAGTAAAGTCTTTGCATTAATGGTTGATGGCACTCAAGATGTTACAGGTGCCGAACAGGAAGCAATATGTGTACGATACGTAGATGAGAACCTTGACGTCCATGAGACATTTCTTGGTTTGTACAGTGTGTCCAATACAACTGGTGAAACTATCCTCGACTGTACTTGATGTACTGACTAGACTCAATTTACCACTGTCAGGATTAAGAGCACAAATTTATGATGGAGCCGCTAACATGAGTGATGCGTACAGTGGATGCCAGGCAAAAATAAAAGAGAAGCAACCGTCAGCTTTGTTTTTTCACTGCAGAGCACACAAGGTTAATTTAATAATGCAACATGCAGTTGAAGCTTGTGAATGTGTTAGATTCTATCCAGTAGGTACATGAACTTGCTTCAGAGGTCAGGCAAGTACAAGAAAATATTTGAAAGTATTGTATCGTCAGATAGCCACAATGATCCAGTTAAATACATCCCCCTACTGTGTCCAACACGCTAGTTGTGCCACCTATCTTCAATTACATGTGCTCATGATCACTACAGTGACATTGTTGATTATTTATCTGAATTAGCAAATGAAAAATCAGATGTAGCAGTGAAAGCACGAGGTCTGCTGGACAGATTTGATAAAGGAAAGACAGTTTTAGGATTGTTGATGGCTCAGCATCCGTTAGCTGCATTAGAGGAACTAAACCGTGCATTCCAAGCAAAATCAGCGACAGTATCTGGCATGATTGAAGCATCTGCAATGACAGTTGAGCAACTGCGGGTATTGCCAACACAGGAATATTACAATAAGATATTTGATGAAGCTGAGAAAAAGGTAACTTCCCTAGATCTGGTGCCTATTGAACTACCACGCATTCGCAGACCCCCCAGAAGGATCACAGGTGATAGCTCAGCACACCATTCTGCAACAACTAGATATTACTACAGAAGCCAATATTTTGAATTTGTGGACACAGTCATAGAACATCTGACCACTAGATTCAATGCACACAACAATGACTTGAGGCAATATCTGGCACTAGAGAACATGATCACATCTGGCAAGATTGACAACTCGGTTATAAACTTCTATCCAGAAATCTGTGTACAACGAGTTTGAATTGCCCACGTTCAAAGGAACAAACAACAAAAGCAGTATTTCTGAAAGGTGCAATGCAAAGGATGCTTATTGTAAAATGCATGAAACAAGCCAGCAGATGTTTAGTGAAGTGTTTCTTCTCATGAAAATTTTACTTGTATGTCCAGTATCCAGCTGCGAATGTGAACGCAGCTTTTCTGCATGAAGACGGTTGAAGACGTGGTTAAGGTCAACTATGTCTCAATGCCTTTTCAACTATGTGGCAGTTTGTCACATTCACAAAGATGAGGTCGACAAGATAAATATAGAAGAGCTTATGAAAGGATTAATAAACAGATCATCACAAAGGAGGTTTATGTTTGGGAACATGTAGACTAGAGGACTAAATGAATCTTACTTCAATGAAAAGTATGAATAATTATATGCTTAATTGTAATGATGTGTAATTTTCAAGAGTTTGCAAAGACATTTTAATTATTTTTATCAAACAACATGAACAGTTTTTCAGTAGATATAAACTTATCAAGGGTAATTACTAACTTCATTAATATTTGAAAACGTAATTCATGCAATGAAAGTTATTAGTAACCTTGTCAAGTATAATGGCCATCTTTTATACTGTGTAGTGTGCAGGAATAAATTCATGTGGCAGTTAATTTGTGACACATATGTCTTTATTCTGTCAACATTTTGAAAACTGTTCACAACACCTCACTTATACAAACCTACATGGAAACCTACGTGTCAACAAGATTATTCTGTGACTGCATGTTTACAGTTTTCAGGTTCACATAATCAGTGATTACCAATTTATAAATTGAACAGTCCACATAAGTGGTTGCAAAAATCATCCCCCCCCCAATCGGGTGTAAAAAATCTACGCCCCTGGTAAAGAAAGCTTGAATTAAAATGTTTAAAATTATTAGTTATTAGCTTATAATACTGGAGCAAATAAATATACATTAATATAAATCATGGTATTCTTGATTTTTATACATGTTATACTTAACAGTCAATTTGAATATTTTATTAACAGGCTGCTCGTTGTACGATGAAAAATTTCAGAGATGTTGACACTGAAGTTGGGTAAGAAATTTCTGAAGCAAATATTTACATTTTAACATTTTATTTCACATTCAACAAACAAACAAAATATAATACAAATGATTGATTTCCTTGTGATTACAAAAATATGACATTTATTTTGTTTTTTAGTATATGTTTTACTTGGAAAATATTTTGTATAGTTATGAACTACACCCTTGTGCAAATTAATTGAGACAAATGGTCATTTTACAATATTTTTAACATGGCGGCCGGTGTAGGCTCGCTGGACCCGCTTATTTCCTTTAATAGTCATTTTTTCACGCAGACGGCGTTATTAGCTGTGTTTTGCAGTACGGTCGATCTATTTTTGGGATATATGACGAAATTTTGAGGAATATTACGTCATTCGAAATTGCGTTAGAAGGGCATGGAGACCAGTCAAAAACGACTTCTTACCAACTCAAGAAAGAAAAACAGTATCAATGGGGTCTGAAATACAACAACTGGACGCAAGAACAATAGAGGAAGGTGTTATTTAGTGACAAGCCTTATTTCTTCGTACAGGGTCAAAGAAGTCTGCATGTTCGCAGATCTGCTGGTGAGAAACTTCGAAAATCTCACATCAATCAGTTCGTAAAACATCCCTTGAAGAATATGTTTTGGGGCTTTTTCAGCTACTATGGCGTCGGGGCTTACATATCGTAGAAGGTATGATGCGAGGACCACAGTACATCGAAGTTTTTTAGAGAAGAGTGGTTCCAGAATTGAAAGAGATTTCCAGATGGATCTGGCATTTTTCAGCAAGATCTTTCTCCGTGCCACACATCGAAACGTGTGAAGAATTTTATGATTACAATGCAAATAAAGGTGATGGACTGACCTGGAAACTCTCCAGACTTAAATCCTATTGAAAATCTTTGGGCGATTTGTAAAGAAAGACTTCGGGGAAAATACTGTACTATGAATGATAAGCTAATTGAAGCCATAATTGAGGTGTGGTACTGCGATCCAAAAATTGGTAAAGATTGCAGTCAACTCGTGGACTCGATGCCAAAGCAGATTAATGATCTTCTGAAAAATAAATGATAAAAAGTATCATGTGTTAATTTGCAAGTAATTTTTGGATTCTTCACATTCCAAGCAAATGAATATTTTTTTTGTTTTTAAAATGTCTTCTTCCGTGTTGCAATTAATCATTTTCAGTAACAATTTAAATGCTTATTATAAGTGCCTCTGTGTCTCTAACTTAAAATGACGAATACTTCTCAAGTTAAATGGATGTTTTTATATACCACCACCACCAACAACAACAAAAATATAATAATAAACAATAAGTAAGTTCAATAACTGGTTACATTCTGATGAACTTATGTATTGTGAGTATTACAATTTTAATTAACACATAGAACAGAACAACGTTTCGGTCTTCTTAAGTCATCTTCAGGCTAACAAAGAGAGTTTGCAAGAGAATCTGAAAATGATCTCAGAAGATCGATACGTTGTTCTGTACTTTGTGCTAATTAAAGTTTTATTACCCATACCAGTCATCTTGAGAATACATTTTTACTTCCAAGTTGGTTTTTTATCGTCACGGAACACTTTGTTTTGTTTACTTCTGTACAGGCCAACTGGCAATGATGAAATGTGTAATTTCTACCTGATGTACTATGTGGAAGGTGACAGAATCGTAAGTAAACAGGATTGCTTCTCTCCAGGACCTCCAATCTACCGTTGGTGCTGGGACTCTCACTTGGGAAGCATTCCAAACTCCATTGATAAAGATGCAAGCACTTCAGAATAATTCGGCAGATTTCTAGTTTGATAGCATAATATTCCTTCTACATGATGTAAATTGTGTTTTCGTCCTTTTATTGGCCTCTTTTTAATTGTGTTTGAGTTTTGTATCTGACTTGTGGCCATTATTTTGTTTAAACTCGATTTATTTTCACAGACAGACTTGTTGCTTTGCGCAAAAAAAAACAAATAATCTTTTATTTACAATTTAATATCAAAAACGTGTCATTAATTGGGTGAAAATGTATAATTTCTTTATCAGTGCGGTGTCAAAATATTATTGTTATTCATAGAATATTATCCAATTGCACATTTCTTATCTAAAACTGTTGGTTCTTATATTAAATGTATATTCACTATAATGCTTTAAGTTGTAACTTGTAAACATTGTACAAATGTATCTCTTATGATCTATGTCTTTTATATGTGGTTACAGTTTGTCTTTTATTGTAAGCAATATTTCATCTCATTTGTGTTATTTTAAACAACAAAATCAGTGCTAGTGAAAATTGCACAACTTTCGAGAAAACCTGACTTAGGTACTTGTATGTTTTCAGTGAAAGCAGTTACTTATTTTCTTAGAACTTGACCATATATTTGGTAATTATTTTTAATTTTTATTGTTTTTTAATTTTATTCATTATTGGAGCTGTGACTGTAAAATCATTAATCTCGGACTTATTTGGTGATGTTATGTTAACCAAAGCCTATGTGGAGAAAGTGATCTAAATGAACCTAACCCTCCATGGTCTGTAAGACCAAAATCACAACAATGAGAAGAAAGCCTTTATGACGTCGCCCAAAAGTCCACTGTTTAAAGATGGAAGAAAGTTTTTATAAGTGGTCTTTTGGCCACTGTATAATAATCGACATTTCTAGGAGTTCTGGCCACCTTATAAAAGTTGAAATTTATAGGACTTCTCGTTACGTTTTATGACTAAATTTCAAGTTTATAAATAATTTCAGCGACTTGTTTGTTTGTTTTTGAATTTCGCACAAAGCTACTCGAGAGCTATCTGTGCTAGCCGTCTGTAATTTAGCAGTGTAAGACTAGAGGGAAGGCGGCTAGTCATCACCACCCACCGCCGACTCTTGGGCTACTCTTTTACTAACGAATAGTGGGATTGACCATTACATTATAACGCCCCAACGGTTGAAAGGGCAAGTATGTTTAGCGCGACGGGAATGCGAATCCGCGACCCTCAGATTATGAGTCGCACGCTTAACACGCTTGGCCATGCCGGAGCTTATTTCAGCGACACTGTACATTTCGTGGTTAAGAATGTATTTGTGTTGAATCGCTGTTAAAAGTGGGTGTGAATATAATGTATTACTAGTTGCTTTCATGTGATTTTGCTCGCTTTCAATTAAGAGATCTACTTGTTGATGACTGAATAAAATAGTTTCCTTTTATTATCCGATCTTTCTGGATCTCCACAGACTTTTAAAAGAAATGAAGAAGAAAACATGTACTTAATAAACAAAGGTATACAGAACTTAGATACTTAGAATTTATATAGATATACAGTAAACCTAAAAACTAAATAAGTGACCTGATAATGTCAGCCACACCCAAAATTGGTTTATCACGTGCGGTGCTACAATTGAGCTCCCTTATCTACACGCCAATTATGGAGAAATGCATTTTGAATAACAACAAAAAATATATATATTATTTAGTTATAACCAAAAACAAGCCAAAACAAAAAATAAAATAAAAACACTGCACTAATTGAAAGAATCTCGGGGTACAAGCTATAACGTGAGGTATAAAATTTACCCTAGGTTTTAGAGGCGACTGAAGAAGTAGGACCCACATTGCGGTGGAGATACATCGTCTATCAGTTCATTCACCCATCTCACATAAAGAAATGAAATAAAGTAAAATAAAAAAACAGCAGTAGAAATTAAAATTAGAGAGCGATTTCCCACATTTATATCACCCTTCACTGTCTGTAGACAGCTGTGGGTAGCCGACTGCTTTCCATAGTAAAGAAAAAACTGAAAAATAAGAATAATAAAAATAAGGTACTAACATCTGGATTAATTAAACTGAGGCTTGGCGTGGCCAGGTGGTTATGGACTGGTACTCCGAGGGTTACGGGTTCGAATCCCGTCACATCAAACATGTTTTCCTTTTCAACCTTGAGGACGTTATGCAACGGTCAATTCCACTATTCATTGGTAAATAGCCCAAGAGTTGGTGGTGGTGACTAGCTGCCTTTCTTCTAGTCTTACACTGCTAAGTTACGGACGAATAGCATAGATAGCCCTCGTGTAGCTTTGCGCGAAATTCAAAACCAAACAAGTAAATTCAATAAAGTTACCTCTGGAAGTTAGCATTTCAGCCCCATTATGGCAGAAAGGCACTAATTGGTAACCCAGTAAACTGCTAATTGTATTCCCCATACCTATCGGTTCTTTCGAAAATCTATTGTTCTTCGTTTAAATGTGTAATTGGGTAAAATGTAACGGACGTACTAAATAACACCCGCACGTTAACATTACTCACGTTTTTATACTGCTCAAATTGTTTATTTCACTTCCAAGGAGATTCCATTCGTTGAGCCACGCACAAGACGTTAAAACTCCCACCAAGCAAACGATAACAGAAACGTATAAATTTGAATCAAAAACGAAAGACACTGTTTAGTCTCTGAATATTTCACAATGTTGACGTACATTAACACACACCAACACATTATATGCTCACCTGGCTATCAAATAACACACATCAAAATATTATATGCTCACCTGGCTATCAAATAACACACATCAACATATTATATGCTCCCCTGGCTGTCAATTCCAAGAATTAACAGCATGAGAAAGGACACAATTGACCATAAATGGGGAGGTGGCAACTGTAGAACAACTTCTGGATAACAAGGAAAGCTAACTCTGGACCTGAAGAAAATACACCATGTTAGATTATATTTGAACAAAGACCGTGTTTGTACTCTAAAAATAACACAGCAGGTCACTGTCTGATAATACTAAGTTTATATTAAGATGTTGATACACTGTAACTTACCAATAAACGTTTCATTTTAAATGTTTTAGAACCAAGATTCAAGAAAATATTAATAAGGTTTGTTCTGAATACGTTGATTTAGTACAGAAACAGAGCTTTTAGTGTTTATATAAACAACTGAAGCACAAGAAGACTGAATTATCTTACCGGACTTCACAACGTCAGCAACTTCAGTCCCGTCGCCTTTCATGTAGACCATGTGACCGAGAACGGAAAATATCACAGTACCAGCAAATATGCTGGTAGCAGGGTTAACAAAATATAGAATATTTCCGTCTCTAGAAATAAAGATATAGAAACAATAATGAATGTGTTCAAAGTGTACAATAATATCTATTGAAAGAATAACGAATACAGAGTACAGAGAATTATTATATTGAACATTTTTGTGCAAAATCATTGTTAAATAATCAAATCAAAAAAAAATTATTTTGTTTTTTTGTTTTGTTACCGGAAGAAGTTGTGGCTAAACTTGTTGTAGCTTCCAAGAGTTACGACGGAACCGAAACCAATACCAAAGGTGAAAAACACTTGTGTTCCTGCTGTCACCCAGACCTAATAACATTAATATAATAAATTAATACTGATTTCACAGAGTTCACTTCTGAGAAAATTTAAATTTAACACTAATTTAGTTTCGTTGCGTTTTGATTAAAGAATTATTAACTAGTATTAGAGCTTGATAGCAAATAAACGAAAAAAAAGTCGCTTGACAGTTACTGATTAACAATGACACTGTTTTCACCAAAGACGTAAACTACAGTTACATTAGATGGGAAGTTTTATTTGTTGCCCAGCCTGGTTGTTAGTGTTTGTCTTCAGCGTCAAGGGCATTAAAATGTACGGTTAATCTCACTATTCGTTGGTAAAAGAATATGCGATGGGTTCTGTCCAACAACCTTTAACATCTAACATCAATATTTACTAGTGTTTATATCGTATATGAATGTAATAATAATAACATTAGTATATTAATATACTAATTTATTATGCTAAATTTAATATACTAAACAACATTTAAATCTGAATATAATGACAATAACATTTATATATCAATGTAACAACAATAACACTTATATATGAATATAATAACAAATACATTTATATATGAATGTAATAGCAATAACATTTATATACGAATGTAATAACAATAACATTTATATATGAATATAATAACAATAACATTAGTGTATGAATGTAATTACAAAAACATAAACGAACCTTGGGATCCAAAAGTTTGTCAAATTTTGGAGAAATGTAAAAAAGTAGTCCGTCTCCAGCGCCCTCTAACGTCACTCCACGAATAAGAAGAATGATTCGAATGACGTATGGAGTGACTGCTGACACTTTAATAATCTGTGAACAATGAACAAATAATGAAGTAAAACAGTCCAAAGAAATGAAATAATTAATGCTAGAAACATTAAAGATTATTGGATTAAATAAACGATGATGTTTTCTTATGATTATTGTAATGGTGTTTTATGTCATTAGGTGATGTTTCCTTATGATTACTGTAATGTTTTTTGTTACTATGTGATCTGTTCTTGTAATTACAAAAATGGTGTTTTATGTCATTAGGTGATGTTTCCTTATGGTTACTGTAACACTGTTTTATGCAATCTTTCCTTTCTTTCCAAGTTTTATTTTAGTTTAAATCTTACCTTGCCACTTCTCAGTAGACCTTTCCAGATGACGAAATAAACCACAAACCAGGCAAGTAACAAACACAAACTCAGTTCCATGTTCTCACCTCCCAAGTCATGTAATCCCGAAGTAATCTGTAATGTTCGACGACTTCAAAAGAGTAATAAATATTGTATTATTGAAATGTACAATTGAGCCAACTTCAGTTAGGGTTTCATAATTTTAATTTTGAGTATTAAATGATAAAACTGTCTACTATGGTATTATAAGTACCTTTCAAGCCAATAATAGAAACAAAGAAGGTTATTTAAAAACCAATTATACCTAGAAATATATGTCCTAAAATTTATCTTACTAGATTAACAATAACAAGTTTAACTGGGTAAAATTCTCACAAGGTACATGGTGCATCATAAACTGGCACATGAGGTGTCCATTATTATTACAGTCATTGTTAGTTAAGCCTATTCCTAGATGTAGCTACAGTAAGCATCATCTGTTTTGAACAGAATTTTGCACACTAATCTCATATTGTGAAAAGGAAGAGAAACAAAGGAATGGTAGTTTGTGAGAATAGTGACTCAGGTACTACATGCAAAATAATTTTGAAACACTATTTCTAAACTTCCCTAATTAAAACATGTGTACCTCTGGAGGAAGTGTGCTTCCCTGGAACAATTACCTTTTAAGTATAATGACTTTGAATGATGTACTTGTATTTTTAACCAACTTCCACAAAATATATATATAACAAACATTATAACAGAATTAAAATTAAACAGTTATTTTGAATTATTAATCTTATTTCTCAACCATGAATCACAACAAATAATGTAAGTGGTCATTACATTATTTTATCAGATAAAATCCAGACACTGATGTCAGACTAGTCAGCAGGTATGTAAAATCATTTAAGGGTTAGAATTTGAGTGCTTACAAACGTAATATCTCAACTCCTACTGCCTTTCATACGGCTGCAGCCAACTGTGAGAAGGCAGTTATGCTTAATATTCAGATACAACCTCCACGTGCAAAATAATCGTAGAAAAATAAAATCGAAGAAATAAAAGCATCCTAAAATTCTAAAAGTTAAAATTACAACCTCCACTCTTTTATTTAAAAATGATATTAAACAAAATTTAAAATTAAACTTTTAATAGAAATATGTTTAAATTCAAAATTTAACAATTATTTTACAAATATTTAAATTTTCTATCATTTATATAAAAAACTTCTATTATTATTAATTTTAGCTGTTAACATATTTATTAAAAGAAGTATCTTACATTCTCATACAAATTATCAAAAGTAATCAATTTTTTATATTTTTACCTTTAACTTTGTCATTGTTAAGCACAAAGATACACATTGAGATATCTGTTTCTTACATTATAAGTCTTCAGACAAACCGTTATGCCACTAGGAAGCCACCTTTACTTCTTTTTTTTTTAACTATTACAAGTATTTATTACAATTAAAATTCTAATACAAATAATTTTATTTAAAGATTCAGCAGTTTTGTTTTGAAAATCATTGTATAATTCATAAGAATAAGGAGTTTTTTCTTCAAAATATTTTCCTCTTTTTATTAGTAGATTTACATTGTATAATTTTCCAAGATAGTTATTTTGACATAAGTAAATGAATGTTTGTTAATGGGATCTATTTCAATAGAATTGGGAAGATTTTTATTACACTGAGATTTACCTAGATTGAAACTTAAATGTGAAGGATTAGTTGTTTGTTCTACACACTTAAACCACATATATTATAAGTTAGTAAATAAATTATATTATCATTTTACATAGTGGTATATCTTAAAATAAATGTTGAAAATCCACTGTGGCTGGACAAGTTAAACATTTTGGACTATCGACAATATATTTTTCATAAATTAAAGTAGAAAATATAAATTACTGGTAAACAGTTAAGTGGACTAAAAACCAGTGTACAAATGTGGAAAATGAATAAATAATAACATTATGTTGATAGAAAATAGTTATTTAATTGTACTACCATTGTAATATATATATGTATATATATACATAGAAAACAATATTTTGAGAACACTAGATCCAAATACGACTCATATCTATTGATCGAAAATAAAAGATTCATCTGAAAAATAAGAAATTAAACCTACTCCCAGAATTCGGTTACAGGTGATTTTGCTTCGGTGGCTGTAATATTGAGATTCGTGATGTTGGTTCCCTCTTTCATACAGTATTTTGTGTTCCACCAATTACCACACGGCTCGTTTGGGTTAAGAAAACATTTTTGCATATAAATTTCTCAACAGGTGGGTTTCTCGACATCGCTGACAATTACCACACGATTCCCAAAGCAGTGGTGACGTCATTGAGAACACGAAGTAGAATAAAGTCCAAGCTATTATCACCACGTAGTAGATATTATAGAGACAAACGATGGCCATTGAAGCAGAGCCAATTCCTAGTGAAAGTGTAGATTACATAATATAAGAACTGTTGACATATTTGAGACACAAGTATGAGTTATATTTATCCGGGAAAGGTGAAAAATACTAAGGCACTAGAAGTAAACAACAAGAGCTACCTTTAAAGATAGGAACTAAATTCCAGACCCCGATACCACCAACGCTGAGGTACTGACCAATGGCCACTTCCAGGAAGAATAGAGGAACAGCACACAAGACTAAACAGATGAGGTAGGGAAACAAAAATGCCCCTAAATAACAAACAACAACATATAATCTATCAGAACCATCGATTTAACATTTGGTAAGGTAAAGGTTTCATGTATATTATGTTGGATTAAACCACAAGACACTTACCTCCACCATTTTCATAACACAAGTATGGAAATCACCATATGTTGCCAAGACCGACAGCGTAGTTTATAAAACGTAAAACAAAGTCCAGTTTTCCTTCCCATTTCCAACGTTCTGGTTCTTTCTCCTTATCTGGACTTGTTACCGACTGGATCATTTCATCAGGTATTGTGATCACTACCGACTGGTTCATTTCATCAGGTATTGTGATCATTTCCACTCCATTTTCTACACTGACGGTTTCTGATGTTTCATTTTCAGAAGATACTTTATTCAAGGACATAACTTTAACACAAACAAATGCTGTAGAAAACAAAATACATTGTCAAGATATATATGTATATATATATATAGTTGAAAAAAGCATACAGTTATATACATGTATAGTTGAAGCGATGAAGAAATAAATACACCTCAGAAGACCAGTAAAATAAATTTGTTTAAATGTTCTGTTTCATTTATTCCATTAGACACAACTTCTATGTGCACCCACACCCTAAATTGTTTCATTTAAAACCATTTTCATGTGCACATATACACAATAATTTATCTAGGGAGACATTAATTCAGTACAATCAAATACATTATGTAATTGTACGTTCCAAGAGATGTCACTTATGTATATTTACGTTTTATTCAAGTAGATCCATTTTAAGTTTCGTTTGTTAAAATTTTTATATTTTAAACTGCCACAATTTCTTCTTTGTTTATATAGTTTTCTAATTTTTTTAAACAAACTTTCAAGCATAAAAACCTAGAAATGAAATTCAGAAAGATAATATTAAAACTGACAATATATTTAACAAAATAATTCCAACATTTCTGAGTCGTTGTTATTCTTATGTACATTTATTAAAGCCAGGATTGGTCAGAAATTAGGATTTTTCTTCGTTCTGCACTTTATTGGTTGATTTTGTTCACCCTTTGATTTAATAAAATTATGCTAGAGGCGCTTCCTACTGAATGGTTGGTTGTTGACTTGCTGCCTCAAGCAGTAAGTAAAAACCATGAACAGTAGAGTAGAAAGGTGTTTTATGTTGTTTGTTGTTCGGTTGCTGTGTGAAGTTCATGTCCTGTGCTTCAAACGTCCACTCTTTTCCTAAGTTAGTTAATACAGTAGTCCTACTATCTTTAAGTGAGTTTTGCCCCGTAGAAATTTTTATTTCCTTGACGTCATGACAGATCTGTTAAAGAAAAGTTCGAATATCAAAAACCTGAAGGTCGTTTTGTCGGTCAGTTCTGTTTGTGTCTCAATAAAACGTACATCACAAATCTCACTTCAGTTTCCTTATTTATATAAACATCAGTCACTTAAAAACCTCTTGGTGTTAAATGAAAAAAATTAGTTACTTGCGATGCGATGGTGGCTTCCTCATTTTAAAATAACAATAGACAGTCGCCTAAGATGTAATGTTCACCTCCAACTGTTATAACAACAACAAAAAACATTTACTTATGATTTGATAGTACCTTCCATATGTTAGGATATCAATAGGTAGTCGCTTAAGGTGTAATATTGACCTTCAGTTGTTTGGAGAACAAAAACAGTAATCTGAGAAGTGATATTGGCTATGTGTTGAGATAAAATATTCATTCAGTGTTGAGTTTATCAACAAGTGCGAATAATGAATGACGTGTAGTGATTTGTTTATAAAAATGCGACGATTTGTCCTGATTTCTTTGAGTATTACAATTTGAACAATTGTCAGTCAAGTCTAGCACTACAACACTTGCAAATGTGTTTACAGTTATGAAACTTGAAATAGTGGTTATAAAATAAATTGAAACACTTAAAGTAAGTACATGTACCTCTTTTACTGTTATGTATGTTTTAGGTTAAGATTAAAACACAGCCGCTTCCTTTCGATACTAAATGTGAATCGTATTTGATTAACAGAGATATATAAAATAAACACGTCTTTCGCTTCATAACAAAACCTGTCAGGTCATCTAACACATGGCCTCAAATGAAAATCTGGTGGACAAAAAGAATGGTGTGTCTTACTGTTAGACATACATTAATACTAAAATGTCGTTCTTCGTCAGCTGATGTAATTGATACCATTTCCTTTAGCATAGTTAGTTTTAAAAAAAAAGAACGACTCACTGAGCGATTTCCCAACTAAACAAAATGCTGATTCATTAAATTTATTCCTACATAATGTAGAGAATAAACTTCGAAAATGTTAAACGACAAGATATCTATAAAACAAAATTTGGCACAAGCAGGAAGGAAATGTTTGTTTATAGTTAACTTTGAAGGTCAGTATCAGGTTTGCGGTTTCTAGCGTTTTAAGTCCCCAGCCATAACTGGGAAGCCAAACGAAAGGCCTGACACTTCTTAACGCAAATCAAATATCTGTATCGATATCTGTTTATCTCAAATAAAATTACATAACGTTTCCACTTCCAACTTAAGTTGTATAATAGCATTTAAGGTAAGAATTACAGAGAGACTTCATAGTAAGATGTAAATGGAAAGACTGGTTGTGAAGAGACAAACGAAATAGTTTGATTTGTTTGTTTTGAATTTCGCGCAAAGTTATAACAGGGCTATCTACGCTAGCCGCACTAATTTAGCAGTGTAACACTAGAGGGAAAACAGTTAATCATAACCACCCACTACCAACTCTTTAGGCTACTGTTTTACCAACAAATAACGGGATTGACCGTCACTTTATATCTCTCCACGGCTGAAAGGGCATGTTTGGTGCGACGGGGATTCGAATCCGCGACGCTCGGATTACCAGTCGAGCGCCTTAACCACCTGGCCAATAGTAGAGAACAGTGTTAACACTTGCATATCGTGTATAATGGTATAGAACACCGATATAACACTCGTGTGCTGTTTATAAATAGAAGATAAAGATTTAAATTGTGTGTGTTGTGTATAACACAAGACAACACGGACTTAATACTCGTGTGTTATATAATATTCTAAAGGATGCTGACTGAACATTGTTTATTTCTTAAGTTATTAATATTGAATTGTATATCTATTTGATATTATTTCGTGATTTATATTTTTCTATATTATACTGCTATTAATTGATAATAAAACCTGAAAACTGATCTTTTAATTGAAGTAATTATTTATACTATTTACCCGAAGGCCTCCTTGGTTCACTCGACAATCTATGTTCTTATATAATATTGTTGTTATTACTGATAGTTATTGATAATATTTACTCTGAAGGCTTCCTTGGTTCATTCGACAATCTATGTTTTAATGCAGTATTGTTCTACTATACTACTGGTAGTTTTTAGTATAGGAACTGATTTCTGTTTGTGACAGAAGAAAATCAGACTGTGTTCACCGTGGGAAATCAAAACCCGAATTTTAGCTCCATAGATTCGTAGACTTACCGCAGAACCTCCGGAGGACACTGGACCAGAAATCTACATTAAAGACTCATCGTAAAATTAGATTTATTGTGATTATTACCTGCACGTGTACGAAGTCAAATCACTCACCGTCAATTCTATCTGTACATGGAATCTGTATGGTAGTCTTTGCATTACATATACGGAGGATGAAATACACAAACACACAGTAGCTACAAATATTAATTTAGAAATAAACCATTCCATTGTTTATTAATATGCATAGAAGTATGCTCAGAAATATGAGGTTAGTACTTTCATATTTTGTGTTAGAGAACTACATTCTTGAATTGTAAATAAAACATAACATCTTTTATTACACATCTCGGCTTTTAAACGTAAATAAACGATTTATTTATTGTTCGTGTAAGGGTAAATTGCAATATCAGAAAATTATTAAATTTATCAAAGATCTTCATAAACGTGAAGTGTTCAGTAATCTAATATAATAAAGGGAAAATAATTGTATTTACATACTATTTATAAGGTTTGAAAATGTAAAACAATATTCACTGAACACTAAATTACAAGTGTGTGTTGATAACAAACATATTTACACAAAACAAATCGTGTTATTTCCGATATTTCAATATTTTCTTTTCTAATTATCACCTAACGTCTTAATTAAACTCAAAGTACAGAACCATTTGTACAAAATATACAATCAAGTACATTGAGTGTGAAATTAATATGACGAATAAATTATTTACTACATTTTGAAGGGAGTTTCAAATAATTCACTTTTATTTTACCTACTTTAATTGTTGGTTTTACTTGTAAACTAACTATCAATCATAACGACATAATATTTACAAATGTGCTAGAAAAAAGGGTAAAATGATATACGTTACATCTATTGTTGTTTATGGTAAACTGGAAACAAAAACAAAACTGAACATAAGCAATTGGATGCAGTTTGAGTAAGGTTTAATACACCTATGGCCAAAGGTATTGTATCATAACTATCATAATTATAATCTAGTTCATCTTTACGTGGTGTGAGTGTATTAGAGTCTAGTTTCCTCCATAATATAATATAAAACTTGCTTTTCTGATTTCATTGTCACCAATATTAAGTGCACAATAAAAACAGTTTTGGTGAGGTTTATACAGAAGTTTGATCATTTCAGTTTGTGAGAGCTAAATATAATTAGTTTTATAATTTAACTCTTTTTTTTTTTTTAGCTTACATCACAAATTGTTATCAGATTTCTTAAAGTAACTTGGCATTGGCTCTTTATGAATGAATATAT
This sequence comes from Tachypleus tridentatus, assembly GCF_004210375.1. Taxonomy (NCBI): domain Eukaryota; kingdom Metazoa; phylum Arthropoda; class Merostomata; order Xiphosura; family Limulidae; genus Tachypleus; species Tachypleus tridentatus. Next base: position 32,806,714 of record NW_027467782.1, read on the forward strand.
ACATCAGAATCAGAGTGTTCCGAGGACTAGAGTACATAGAAAAATTGAGAAAAGTAAGCTCCTGAAACATATTTAGATCCACAAGAAGATTTTGACTGGTGTTTAACCGAATTAGAAAGCCAGATGCAAGACAACAACAGAAGAACTTCTATGATCAGACGATTTTCTTCACTAATAAGAGACAGTGGAGCTCGATTTATGTTTTCTTGTCCCGAATTTTCACAAACTTCACATCGATAAACAAATTAAAATAAAATCTATGTAAATAGAAAATAAAAAGTTATAAAGCATTTAAAAATTGTCTGTTTTATCGCTTTAAAAATCCATGTTTGTTTCAAAGAAAATGATTATTTATTACAGAGCTTTATAAATTATAACTTCACTGTAGACACATAAGTTGGGGAAAGAATGATTTCAAATTAGTAATTAATATTTTTTGAATATACAAAACTGTTTAGTTTAAGAGTTATTATTCAATTTATTTGGTGAGTTAATATTTAATGATTTAAAAACTCATAGCAAGAGTGTTGAGTGATTATTTAAGTTTGGTTGTATAACGTGGCAAACAAACAAACTTATCACGTTATACAACCAAACTTAAATAATAACTTTCAACACTCTTGCTATGATTTTTGATTGCCCTCAAGTAGCTTTGTGCTAGCCGTCCCTAATTTAGTAGTGTAAAACTAGAAGGAAGGCAGCTAGTTATCACCACCCACCGCCAACTCTTGTGCTACTCTTTTAACAACGAATAGTGGGATTGACCGTCACATTATAACACCCCCACGGCTGAAAGGCGAGCATGTTTGGCGCGACCCGGATGCGAACCTGCGACACGCAGATTTCGAGTCGCACGCCTTAACACGTTTAGCCATGCCGGGCCCAAATCAATGATAAAGTAAGTGAAGTATATTTAGACAGTAACAGAAGAAACTTCGTTTTGTCAACTGAAATTTTAAAGTAACTGAATAGGCCTAAGTGGACTTTTGACAAGAGGAAGATAACTATACATATATATATTTGTATGTGTGTAGTGTTTATAATATCTCTATAATGTGAAGAATTTGATGTACATTTAACTTGTTCCAAAAATATTTTGAAAACAAGTGGCGTACGTGTTTTCATGTACGAGGAAGTTGAGAATTTCTCAAATTAATATTAGCGTGTAATTAAGTGAATCATTTTTACGCTAAACATGTAGCTGTATAATGTGACGGTCAATTTAATTAAAGAACAAATGGCTGATGACTAGCTAGTACATCTAAATTAATTAAAGACATATATCGAGTAGCTTTTGTGCGAAATTAAAAACAAAACAAATTAATTAAGGCGGTATCTATTGTCAAATCGAATTAGCATTTTAATACACGTCTATAAGCGATTAACTCAGCTGTAACGGAAGTTTTAAACTAGGACTATTTAATGAAGGGTAAAGATAAACCAAATAAAACAAAACTAAGATGTACGGGAAAATTTAACATCGGAAATCAGTACAAGTTACAAGTGTAGGCTTAATTGTTATTATAGTAATGCTAGAAGTTAAAGAAGTATAAGACTTTAGGGCACTGGTAGAAATAAAAGATTTAGAATAACTGAAACATGGTTAAATGTAGATGAATACATAATTATAGGTTACTTAATAGGAATAGAGTATTAAAAAAAGGGGAAGGAGTGGCTGTATATGTAAAGTGTGAGTTACATACTGTTGAAGTTGAGAATATTAAGGATAATAGCAAGGAGATTGGGTTTCTGTTAGTGGATAGCAAGGGATAAAGCTTTTAGTAAGAATGTGTTACAAATCACCAGATGGAACTGATGAAATCAGGAAGAAACTTTGTAATAAGATGAAGATCTCAGTTGTTAATGAAATCTTAATTAAGGGTAGTTCTAAGTACAGATATAATGATTGGAAAATGAAAATCTCTCAAACCATGAGGGAGAAAGGTTCCTGAAAACTTTTCAAGATGGATTTCTTAACAATTGGTCAAGGAACCTACTGTAAATAATGCTATCTTAGATTTATTGTTAAATTCTAATATAGAAATGGTTAAGAGGGTGTAAACTAGGAAGCACCTAGGTACAAGTGATCATTGCTGTATTATGTTTGATATTTAGCTGCATTTAGAAATTGGAAATAATGATATTTTGATTCCAAATTTTAAAAAAAGCAAATTTGAAAGAGATGTGTTCTGAATTGGACAGCTGAGTTATTTTGAGGCACTACTCAGTAGTGGAAAATGTTTAAAGATATTTTTTCAAAGATTCAAGATAAACATATTCCTTACAGAAACAAAATGGGATCTAGAAGTAAAAAAAAAACAGGTTGGTTCACAAAGGGAATAAGAGATAGAATCAAAGAAAAGTACCACACACTAAAGAAATTTAAATTGACTGGTATTGTAAAAGATTATAGAAAATCAAGAAATTTGGTCAAAAACGAAATTATGATATCCAAAAAGATGTCTATAACAAAAATTTGGCTTAAAACATAAAAATTAACAGTGAGAAGTTTTAAAGTACATTATGGATAAACAAAATGTGAGGATGGAGATAGGACCCATGAGGAATGATGAAGGTAGGCTTGTATCTGATGATCATGAAATGCCTAGATTATTAGATTCTGATTTTGCTTCAGTTTTAACTAATGAAACCTTAAGCTGTATTTCACATCTTGAACAGTTCATAAATGGAAACGAGATCAAAGAAGATGGCTGCCTTAATTCTGAGCTGGTTAAAAAAATGGGAGATTTAAAGAATGCTAAGGCTCCTGTAATAGATAATACTTCACCAAGGGTTTTAAACAAGGTCATGTGATCACTTGCAACAAGATTTTAAGCCCTTGAATAATGTACAAGTACCAACTGATTGGAAATTGGTTAATCTGACTCCTATCCTCAAGAAAGGTAATAGAAGTTGTCCCAGTAATTAAAGGCCTGTCAGTCTTACCTCATTTGTGAGAAAAGATTTGGAATGTCTGATAAAAGATACTTTGCAAAGTCATTTAACAAGTTTAGAATTTTTTTTGATAGCAACATAGTTTTACTAAGGAAAAATATTGCCTTACAAATCTTTTTGCATGTTTTAAAAATGTTACTGCACATGTAGATAAGGGTAAGGGTGTAGGTGTGATATATATGGATTTTCAAAAAGCATTTTACAAAGTGCCATTCCCCACAGTGGGAAAGCAGCGTGTCTCTTGTCTCACACCACTATAAATTGGTTTCAATGCCTGTGGTGGGCAGAGCACAGATAGCCCGTTGTGTAGCTTTGTGCTTAATTCTAAACAAACAAAGTGCCACATAAAAGGTTTGTAAAGAAACTTATCTCTGCAGGAGCTTAGGATAAGTTAAGTAAGTGTATAGAACTGTGGCTGAATTCAAAAGCAGAGGGTTGGTGTAAATGAAGTTCAGTTAAACTAGATTAATGTTGCAAGAGATGTACCTCAGGGATCAGTCTTAGGACCTTTACTCTTTTTGACTTACGTTAATAACATTGATAAAGAAAGTCAATAAATTACTTATGTTTGCAGGTGACACCGAGGTCTTGGGTGTTACTGGCTGTGAAGAGGATGCTCACATAATGAGTTGGGTGAATAAATGGCAGATGGGTTTTAATTATGATAAATGCAAAATATTATATGTGGGTGATAATAATTTGAATTATAAGAATAATTTGGATGGGAATAATTTAAACAATGTCATGAAAGAAAATGATCTTGTTGTAATGGCTGATCAGTCTCTTAAGCAATCCAAGCAGTGTGCTGTTGCTAATATTGGTAGGGCAAATAGTATTTTAATTTGTATATACAGAAATATTGAATACAAGTATAAATATGTTATAATTTCATTGTGTAGGTCACTGGTTAGACTGCATTTGGAGTATTGTGTTCAGTCTTGGGCTTCTTACCCTAGGAAAGCAATGAAATTGTTGGAAATGATTCAGAAGAGGGTAACTAAAATGGTGCCTGGGATGGAGGGGTTGTCATTTGAGGAGAGATTAAGATCCTTAAAAGTTTCTCTCTCAAGAGTTAGAGGCGATCTGATTCAAATGTTTAAGATTGTAAAAAGGATTTATAATGTTGATGCATCAACATTTTTCAAACTTAATAGTGAGAAGTATAGAACTTGGTGACACAAATATAGATTTAGGAAATATAAAAGATGACAACTTTATTTTCCAGTGCATATGAAGATATGTTAGTAAATTTGAGTGAGTTTAAAAGAAACTTGATACATATATGAATGACAAGTGATGACTAATTGTTTTTAATAGTATTAGTTTGGCTTAGAGGGTGGGACAGCTGAGATGGACCAATATATCCGTTGTTGTCCCTGAAACTTATGTTAACTTCTCATTATAACAACCATGCTGTTACAATTGTTATTACCAACTTCTTACTATAACAACCACACTGTAACAACTGTGGTTTTTCGTTTTACTCGTTTATTGATTTTTAATATTATGGAACATACCTCAGTGACCTAGAGTAAATAATTTCCTTTGTGGTCTCAATAGAGATGCCCATTCGTCCACAATTCCTGTTATCAGAGCTTCCACGGTGTAGAACTATGAAAAACAAAAACAGAAAAATATCAGTACACATGTTGTCATAACATAAGATCAAAGTAACATAATAACATAGTTAGACAGATCTATATAAATTGTACACTATATATTTAATGAATTAATGTTTTATATAATAAAGTTTCAAACATATGTGTTATTATCTAGTTTGATAACCTAATACTTCATCTTGCGTAAGAGTACGTTTAAAGTATTGAGTTTTTTTATATAGAAGTTTATCTCTATGAATCACTGAAAAATGGTACTTTGAAATTACTTGTTTGTTTGTTTGTTTTTGAATTTCGCCCAAAGTTACTCGAGGGCTATCTGTGCTAGCCGTCCCTAATTTAGTAGTGAAAGACAAGAGGGAAGGCAGCTAATCATCACCATCCACCACCAACTCTTTGGCTACTCTTTTACCAACAAAAATTGGGATTGACCGTCATATTATAACACCCCCACGACTAATAGGGCGAGCATGTTTGGCGCGACGGGGATGCGAACCCGCGACCCTCGTATTACAAGTCAAACACCTTAACACGCTTGGCCATGCCGGGCCCTGTTGAAATTTCTTACATATTAAAATACTTAACCAGCGATAAACAGTTAAACAATATGTGGTTACGCACCCATTCTTTGATTTGTTATATATAAAATAGAACATAATAATGTAAGCTCAGGTGACACATGGAACACTTGTAGCATATAAACACATGTATCAAGTAACGGTTGATGGATACAACAATTTGAAGCTAGAACTACATTTATGTGGCAAACATACGTAGCAGGTATCAACCATATAATGCATTAGTGATTTATGACAAACAAATGTAGTACATTACAAAAAACGGCAGCATCTGTTAACTAGTTAGTTGGTTATTGCCATGAGTAACAGGTTACGCAAATGTAAAAGATTATAAAAATATTATTACTGATGTATGTAACAGGTATCGGAGAAAAGGAGCAGACAGCAACAAAGTAGCTGGATGCCAGGATAGGCAGCATGCAAGAATAGCACTACTACGACGTGCAGAAAGCATGCAAGAGTCCCGAATAGTCATTTACTGCGAAAAAAATGCACGCGTGTCAACAATCATGTTGCCATGCGACACGTGGCTTGTGTCCTAACAGATAATAAGGCGAAAGTGGAAATAGAATCTCTGACAATAATGACATATCAGAAGGTTGTATTTTGTTGAGAATGGTTAACACCACACATTTTGAGGTTAACTAAACAAGAAATTAACCACTAACTGCACGTCACATGATCATGCACATACGATTCTTAGATCAGAATTTTCCTTAGCTTCTGACACTGTTAACAGTATTGTTTCATAAGCCTCTGCCACTGCGCAGGTTTCTGTTTGGTAAAACAATGAAGGTCAACACATTTAATAACAATGGACTGTATTATTTCTCCCATTACTAGTTCCACAGATTTCATGTACTAACCTTATATATACCAAAGACAGGTCTAATTTATAATAACACTAAACTGTCAGTTACTTGTTAATCTTTTCTCATAGTGTTTCTCAAACTAATAAACTCATTAACTCAGTAATTAAGTGCAAACGTCACAGACTTATTAAATATTCAATTGTTGAAACAGTTAAAACGTGAAAACTCCCTCCAGACAAACAATAACACAAACGCGTAAATTAAAAAAAAATATAGTCTACAAAAGTATTTTGAGCTCTGAAAATTTTCCCATTTTAAAAAAGAATATTTATGTCATTAAATGAAAATGAGAATATAAAATATGTACCTGGCTGTCAAATAACACACATCAACATATTATATGCTCACCCGGCTGTCAAATAACACACATCAACATACTATATGCTCACCTGGCTATCAAATAACACACATCAACGTATTATATGCTCACCTGGCTATCAAATAACACGCGTCAACATATTATATGCTCACCTGGCTATCAATTAACACACATCAACATATTATATGTTCACCTGGCTATCAATTAACACACATCAACATATTATATGCTCACCTGGCCATCAAATAACACACATCAACATACTATATGCTCACCTGGCTATCAAATAACACACATCAACGTATTATATGCTCACCTGGCTATCAAATAACACACGTCAACATATTATCTGAATTAACAGAATGAGGAAGAACACAATTGACCATAAAGGGGGAGGTGGCAACTGTAGAACAACTTCTGGATAAACAAGGAAAGCAAACCCTGGACCTGAAGAAAATACACCATGTTAGATTATATTTGAACAAAGACCGTGTTTGTACTTCCAAAAAATCACGAAAAATGTGTGACGTAACTAAAACTAACATTTAACCTAATAGATAACACTAAATTAACACCCTTTGGTATTTGCTACCCTACTCTGCATGGCAATTATAAGCGGTATACTTCCAAGATGTTTAACGTACGCTAATAGGTCGTACTGGCTTTGTCGCACCAATTAGTATTGACACAGTCACTGTGGTCAACCATAGCTGTATCTTATGTAAATGACATCTTCTGTCACTGCGTTTATAAAATTGCAGTAATTATATATTTGTAATTGATGAGATTCAAACACTTGTAAACTGAACACTATTTTTAATGATTCACTGAAGACTAGTTTATCTCTGGTAAATGCGTTACTGCTGTATATACCTCTATATCACCAGATATAGAGAAGTCGGTTTTTTAAATTGATAATGATCAAATTTTTATTTCCTTTCATAGTGAGGTGTCGAAGCAGAGGCATGGGTAGAAATAGGCACGTTCCCAGATTCTATTTGACCGTGCCCGTAATTCCTAGTTGGCGTCTTGAAAAATAAAAATTGAAAATCATGATCGACAAATTGAAACGTCAAAAATTTCTGAAGATACATATGGGTCCGTTCTAGAAATCTTCTAGACACCTAGTGATACCTGTCCAGTCTATCCATTAGTTAGTCTGATTAGTTAATATAAATGTCACAACCTAATTCATTATTGAGTCTGATCAGTTAATATAATAGTCCCATCCTATCTATTAGGGTCTGATTGATCAATATAATGACACAAACCTATCCAATTGTGAGTCTGATCAGTTAACATAATAGTCCTGATCTATTACTGAGTAATTAGTTACCATAACAGTCCTGATGTATTGCTAAGTATTTCTAATCAGTTAACATAATAGTTCTGATCTGTCCCTAAATCAGCGGGAGCTTCACGCAATTGTACAGATTGCGTAATGTTGTCAAATATGCATATCATTTAGTAGATGGCGCGACCTGTAATACTAATCTTATTAGAATCGACGTGTTTTGTAACATCATGAAAATATGAAAGTTGTATGTTCATATTGTATGTTACGTCAGTTAAATGGCGCAAATAACCTGGTTATTTTTATGATGAAACAGAAGTCTTATAAATGTATGGAAAATAAACAAGTACTTCGTAGGAAAGACCAAAGGTGGTGAGGTAAGAAAGAAACCTGCGAAGTACAAACTAACGATATCAAATCAGAGATCTAACTTGGAATGAATTCATAAAATACAAACGACTTTTGTATACTCTCGTGATATTATACCTCAGTGTCATATTCTTGTAATTAAACATTAGTGAACAATATTTGTATGTGAAATGATTGGTAAAACCGCAAACGTATTTCTAATTTTGAACAACTTTTTTATGCTGTGTTATGATTATGTTTAGAATTTTGAGAATAACTAGAGAGGTTGATACTTTATTTTAACAATAAAGGGGTGGTAGTTAGTGTTTATAAGGGTGAATCCAATTCTTAATGTATTAGTTCAAGCGCCGATATTTGAAAGTGTAAGAGCTTTGTTTGTTTGTTTTGTTTTTGAATTTCGCACAAAGCTATTAGAGGGCTATCTGTGCTAGCCGTCCCTAATTTAGCAGTGTAAGACTAGAGGGAAGGCAGCTAGTCATCACCACCCACCGCCAACTCTTGGGCTACTCTTTTACCAACAAATAGTGGGATTGACCGTCACATTATAACGCCCCACAGCTGAAATGGCGAGCATGTTTGGCGCGACCTTCAGATTACGAGTCGCACGCCTTAACACGCTTGGCCATGCCGGGCCGTATAAGAGCAATGCTAACTTCTAACATATCACTGGATACATGTGACTTACTTTTGATAACGGTAAAGGTAACTCATAAATGAAAAGCTACGTTTAGGGTCGATAAAGATAAATCTGAATTTAAACGTAATGACGAGGCTAGCGAATTTTTGTAGTTAATCTGATCCTTGATGAAGACTTGGAGAAAACTGATATTTAGTGTTGATAGTGGTTAGATTGGTTTGTAACATACTAAGAGGTTGAGTTTGAAGGTTTATAAAGGAGGGAACTCATTTTAATTTGTATAAGATGTCGTTTAACAATTTTACTAAGAGATAAGATGTTTCTTTAGGTGTTGATGGTACAACTAGAAGCTTTAGAAACTGAGACACTTAAAACAAAAAACATACAGAATACTAGTAAAGAATTCAGGTTTCATAGTGAAGACGTAAGACATCCTTTTTACTGTTTTGAGCTACAGCACACGAACGATATTCACGTCACAAAGGTTCTCATGCCACGTGTGGCATTGAACTTTTCTTTCACGTGGAAACTGACTCAGCTAGTTAACAATTTACTGTACACACATGTGAAATCAGACAGACCGACGGATAACGCTGAGGAAGGTCTAGGAAAGCGTTTTAAGCCAAATAGTTAACTTTATGCTCGAGGTAAACCGTCTGACGGTGGAAACAATAAACAAAACAAACAAGTACACGAGAAGAGTTCAAGATAGAACTAAACATCGACCAACTGCTCGAAGCAACACAAATTGTTTGAACTCAACAATAATACTGTGAGCGAAACTAACAGCGAATCATTCAGGTATTTATTAGCGCCTTCTAGTGATAAAGTCCGATTTTCTGTAAATATTTATCTATGCACATTTCGAGAAGTTGCATTTATAATGGTTACTTTATATAACTGCTTTAAGGTATTCACGTACTTCAACAGAGTACAGTGCGATAATAATTATAAAACTATGACAGTCCGTCTATGTCAATAACAGATTTTTTTTTTTACTTTGTTATAAATTGGTCTTTTACAATACAGGAGTGTGTATGTGTTTTCCTATAGCAAAGCTACATCGTGCTATCTGCTGTGTCCACCGAGTGGAATCGAACCTCTTATTTTAGCGTTGTAAGTCTAAAGACTTACTTCTGTCCCAGAGGGGATTATACATACATTATTCAGATACAAATATAAGAGAGATACAAAATAAAAATGTTTATTTTATAGTAGAATAAACCATCCTCACACTTAGAGTTGAAAGTCAAGAATGGACATCACTCTTATTAATATTTAACAATTCATTGCGTAAACAGTGTACTGTATGTTAAGTAATTGTGTGCAACATACTGTAAGCCTTATTAGTATCAAATAATACATGATGTTAAAAGTGTATTATGCGTCAATTATTCTTGTCAAAGTATAAACCTTATTCATATCTAATAATACACGGTGTTAACAATGTGCTGTGTTAAGTAATCTTGTAAAAAATACTATAACCTAGTAATATTTAATAATACATCGTGTTAACAGTGTGTTACATGTTCACTATTCTTGTGGAACATGCTATAAATCTTTTTAATATATAGAAATAGATGCTGCTAAAATGTGCAATCTAACCTATAAACAGAAATATTAATTAAGTTATAAAAATACACGATTTAAATCTGTGATAGTTTATTAATTTTTAAGCAGTACTGTCAATGACGAAAGTATAAATTTGACTACAGAAGCTATGAACAAAACCAAACATGAAAGTCGTCAAGGGCAATATAAAGTACGCGTAAAAAAGTTTAATCCAGTTTATTTTAGTAGAGTCAGACTGTATAGTTATTTCTGGTCAAATGCCAAGGACTGCTGGCCAAGATTAATCTATCGATTTTTTCCCTTGGTACTCAGTGTCTTAAGGCCATTAACTACAGAGTTTAATAGTTTCTTGTCTATGACAAAAACTCGTTTAATTCGCATGATTTTCATTAGTAAGTGATTTTAAAGAGCTTTGGAAAAATGCTTTTTTGATTAAAAATTATTAGAGAAAGATAGTTAGAAATATTATATCCTAACGATATTAAGTAAGGAATAATGTTATTAATATCATAATTATAGATCGTTATCCTTGACCCTTCTCTTTTCTGGGGCGAAGGTATTACAATCGGGTCCGTGTGTGTGTATCTGTATTTCTTTAAAACTAATAGAAAGATAAAACAAGCTGACAAATCAGTTTGGGACAGTCCCTCTTAAATTTGATCACATAAAAATCCAGATCAAGATTCTGGATAACTTCGAAGTTGTTGGGTTTTTTTAATAATTGGAAGATAGGGTATTTTTGCAACTTGGGGTTAATAACTTTGTGAAGTGTGATCGAATTTGTATCAAATTTCATCAGTACGTTATGGCTGAGAATCATCATCACACTACAAGAAGTGATGAATGATTATGGATCTTAGAAGGATTTTCTGAGTTTTCAAAATCCCGGAAAGGGATGAGGGAGTGCAATTTCTTTAATTGCTATTCTTTTAATTTAGGCTCTACGCAAGTACAGCGGTATGTCTCCGAATTTACAACGCTAAAATCAGGGGTTCGATTGCCGTCGGTGGGCTCAGCAGATCGCCCGATGTGATTTTGCTATAAGAAAACACACATTTTAATTTAGTTTACAAAAATACATTCTAATGTACCTTTAAATGTCTATAAATGCATTAGTTCTAACTGTTGTCTTTCCCCAAGTGACTCTTCGGTATGTCTGGTAGATTATAACGTAGAAAACCGAGGTGCGATATCCGCTTGGCCACTGTGTAGTTTTGTATGCTTAATAGCAAATAAATATAATTACTTGTAGATTTAGAATTTAGCTATCTGCAGGTCGTTACATGTATCTCACGTGCGTCATGACACAGTTACCTAATTCCCTGCGATGTCTGTCCACATTTTTATTCTTTATCAAAGAGGTATTGCATCTGCTAAAGTAGACTTACGTCTGGGTATAAACATTCTATCGGGCGAACTTAGTAATATCCCTGTTGGAAACTTTCTCTGTAGAGACGCAATAAAGAGGAGTAAGCTATCTTACAGGGATTAAATCTTCAGAACACAAGTACTTAAAAACCGGAAATTGGAATACGTGTGGAGCAACTTCCGAAATAATTTCTAAGAAAACCAATGTGATAAGTGGAATGGAAGAAAACAAATTTATTGTAGAATTAGAAGCACGTGATACTATTATACTTACAGCGATAATGATATGATCTGATATGCACGAGAACCTAGGCATCACACTCTATTGATACTAAAGAACTGTTCATTTGTTTGTTTGTTTTGAATTTTGCGCAAAGCTACGCGAGGGCTATCTGTGCTAGCCGTTACTAATTTAGCAGTGTAAGGCTAGAGGGAAAGCAACTAGTCATCACCACCCACCGCCATCTCTTGGGCTACTCTTTTAACAATGAATAGTGGGATTGACGGTAACATTATAACGTATCCGCAGCTGAAAGGGCGAGCATGTTTGGTGTCGACCGGGATTTGAACTCGCGACCCTCAGATTACGAGTCGAGTGCCTTAACCATCTGGCTATGTCAGGCCGACTAACGAATCAGAAGAGGTGAAAAATGTATCAATAAAAAAAACACGTATTATATACAAATCAAAATAATTATTTTTTATTCGAGGATGGTCACGTAAAAAACAGTATTTAAGAATATTTTGGTATGTTTCGGACTATAAACAATTTAAAATTGTAAGTCACAGTTTGAAATTGCATATACTATGACAGTTTCCTTAGGATATCTATTCCTTGCTCATAAGACAAATAAATAAATAGGAAAACAAAACTCGGTCACTGTGAAATAAACAACCATAAAGGGTGCTAATTATTAAATAGTTGTTCAGGATCTAATTAATCTACGCTATAGATACCAGTGCGATCTAAAACATTTATATAAATCAATAAAAAAGTAAGCATTTGAAAGAGCAAGCTGTATAGACAGGGAAAATAAGGTATATCTTGTGTAAAGAATCACAATGTAAGTCTAGCTACATTATCTCAGGTATAACACAAACTCTAGATATATGGTCTAACGTACAATTCCAACAAAAAAAAACAAAACAAGTACATTCTAAACTGTAACAAAGTAACGTTCCAAAACTTCCAAAAAATCAAAACTGATACAAAATTTACGTATTGAAATAGATCACAGTTACTATTTTTTACTTTATTTTTATAAATGAGAAGATATTATTTAAACGTTTTTATTTTTAAAAAAGCAGCCCCCTGGTTAAGTATTTAAAAATTATTACATCAAGAAACATTTTAAAATTAACTATGGTGCATGGATGTTTCAGTCATATTCTAATTTATCGATTTCAAGACACTTAAAATATTCTAAGGTGGAATAATGGTTATTAAACGTCTTATTTTAAAGAAAAAATGTTAAATTATTTAGTACTGACGTTTTAATAATTAGATAAGAGAGAATCGTTTACTTATGACTTAAAATATAAAAACATGTTAAAACAAAATACTTAAAAGTCACTCACCTGTTTAATGTTACTCTTCAAAAATAACTAATTTCCGAAGTCGATGATACTGCTAATAATGAAACAAACTGGTATAAACACTTCTTGTTTTCATACTGCTAATAATGAAACAAACTGGTATAAACACTTTTTGTTTTTATACTGCTAATAATGAAACAAACTGGTATAAACACTTCTTGTTTTCATACTGTTAACATTGAAACAAACTAGTATAAACACTTAGTTCTTTACAGCTAATAATGAAACAAACTGGTATAAACACTTCTTCACTTCAATGAAACAAACTTGTTCTTATACAGCTAATAATGAAACAAACTTGTATAAATACTTCTTAGTTCTTATACAGCTAATAATGAAACAAACTTGTATAAATACTTCTTTCTTAGTTCTTATACAGCTAATAATAATGAAACAAACTTGTATAAATACTTCTTAGTTCTTATACAGCTAATAATGAAACAAACTTGTATAAATACTTCTTAGTTCTTATACAGCTAATAATGAAACAAACTTGTATAAATACTTCTTAGTTCTTATACAGCTAATAATGAAACAAACTTGTATAAATACTTCTTAGTTCTTATACAGCTAATAATGAAACAAACTTGTATAAATACTTCTTAGTTCTTATACAGCTAATAATGAAACAAACTTGTATAAATACTTCTTAGTTCTTATACAGCTAATAATGAAACAAACTTGTATAAATACTTCTTAGTTCTTATACAGCTAATAATGAAACAAACTTATATAAATACAGCTTCTTAGTTCTTATACAGCTAATAATGAAACAAACTTGTATAAATACTTCTTAGTTCTTATACAGCTAATAATGAAACAAACTTGTATAAATACTTCTCAGTTCTTATACTAATGAAACAAACTGTATAAATACTTCTCAGTACTTATACAATTAATAATGGAACAAACTGGTATCAACACTTCTTAGTTCTTATACAATTAATAATGGAACAAACTGGTATCAACACTTCTTAGTTCTTTTGAGAATAAGTGCTGAAAATGCTGAAGTTTGTTTGTTTTGGAATTTCGCACAAAGCTACTCGAGGGCTATCTGTGCTAGCCGTCCCTAATTTAGCAGTGTAAGACTAGAGGGAAGGCAGCTTGTCATCACCACCCACCGCCAACTCTTGGGCTACTCTTTTACCAACAAATAGTGGGATTGACCGTCACATTATACGCCCCACGGCTGGGAAGGCGAGCATGTTTAGCGCGACGCAGGCGCAAACCCGCGACCCTCGGATTACGAGTCGCACGCCTTACGCGCTCGGCCATGCCAGGTCCCTAAAGTGCTGAAAATCGAGTTCAGTATTATGACTTGTACAGGAGCGAAACGACTGATGCCCAGCGATCAATATAAAGCACGTGATAAAATTTTGAAAGACAGTTATATTTACTAAAACAAAGTAACTGTACACATAAAAATGAAAAAAAAAACCAGAAATGACTGAAGTCTCCGATTTTGTCAATTGTTAAATATAACTTGTCAACAACGAGCAAAACAAAACGTGTCTTCAGAGTGTCTACTCATGTAAACTTGGTAAGTCTTTCTCACCGGCACGTTCTTCAACTTCAAGATTTTCATTCACTTTGTGTTTAACAATAGTTCCCATTTTGCTGCCTGGGATCGCTAGTGGAGTAACGACCGAGTTTCTCATTGGTTGCTACTGATAAGCAGGGAAATTTCCATTGAGGATGTGAGTGAAGGCGCGAAAGATGTACATGTTACCACGTGGTAGTACGTGAGCTGTAATGTAAAGCAGCACAATCGTATGATTCAATGTCGAGCACTCGCAGCGACAGAAATAAAAAAGCAAAACAAAATCATATCTATATTTCACAAACAGAATGATCACCAGTAGCTGATTAAATCAACATAACTACTACATACACTTTTTCACAAACCTTAACTTCCAAGAAAAATAAACAGAATTCTTGGTAAGCTTACTATTCACAGACCTTAACATTAGGAGATGACAGTTTGTTATTACTTATATTAAGACACGACAATTTGTTGTTACTAATATTAAGACACAAAAATTTGGTATTACTAATATTAGAAGGTGACTTTGTTATTACTTAAATTAAAATGACCGTTTGTTATTACTCAGGTATGACTCTTTGCTATTCAGTACTAGCTGTTGACGAACGAAAACAGTTAATCGTATAAAAAGACAATACAAGGTAACGTGCCTCTTTCATCTTTTGTTATTTAATCTGTAATCACTTTATCAGATGATAATTCAATATTATGCATTGTAGAAGGTAATAACTGACCCATTTAACTTATTAAACGAGAAATTCATATGAACGAACGAAAACTGTTTATCGTATAAAAAGACAATACAAGATAACGTGCCTCTTTCATCTTTTGTTATTTAATCTGTAATCACTTCATTAGATGATAATTCAATATTACGCTTTGTAGAAGGTAATTACTGACCCATTTAACTTATTAAACGAAAATTCATATGAACTTAAAAGTGTGTCCTGTTTCAGGACTGTTGTATTTGATACAAACCATGTATACTGTCGGGCGAATTGCAGTTAACATATGCTGGGGGATGAATGTTAAAACACACACACATTCATCAGTGGCTAGTATATATATATATATGTATCTGTGTTCTTCCCTATACCACTAGAGGGTAATATGAATAAACTTCTGTATACCAGAGACTATAATGTGTGTGTCTGTGTATATATATATATATATGTATGTTTATGGCTTAAACATTTATGGTTATAATATATATATATAATTGTTTATACAAAAGGCTGCATACATATGTTTTTGTCTATACCACAAACATTTTGGTCTTTAGTTTGTTTGTTTTTACAATTTCGATACTCGAGGGCTATTTACGATATCCGTCCATAATTTAGCAGTGTAAAGCTACAGGGAAGGCAGCTAGTCATCACCACCTACCGCCAACTCTTGGGCTACTATTTGATCAACGAACAGTGGGATTGACCTTCACATTATAATGCCCCCACGGCTGAAAGAGCGAGTATATTTGGCGTAACGGTGAGGATACCAGAAGCTCTTTTTCTCTTATTTTTATATGTGATATACAGATATTTTCCTATACCAGACATATATTTTTGTTATGTAGACTCATTTGTCAGAGACTTGCTTAATAATTTGGCACTGTGGAATTCATAACATTTTAGGAAGCTCTTATAACTTTCTTATTTGTTAGTGGAATATGATGAGAAATGCACAGTATGATAATATGACAGTTAATATGTACAAATTTCATCTAAATCAAACTATACTTTTTGAAATATTTGTAAAACAAAACTTTCGTAATAATTTTGTATGCTGTATATGTTATTGCTTGTACCAGAAGCTTTTATATATATATATATATTTACATCTTAGGACAGGGATTCCCAAACGTTTAGACCTGCGGAGTATCACATCAGAAAAAAAACAAAAACATTTCGGAGCATTAATAAAAAAAATACACTAAAAATAGAAACAATCGGTCACTAGCTTTTAGAATATAAATTTATTAAAAATATCACTATCTAAAGAAAATATTTTACTTCTACTTACTTGTTCAAAAATTTTTGCTTGCAAATGTTATATCAGTAAAAGTACAGTGTACTTATTTATTTATTAGTGGCTCCGACTAGCTCGATTTTGTTCACAAAGTAGTTCAATATTTGGAGTTATGGCTGTTACCTGTAAGCGTAGATCATCTTCAGTATTTAGCCTATTTCTAAATTTGGTTTTTGTAGCTGTATACAGTGAAAATGTTTGCTCTCAAAGATATGTTGTTGAAAAATGCGTTAAAATTTTCAAAGCTCTGTTACTTATTTCAATGTATTCCATGGCCATTTGTATCCAAAATTGTGTAATTTCTTTCTGCTGAAATTTTGAGTTTAGGGTGTAAAGAGTTGAAATTTCGTCCCCCGCTAGTACAGTGGTAAGTCTATGAATTTACAACGCTAAAATCAGGGGTTCGATTTCCCTCGGTGGGCTCAGCAGATAGCCCGATATGGCATTGCTATAAGAAAAAACATGCACACGCAGTTGAAATTTCTAAAAGCTGTTTTTCTCTCTTTCAAAGACAATCATTGGTATTTGCAGAGTCAACAAAGGGATTTTGAATTCACAATAATTTTTTTTTTAAATTAGAGGGAAAGTACTCCTCAACAGTTGTACACAAATCAGATACGTGCTGCAAGACTGAAACTTTTGTATCTTCACTTGAGGAAATTTCATTCATAATTAAAAAAAACAAACTGAGATTTCAGAAGCAGTCAAGTTCTTCCATAAGTATACATTCACCCCAAAGTTTAGCTTACGGTGAAGCACTTCCATTTTACTCTGAACTTTGAAGTACGTTACCCTAGTACCATGCATTGTAACATTCATTTCATTTAGACAAGCAAATACATCCTAAAGGTAAGCCACTTTCTGCACCCAGCATTTGTCTCTTAATTTGTACGCAAGTTCAAAATGGCATTCAAATAAAAAGAAATCTATCTCCTCACGCAATTCGTAAAACAGAGCAAGCCATCGGACTTCAGTATGAAATTGCAAATTTTTATACAAACGTACCATATCCTCACATTGAACGGTCTTCATTTTATAAAATTAACTATTTTTAGGACATCTCCAATACCTCTTTCAAGTCTTCTGGCATTCGTTTCGTTGCAAGTACATGACTATGAAGACAGCAGTGGATACTCTGGATGTCAGCGTTTTTCCTTTTTTATGTGTGCCACTGTGCATGAAAATTTTCCAATCATAGCTGCAGCCCCATTATTGCAAATACTTGATCAAAGCTGCCATTGAATATCATGTTCTTCCATAAATATATCGATCAGTTTAAATATTTCTTCGCCTGTTGTTTGAGTAGGCAAAAGTTTGCAATTAGCATGTCTTTTTCAAAATTAGCTTCATGAATATAGCGAACAAACACAAGCAGCATCGCATAACCTGCGACATCTGTTGATTCATCCACCTGAAGCGAAAAAAGTTGGTCTCGCTTTTACTCGCCTTATTAACTCCGTTAAGTAATTTGCTGACATATCTTTGATTTTTCGAGAAAACGAGTTGTCAGAAAGGGGCACAGAGTTAATGTTTTTAAGAAATTTCTCATCAATCGTGCACTCTACCAAATCTTTTGCACATGATTTTATCGAATTTTCAGCAATTGTATGAGTTTCATTTGCTTTTTCAATACGGTAATTAACAAGACATGAAGCGATAAGAGAAACTCTGTTGTCCTGATGGACAAACGAATGATATGTAGCTTTACTTGTATTTAATTGCAAACACTTTCTTTTGAAATACTAGGAAGTTGGATTTTTTAATTGGAACTGTTTGGCTTCTAGATGCCGTTTTAACTTAGTTGGATGCAAACTACTGTTACTCAATACTGTTCCATATTCAACACACAACCCATTAGGTCCATCTTCATTACCTGTTCATGCGAAACCATATTGAACACAATTTTCACCATACTTTCATTTCTTTCTTGTTTCAGTACTCCATGCATCATCCTGTATTGAAATGCTTGCCCACGACTATAACGCTGATGAATTATTATTAGGCCTAAACCTAGAAATATTTTTACTAGTATAAGATTTATTACTGATATTGAGCCACATATCCGTTATAAGTGTGACAACTAATCATTAATTATATCTTATATCTTTTGCACTTCAAACAAAAGTATTTTCACAAACACAAAATAGCTTCTTAAAGAAAACTCGTTCAAGCACTTATGTTTCATCATCATACAATGACATGCTGACCTTGGATCAGTGCTGCCATAACGAAGTCAGAAATAAAGATTTGTGGAAAAAAGGCTAGACCATTAGAATAATATATTTTTCTGAAGGAAAAGGATAACCTATTATTTTTACAATTTTTAACAGACGTTTTTACACCAAGTAATAAATTACAAAGCCAGAACGAAATGAAAAAAACAAAACTACGATCAAAAGAAAAGCTGTGCTGAGAGTTGAAGAAAGGAGATTAAAGAGGGATTTATCCTTAAACTACAAGATTATCTTCAATGACCAGTGTTTCCTCTTTGATTGTACGTGTTTGTTTATGTGTAATACTGCTTTAACTATTATCCCCTCATGACTACCGAATAGGTTGTGTATTGTTGTGTTTACATGTGAAATATTCCTTCGACTATTACCCCACGTGGTGACTCTACTGAATAGGTTCTGTTTTGTTGTGTTTATATGTGAAATATTCCTTCGACTATTACCCCGCTTGGTGACTATGTGAGATGTACATTCCAGTGGTTTTTTACCAAATTACCTGAACTTCTTGACAGACAATTAGAAACTGTGTTTTATACCATCCAGTCTTTTTCTTTGTTAGTTTATTTGTTTCTGTGAGATAAATTCTGATGTATTACGCATTTTATCCTTATGTTAAAAGCTATGAAATCAAAATCTACTCCATGTAAATATTGCGTGTGAAAAATGAGTGAGAAGACGCTCTGAATTAGTACTTGACTGTTATCTGAAACAAAATTGCTACGTTAAGTTATAGTTTTGGTCTCACATTTTTTCTAGCAACAACAAAACAAGGATCGCCAAAGCTACTAGAGTCTCCTAAGAGCAAGTGAGATGTGTATGCGGATAAATATGTGGACAGGAGTTTTTTGTGACAGATGACTGTGACTTGTTGGTCATAAATGTTTAATAATAAATATACAACGCACGGTCCATTTGTTTTAAAATAGTAGTTATTACAATAGAACCTGCGGTTATTACATTTTAAAAGTCACCACTATACACACTTTCTGGCTGAACTCACCATCAATATCTATCTGTTTTTTACTAACTTCTTATCACATTTTGTACACATACTTATCAATAAGCCAAAAGAGGCCTAGAACCTTTTACACTGAACCAGATAATATATGGTTCATCAATAATCGATTACATTAATGAGAAGAATTCAGAATACTTGAGTAACCTGATCTCAGTTCACAACAATCGAACTACACGACAAATGACTAATAAACCATTACTTAATCAAACTTGCCATAACTATTGTTTACTTTAACGTTCACACAATGTAAATTAAATAACATTTTAAAATTAAACTTAAAACGACACAGCGGTATATATCTAACAAACTGGTACTCTTATAACGTGATCACAACTGAAAATAAGGAGCGTATTGTTTGGTCGAGTTATAAGTGTAACTTTGCACCTACCAATATGCAGTTCAACACATTAACTGCGCGATCTAAAATAACTAGTACAACAGAAAGAAGGAATGTATATCTTATTTCACTCAAATTATCTATGGATAATATTGCTGAAAAATGATTATAGGTACAGACACACGTTATCCAAATGCGATACTGTTTAATTTAATTTATATGTGTGTGTAGTCGTCAGAATTTAAAGAATGTCATAATTAATGCCCTTTTAACAGGGTCATCTAGTAGCTACGCCATTGATGTAAATCAAAAGAGAAAAAGACCCACCACCGAGCTTGTGACATTAACCCAGTTTCACTGAATTAATTTATTACACCTATGCTTTCTACCATCTAACCAGTTTTCTACCTAGTGATACAATATATTTCCTCCAACACATACAGAAATAATTTGTACAAGAAAGACTTTCATGTGGTACCATGTTAAAGGTTTTATAAATATCTTAAAATCTAAATTCACCAAATCCACACCCGTTTCCTCTTTCACATAAGCATTAACCTCTTCAAAGAGTGTCGTAAGATTTGTAAAGCAATATTTTTACCTAGTGGAACAATACTAACTATCGAATAACATTTTACACTTCGTAAATCATTTCCCATCAGACTTTCCTAAACGTTTCCCACAAATGACGTTAAAATTAATGAATGGGCTTATAATTACAGTGACAATGTTTATTCTTTCCCTAGAAAAGAGGAGTCCATTAGGTGACTTCCAATCCTCTGGTTCCTGCCTACTATTCAAGGACTTTGAAAAAATAGAAGCCAAGGAACAATATAAGTGCATTTATTTATTAACTTTCGAGTTCGTTTGATGATTTGTAAAGTCTTTTCCATCCTTTGAATCTCGATATTTACACTTACAAATTTTATCACAGTAAGTAAACTACTAATTGACGTTAAGGTTACTATTTCTAACTATAGTTTTGTATTTACTGTGGGAATTTCTTGAAAATTGAAACAAAGTAGAGTGAAAGAGAAATGCAAACAGAAACAAGCCAATGCTAAAAGCTCGTGGTGGGCAGAGCTCTTTGTGTAACTTTGTGGTTAACTACAAACAAACATATTATCAGGCCAATGAGAGATGTAGTAGTAGTCTGGATGCTTTTATTTTTTTTATCATTGCATTTCAAGAACAACGAGTGCTATCGCGAGAATAAGATTAAGTGAGTGAATTGTAATTATTATCGATTTTATTTACGTCACTACCGAACCTGTGAGTCAGTGACCAATATTCATAGGTTCACTATAACACACATTTAATACGTGAAGTGCTACTTTACATTTTTTCAGTCTAAAGATAATTTGCGCTATCAAACATGGTGTATAAGAAGTGTCCCATCGTACTGATATAGTTCTTTTTTCTATGCTCTCAATTAGTGCCTTTCTTCCATACTGGGGGCTGGAATACTAACCTTAGACAGAACAAGCTTGCTTTAAATATGATTGTAAAACAGGTTTGAAAATATAAATCAACTTTGAATCTCAGAACTTTACAAAAATTATTATTACATCAACAAAACAATTATCCGAAATATACTGATAGAAACAACTCACTCACCCATTACTCATACAGTAGACTTCACTCAGCAACTCACATATTACTCATACAGTAGACTTCACTCAACAACTCACATATTACTCACACAGTAGACTTCACTCAGTAACTCACATATTACTCATACAGTAGACTTCACTCAGTAACTCACATATTACTCATACAGTAGACTTCACTCAACAACTCACATATTACTCATACAGTAGACCTCACTCAGCAACTCACATATTACTCATACAGTAGACTTCACTCAACAACTCAAATATTACTCATACAGTAGACTTCACTCAACAACTCACATATTATTCATACAGTAGACCTCACTCAGCAACTCACATATTACTCATACAGTAGACCTCACTCAGCAACTCACATATTACTTATACAGTAGACTTCACTCAGCAACTCACATATCACTCATACAGTAGACTTCAATCAATAAATCACATATTATTCATACAGTAGACTTCACTCAGTAAATCAATATAACTCATACAGTAGACTTCACTCAGTAAATCACATGTTACTCATACAGTAGACCTCACTCAGCAACTCACACATTACTCATACAGAAGACTTCACTCAGTAAATCGATATAACTCATACAGAAGACTTCACTCAGTAAATCGATATAACTCATACAGTAGACTTCACTCAGTAAATCACATATTTCTCATACAGTAGACTTCACTCAGCAACTCACATATCACTCATACAGTAGACTTCAATCAACAACTCACATATTACTCATACAGTAGACCTCACTCAGCAACTCACATATTACTCATACAGTAGACCTCACTCAGCAACTCACATATTACTTATACAGTAGACTTCACTCAGCAACTCACATATCACTCATACAGTAGACTTCAATCAATAAATCACATATTATTCATACAGTAGACTTCACTCAGTAAATCAATATAACTCATACAGTAGACTTCACTCAGTAAATCACATGTTACTCATACAGTAGACCTCACTCAGCAACTCACACATTACTCATACAGAAGACTTCACTCAGTAAATCGATATAACTCATACAGTAGACTTCACTCAGTAAATCACATATTTCTCATACAGTAGACTTCACTCAGCAACTCACATATCACTCATACAGTAGACTTCAATCAATAAATCACATATTATTCATACAGTAGACTTCACTCAGTAAATCAATATAACTCATACAGTAGACTTCACTCAGTAAATCACATGTTACTCATACAGTAGACCTCACTCAGCAACTCACACATTACTCATACAGAAGACTTCACTCAGTAAATCGATATAACTCATACAGTAGACTTCACTCAGTAAATCACATATTTCTCATACAGTAGACTTCACTCAGCAACTCACATATTACTCATACAGTAGACTTCACTCAGCAACTCACATATCACTCATACAGTAGACTTCAATCAATAAATCACATATTATTCATACAGTAGACTTCACTCAGTAAATCAATATAACTCATACAGTAGACTTCACTCAGTAAATCACATATTTCTCATACAGTAGACTTCACTCAGCAACTCACATATTACTCATACAGTAGACTTCACTCAGCAACTCACATATTACTCATACAGTAGACTTCACTCAGCAACTCACATATCACTCATACAGTAGACTTCAATCAATAAATCACATATTATTCATACAGTAGACTTCACTCAGTAAATCAATATAACTCATACAGTAGACTTCACTCAGTAAATCACATATTTCTCATACAGTAGACTTCACTCAGCAACTCACATATTACTCATACAGTAGACTTCACTCAGCAACTCACATATCACTCATACAGTAGACTTCAATCAATAAATCACATATTATTCATACAGTAGACTTCACTCAGTAAATCAATATAACTCATACAGTAGACTTTCCTCAGTAAATCACATGTTACTCATACAGTAGACCTCACTCAGCAACTCACACATTACTCATACAGAAGACTTCACTCAGTAAATCACATATTTCTCATACAGTAGAATTCACTCAGCAACTCACATATTACTCATACAGTAGACCTCACTCAGCAACTCACACATTTCTCATACAGTAGACTTCACTCAGCAACTCACATATAACTCATACAGTTAAAAGATTTTTAGAGTCTAATACAAAGCGACATAATATGTCATTTCTACTTTGCTTAACGCAGGTATAGAAACTTAGGTTTTTACATTATTAGCCCGCAGACTTACCGTCGTGCCTCTTAAGGGGCGTTAAATAAAGAGCAGATACACTCGAAAATACGTTTTTAAGGTTCCAAGGTTAGACTCTAGTATCATCACGTTATAATTTTTATTCTCTTGCCCCTGGTAATAATAAAACGCTGCATAATTTAGTGAAATATATTTGTATTGTTTAGTAATCAAGCTTAGAATTAGATCAAATGTTACAAATATTGAGATATATGATATATCAATATAAAGAATGTATTTGACAACCATGTCAACATGATTTATTTGTCCTTACAGCTATTACCACTTGAGGGGGGACCTGTTAGTAAATAATTTTCCTGTAAATATTATTATAAAGCAATCATGAGGAGTCCACATAAAACATAGTGTTACACACAAGTCAACATTAGCAGAATAATAGACTGAAATATCTTTCAAATAGTTTTACATCTTATAAAATTAGTTTACAGCCAAAATTCTGAAAAACTTTCAATCATACGTTTATCGAAAATCAAGAAACTGTTTTATGTAAACTCATACTTGGATACAGTTTGTAAGAATTGATTTACATTATAATATCTTTGTTGGTTGATGTAAGGTGAAGGAATGAAATAAATTAAAACAAGTCCTAGTCTCTGTTTGTAAGCTTAGATTTCCTCGTTAGGATGCAAAATTGGACTGGCCTTTTGATTGTATAATATGATTGTAGTTATGAGTAATGAATATTATGTTAAACCTCAAAAATATGGCCGCAATATATGATTAGTAGACGAAAACTGAGTAGTTAACCCTCATAAATATCCAATTTTAGAGGAAGGGTGATTGATTAACCCTCACAGATATGGCCGCGGTATTCAATTTTAGACAAAGGCTGATTGGTTGATCGTCACAGAAATGGCCGCGGTATCCGATTTTAGACAAAGTCTGATTGGTTGATCGTCACAGAAATGGCCGTGATTTTTGGTTCTGATAAAGTTAATCTTGACAACTTGATCATTTGTTGAAATAGACTGCGAAACATCAGTTTTATCACGGAGACAGAGTGGAGTGCGTTTCATTATGCAGTGAAAACAATAAAAAATGTAAATTTCGTAAACAAAATATTCCGTTTTATTTTTTAAAAAGAAACTATTAGGTTAAGGTTTCTGTAAGGTGTGTAAAAATTAGGGGGAAGAACTGGAAAAGAAATCATCCAATTTGAAGAAATAAGCTATACGAAGCCTTTAACAGTGTAAAACAATCTGTAACAGTGAAAAAACAAAACAAGTTGTAACAGTGTAAAATAATTTTGGGCATCTCGGATATGTACAGTCATGTGAAAAAGTTAGAAATCCTACCCCCTAATAACTATTGTTACCCCCCTTTGGCTGAAATAACTGCAGTGAGATGCTTCTTATAGCCATATACCAGTCTCTGACATCGGTCTGAAGAAAGTTTGCCTCACTTCTCAATGCAGAATTTTTCAGCTGTGAGATGTTTGAGGGGTTTCTTGCATGTACGGCCTGTTTCAAGTCACCCCACAGCATCTCAGTGGGATTAAGATCTGGAGTTTGACTCGGTTATTCCAAGACTCTCCATTTCTTAGTTTTCAGCCAGTCCTTGGTGGGCTTACTGGTATCTTTTGGGTCATTGTCGTGTTGCAGGGTCCAGTTCCGCTTCAGCTTTAATTTTTGTACAGATGGTCTCACATGATTCTCAATCACCCTCTGATACACAGTAGAATTCACGGTGGATTCTATGATTGTGAGCTGTCCAGGTCCTGCTGCAGCAAAGCAGCCCCAAACCATGACACTTCCACCTCCATGCTTCACAGTTGGTATGAGGTACTTTTCCTGGAATGCTGTATTTAGTTTACGCCAAACATGTCCTCTGTTCTTGTGTCCAAATAATTCAATTTTGGACTAATCTGTCTAAAGAACATTATTCCAGAGGTCCTGATATTTTTCTACATTCTCTCTAACAAACTTCAGTCCGGCCTTGATGTTTCTCTTGGAGAGCAAAGGTTTCCTCCTTGCACACCTCCCACGCAAGTTAAACTTGTGCAGTCTCTTTCTGATTGTAGAGGCATGCACTTTCACATCAACAGTAGACATAGCCTGCTGTAGGGTCCGTGATGACATGTTAGGGTGTTTGGAGACCTCTTTTAGCATTTTGCGGTCTGCTCTCGGGGTGAACTTGCTTGGACGACCAGACCTGGGCATGTTGGCAGTTGTTTTGAAAGCCCTCCACTTGTTGACTATTTTCCGGACAGTGGAATGGCTGATTTCAAAATCCGTTGGGATTTTTTAAAATCCATTACCAGACTCATAAGCTTCTACAATTTTCTTTCCGATGGCCTCAGACAGCTCTTTTGCTCTCAGCAAGGTGCTCACTCTCACTTCAAGAGTCAGGAGCACACCAAACTAAATGAGGCAAGCCTCATTCAAAATGATGAGTAACGATCTTCTAATCATTTGCACCTGGTGTGATACACCTGTATGTGAGTTGAGCCATTTTAAGTGGGAATAAATGTGGGGGTGTCCTAACTTTTTCCTCAGTTAGAATATGCATTTTTGTAGAATTACATTTACCGAAGATCTTGAAAAGTCTTTTCTTCAGTTTTAATTATTTAGTTATATTCCTATAATTTCTTGGTGTTGTTAAAATTGAGATTAAATATCTATATATTCAAAAATGTTGCAAAAATACACAGGCTTTCATCGGGTGTCCTAACTTTTTCACATGACTGTATATACATACTGGTACTTTTTTATTTGAAATTTCGCCCAAAGCTAGGCGAGAGCCACCTGCGCTAGCTTTCCTAATTTAGCAAAGTAAGTCTAGAGGAAAGGGAGTTTAGTCATCACCACCTACCGCCAACTCTTGGGCCACTCTTTTACCAACGAATAGTGGGATTGATCGTAACATTATAACGCCCCCGCGGCCGAAGGGGCAAGCATGTTTGATGTGACGGGGATTCGAGCCCACGACCCACCCACAGATTGCAAGTCGAGTGCCTTAACTACCTGGCTATGCCGGGCCTTACGAATAGAAAGTAGATAACTTTAAACATATCGGATATATATATGTGTACATATACATGCAGGAGTACAGTACATTACTGAACATCTTGGATGTGAATTTGTCTACAGGAACAGATTACATAACCCTGAACATCTTTGATGTGTATTTTTCTACAGTTTTTATAAACTTTTGTTTACTTCTCTCTGTCAGTTTATGTTTTATTAGTAATTACAGGAAAATATTTGGATACAACCTTCGTAAAATTCTTTCCAATAAACTCTGATCAAGCAAGATTCATAATTGTGTCAAGACTACAAGACATAATTAACGTAAGGATATCCACGAAAGAGGTTTGTTTGTCATTCGTCCCAAATATAATTAAAACAACTGATAACATAAAGGGATTTTACGTAATTAGTGGAGTATATCCAACTGGGTAGTTTTGTGTTTGTTTTCGTTTTATATATATCATTTTTCACAAACGCTAGAAATGTCAAGTTGAAGAGGACACACTTAGGAAACTTGGCAGTTTTTAAGTTACTATTTGAACGTTCAATATTTACACATCTTTATACAATGCAGCATTGTTTGTGTAATTAATATTTACGAAGCAATGAATTGTACACGGCTTTACATGTTTTAAAACTGCTGGTCCTTTTGTTAGCTATTTTTTACATGTAATCTGTTTTGGTCGGATCACGGCAATATATTTGAAAGTTTAATTTTTCACAACACGAAGCTTGATTTTAGCTATAATTATTATTTCAAGTATCTAACATTAACTTGAACAATTTATAGATTTATCAGATGAATGATTTAGAATCTTTTGTTAAATTTAGCTTCGTAAGATTTAAGTTAAAATAATTTTTAATTTGTATATTTTAATTCTATCGAAGAAATTTGAAAAACTGTTACCAAAAGTATTACTTATTCATATGTGCTGCCATCCGTTGGGAACTTTGCAACTAATTT
This sequence comes from Tachypleus tridentatus, assembly GCF_004210375.1. NCBI lineage: Eukaryota > Metazoa > Arthropoda > Merostomata > Xiphosura > Limulidae > Tachypleus > Tachypleus tridentatus. The sequence goes on from NW_027467782.1 coordinate 32,834,837, forward strand.
TAACCTATTTACAAGATGTAGAAGATAAAACAAATTTTAATAACAACAATAATAATAATAATAATGGCTATATATATTTATAAAATTCTTTTTTAATATACAGGGTTGAATGCTATAAGTTGAAACAATTTGAATATGCAAATTAGCAAGAACCGTGACAACCACAGGCAATTCAAAGTCGTGGTGGAATGGATTGTATCAGAACTACATTTTGACATTTTTAGTGTATCGTAGGCAGTGAAATATCACAGAAAACGGACCGCTTTTGGAAGGTGTATGTAATAGCTTTACCGACATAAATATCATACATTTAGACTGTAAAGATGTATTCAGTTCGTGGATTTAGAATTTCCAAGACGGAAATATCCTTTGTACTTAATTACATTGGATAACAAAAGAATATGGATCAAAATGAACCCCAGGACCATCCAAAAAGAGACCTGTAACAAGTCGTATCACAACCATAATGAGCAAAGTGCAGCATTTTGTTAGAGGTGAGTGTTCACAAATTCAAAAAAATTAGTAGTAAAGCCATCCACGTGTCTCAGGCGACTACAAGAAATGTGGTAAAGAAATATCTTTATCTGGAAGTTAGGTCATTTGGGTAAACGTTCACCAATATAAGGCTTACAGTCATATTTAACGTTTAACCATCTAATACCTCTAGTGCAGGGGTTCTTAACCAGGGGTGCGAGGATGCCCATGAATAATTAAAGCAAATCTATATTTTTACATAAGAGTATGCTTTATATTTTTATATTTAAGTTTCCAGGGGGTGCGAGAAATGATTACTGATTTGAAAGGGGTGCAAACACTGAAAAAGGTTAAGAACCACTGCTCTAGTGAGTGGAGAATGAAACGGGTATCGCTCTATTGCGTATGTAAACATACTGAACAAGTTGCACATACTGATTTCTGTTCCTAGAAACTGGCGTTACAAAATCGTTGTCCTCGTAAACCAGATGGAATATGTAAACCTTTTAGTGAGAATAAGTGTGGTTTGGACACGACAGTATTACGACTGAGCCTTCCGCAATGGAAACTACATTACATAACTTTTAATATTGTCGAGATTCCCTGTCGTCATGGATCTGGCAACATGGATTGTAACGACGTGATATGGCTCCAAAATCGTTTTATAAGGCAGTGAAGATTCAATGGTATACTTTCCTTTATCTGCTATAAGTTTTGTTTTCTGAACAAAACAATATTTTCACCTCTGTTTGAATGGTTTTTTTCTTTGATTTATAACAGATATTAAATTGTTATTTTTCTGTACATGACGTTGGAGTAATTAATGTAAATTTAAGTATCTAGAACAGTTGTGGTAGTACCTGCGGTTTGATCAAACGTTAAATTCTGTGTGCATAATTACGATAGTGTTTCTAACTTGGCTGTAGTTACTTTATATATATATATATATTATTGTTATTATTTTTAATCAATGTTTTTTTTTTAAATAACTGTGATGCATTAATTACGTTATTTACTCAGATCCTTGTGAGATGGATTTCCTGCTGTTGTTTTAGCGCAAATTTACTCAATGAGCTACCTTCTCTCTGTCCACAGCGAGGAATCGAACCGCGGATTTTAGGATTGAAGACTGTAAAATTATCGCTATTCAGTTGGGGAAATATATATTGGTTTGTTTACAGCACAAAACTACACGATTAGTTATCTGCACATTTTTTTCTACTGCGGGAACTAAACCCGGAATTTAACGTTGTAACTCAGAAAATTTCAATGTCCCTAACTTTCAAGTTTCAGTTAAGAAAAACAAATAAATACAAGAAAACATAACAGGGAAATTATAGTATACCAGTAATACTAATAAGAGATTCTTAAAACTCAATACTAGGAGAAAAACTGTCTGGGAGAAATTCAGGGAAGTGTAGGTTTGAGTTTTATGGTTTTTAACTAGGTCCTCAAGTCACACGTAAGTTCTTTCTTTAGAACTGATATTCTTCCTCGATAATCTCAGTTTAAGCCTCGATGATTATCTGAGTCTATCAGAATAACAAGAAGAACTATTAATATTGTGACAAGGCTTGACTTTTACATGGAAGTTTCGTTGTCAAAAGACACGTGTTGGTAACTTTAATTTTCGAGGGTTTTAATAACGCATTACGATGTAAAGATTTCAGTATTAAGTAAGTCCTGGTGATTGTTCAAGACGAGGAGAAAGCTCTTCTTGTGAAAATCTTTTTAAATAATGAATAATGAGATCTTTATATAACGTTCAGGAGTCTCGTAAGCTGAAAGGATCCTCATTAACTCTCCGTTTCACATCACACGCAGAATACAAGAAGAATGTTAAATAATCTTCGAACCAGCTCTCCCAGACTCATCTAATCCTTCTCTTCAGAAGAGAGGTCACAATAAGGCTATCATGACAGGCTGTTTTCATGAGAAAAAAGGGTCAGAAACAAAATGAATGACAAGAGTACGTTCAAATACTAATAATAAAACATAATATTAAATAACTTAACATTGTGTTCGATGTTATAAATATAATTTTTATTACTTAACAATAGTATAAACAACACTCTAAATACCAAGAAAAGTTCACTAGCCGTCCCTAATATAGCATTAGTTTAGTTACTAGATGGAAGGCAGCTAGTCATCACCGCCTAACGTCACTTCTTAGGTTACTCTTTTATCAACGAATGGCGGGATTGAACGTTACATTGTACCACCTCCACAGCTGAAAGGATGAGCATGTTTGATGTGAAGGGGATTCTAACCCACGACCCTCAGTTGCGAGTTGATTGTCGTAATCACCTGACCATGCCGGGATAACCTAAAAAAAAGGCAGAGACTCTCTCCTAGAGCAAGCGTCTATAGCGTACAGTCATTAGTTTCGTATAAACAAGTAACACGTTTTGTTTAGGCTTGGAATGTCAATTCGGTAATAAACTGTGTGTACGTTCAATTAGAAACAGCCACGTTTAAGGCTGAATTGAGAAATAAACAAGTTATTAATTAACGACAAAATAGCCAATTTTATTTCCATGCTGTTAGTTATACCTAACTGTTTGCAAAATACATTTAAATCTAAAGTCCTAAACACTGCTAGCATTACTGTGCATGAACATTTTCATGGAAATTTCGAAAATGTTTCTTCGAACGTTTGAATCTGGAACTATCCGGTACAGAGAAGTATCTGGAACCACATGAAACGAAGGAGAACCGAGAACGGACCGTTCAGTATAGAAGAGCTTCTGGAACGTTTTTTTATAGGTTTGGATAGCGTGGAACAGAGCAGTATCTAGAACAATGAAGTAAAGAAGGAAAGCTCTGGCCGCACAGGTAAGAGGGGGAATGGAACTGTTCAGTCTGACAGAAGATGAACTTACAAATGAAGTAAAATGTCTTCCCAACAAATTGCTGCTACAGCATAATGACCTCTGAATCAAGTGATTAGTACTGTTATTCTCTGTAGGGTAATAACACCCTGATATCCAGTGGTGTAACTCAATACAGCACAATATTCCTTAATACCTAATGGTGCCACTCAGCATAGAGTAATTCATACCTGGTGGTGGTGCTACTCCGTTTAGGATAACACATCCTAATACCTAATGGTGCCACTCAATATATAGTAATCAATACGTAGTGGTGCCACTTAGTACAGAGTAATACCTCAATCTGTATCTTTTGTTAACCTATAAAAATACTTGCTGAGGTAGCACAAAAGGGCATTATAGTGGGATTGTTTTGTGTGTTACAATGGGATTGCTTTTGTGTTATAATGGGGTTGTTTTGTGTGTTATAATGGGGTTGTTTTGGTATGACTTGATATAAACAGATGTAAAGATACTTGTACAGGTACAACTTATTTAAACAGATGTAAAGATACTTGTACAGGTACAACAGATGTAAAGATACTCGAACAAGTGTAAAGGTGCTTGTTCAGTCCCTAATAAGAATTATACAAGAAAGAAGTAGTGAGACTTAAGAAAACGCCAGTAGGACCTAACCTCGTGTAACGATACTTATACAGGGCTTATATGGGATATTGACAAAGTCTTCTTATATATAGAATGTTGCAGTAATGATTTTAGAAGTACTAATGAAACTCGTAGAGGTGCCTTTTGTGTTTTAAAATATGTCGATACTCATGAACGAAACAAAATACTTGATATGAAGTGAATACAATAGCTACGCATGTTGTATTACATGATTTAAAGTTTCTCTATATCTTCCATTTGTTTTAATAAAGTGCAACTCTAGAATAAACGAGCTGTTATAAATAAATAAAAAATTTAAATTGACCTAAAATTTACAAAATATATATGTGTATTACTTTATAATTATGTAAACAAAGATTATAATAAATTTATTCTGTTATCTGTCTGCACCTCCGTCTGTTTAATTGTCTATTTGTCAGTGCATACGCCTGTTTAATTGTTTATCTATCAGTACATCTGTCTAGTTAATTGTCTGTTTCTACATTCATCTGTTTAATTTTCTATCTGCGCATCTCTGTTTCATTGTGTAGCTGTACATAATCTGTTTAATTGTCTATTTGTTTCTACATCCGTTTCTTTAATTGTCTATCTATCTGTATGTCCGTGTAGTTAATCGCCTGTCTGTAATTCCGTCTGTTTAATTGTCTATCTAGCTGTCTGTTTGTCTATCTATCTAGATATTTGTCTGTCTGTCTATCAACGCGTATGTTAAAGGGTTGACATATAGTTATCATTACAGTCTGTCAAAACAAGAAACACCCAACTTGACGAATTTTTCTAGATTAAAATGAAACTTGTCTCATTATAAAATACTACATGATGTTTTTGTAAGGTTTAGTGAAACACTGCTAATGATGAAAGTTTCCCACTTCAGAACCAACAAGAATAAATGTTCTACTTTAATGATGAAACTGTTTTTCTTGTGGTGAAATTCAAAACCATCGAGGGGAACCTTTCTGTCTTTATATATGTATATGATGAGATGTGTGTATTTGTATTCATATATTTGGTTTCTTAGTATGTTGAGTTTTTGTTTTGTTTCATGTGCTGAGTCAACATACTAAGAAACCAAATAAACACAGCCATAAAACTATGCTCACCAGATAAAATTAACGATGAATTAGACAAAATAAAACAATACTTCATCAACATCAATAAGTTTCCTCCACAAACCGTAGAAAACATTATAAGCACACACCTACACAGAAAGCAAAATCAACCAACTAAAGTAAATATATCTCACGAATCAAAAAATCACGAAACCATATACTGCTGTATACCATATGTTCCTGACATCAGCAAACAAATAACCAACATTTGGCAAAAAATTAGTAACAAAATATGACATTCCAGTTAATACCAAATTTATTCAAAAACCCGGCACAAAACTGAGGTCTATACTATGTAAAAACTACACTGACAAACACCACACCAACATTATTTATAAAATACAATGTGATAACTGCCACGACTTCTATATTGGAGAAACAAGTAGAAAAATGTAAACCAGATTCAAAGAACATAAAAAAGTCACCTTTACACGTTTTCGAACACTGCAAGTCAAATAAACACAACATAACCATAGAAAACACTCAAATACTAAATAAAGAAACAAACATAAACAAACGTAAAATTAAAGAAGCCTTACTTATACAACAACTTAAACCCAAAATAAACCAATATAAAGGAACGCCTTTATACCTATATTAATATAATAAAATAAATAAAATTATATATTCAAACATCTAATACCGCCCTCTACATTTCGACACACAGTTACACAACCCCTTTCAAACATGTGGTCAGCTTCCGGTCAGTTACCTCTTTCTTTGTGAACCTGACGATGACCGAAGAAGGTCGAAACGTTGTTCGCTCTTCTATGTAAAATATTTTCTCAACCCAAATGGGTTATAGATTAGCAAAGGTTATCTGCTGCCATCTACCGGCAAATATGCAAATTTCCCGTGTTCACAACTTCATTCAGCTGTCTGTCACGTCACCCTAAGGATGAAGGTCGTTGTTTACGACATTGGTAACTACATTGACCATTTTCGTGTTCATTGATTCGTGTTCTCCTTGGTGTATTTAGTAAATCCCCAAACTAATATTGCTATAATACCAATGTAATTCATTTTTTTACAAATAATAGTATGCTAAGGAAATTTATGATGCGTTTATGTTCAAATAAATTGTTAATGTTATTGATTATTAAATAAATATAATTGTTACTGTACTTCATTCTGAGTTCTGTGACTTCAGTATCAGTTTGTAATATTTTTAGAAGTGTTCCTACTTTTTAATAGGGCCCGGCATGGCCAGGTGGTGGAGACACTCGACTCGTAATTCGAGGGGAGCGATTTCAAATCCCCTTCACACCAAACATGCTCGCCCTTTCAGACATCGGGGCGTTATAATGTGACGGTTTATTCCACTATTCGTTGGTAAAATAGTTGGTGGTGGGTGGTGATGACTAGTTGACTTCCATTTAGTCGTACACTGCTAAATTAGGAACGGTTAGCGCAGATAGCTTTCATGTGGCTTTGCGCGAAATTAAAAAAAAAACTACTTTTTGATTTATACCTCAAATTGATGTGATAGAAAAGTTTGTAGTCTGAAGAATAAAATCATACATGCGATAAACTCCAACATTTGCTATTAAAAACTAACTTAGAATAAACCTGAATCTAGTTTCAAACTATTCTAACTAAACGCTTCATAACTCGTGCATTCTATGAAAGTTATTACTTCTTACGAAGGTTGGTAACATTATTCTGCCTTTCATTATTTTCTTCTCTTATAATAGCTTTTATACTCAGCGATATAATATTTACAAATCAGGGGTTCGATTCCCCTTGGTAGACTCAGCAGATAGCCCGATGTGGCTTTGCTATAAGGTAACACACACACAATATTTACAAAAGAGCGAACAAGAAGTAAATATTATATTAAATGTAACATCAGAAAAATAAGGAAAAGATTAAAATATGATAGTGCAAACAAGAATCTGCATAATGTTATTCATATTTAAAACAACTATAGACGAAAATAAGTTAAGTATCTGGTTAATCTTAAATCTTAATTAGAAATTAATAAAAGTGCCTTAGGCATCGGTTCACTTTACTTACCGTGATGTTATGGTTTTGAAATAGTTCTCTTTCGCTGTTTTTATATATAGATGTGGTATAAATATTTAAATACGCCAGCTTATAACCCTATGAAATATGTTTCGTAGATAACTTGGTTAGCTAGCTCAACTTAGACAAGGACCCGGCATGGCTAGGTGGCTAAGGCACTCGACTCGTATTCCGAAGGTCGCAGGTTTGAGTCCCCATCACATCTAACATGCTCGCCCTTTTCAGCCGTGGGGGTGTTATATTGTGACGGTCAATCTCACTATTCGTTAGTAAAAGAGTAACCCAAGAGTTGGCAGTGGGTGGTAATGACTAGCTGCCTCCTTTCTACTCTTACACTACTAAATTGGGAGGGCCTGGCATGGCCTAGCGCGTAAGGCGTGCGACTCGTAATCCGAGGGTCGCGGGGTCGCGCCAAAACATGCTCGCTCTCCCAGCCGTGGGGGCGCTATAATGTGACGGTCAATCCCATTATTCGTTGGTAAAAGAGTAGCCCAAGAGTTGGCGGTGGGTGGTGATGACTAGCTGCCTTCCCTGTAGTCTTACACTGGTAAATTATGGACGGCTAGCACAGATAGCCCTCGAGTAGCTTTGTGCGAAATTCCAAAACAAACTAGCTAAAGATAATTGTTAAAGAATCCAAAATTGTATAAAGGATATAAAATAAACAATCTCGCTCTTTCTTTTATTGTTATATTCCCAATGACCTCATTATTTTATAATCTGTTTTGTTAAACATAACAACAAATTAATTTAAATGATTAAGTACTTGCGTCTTTAAATTAAAAACTGAAAACCTATAAAAAAAAACAGTGGAAATAAGTCCTATTTCAAGGTATGTTTTGTCTCTCTTCTTGATTCAAAATAACGAAGTAATACATTTTCTGACAATTCATGGTTACCATATAAATATCAAATGAACCAACACTATTGATGATTGTACACACCGACTCATACTGATCAAGCTTGAGTTCGATAAACGATTAAACTTTTTAAAAAATGTTCCAGATTTCGCTTTATTAAAGGCTCAAGAAGTTAATTTTGAAAAAAAGATTGTATCATTTCTTTCTGTGTAAATGTTACACAGCACTCTATATGTTTGCCTTAGGCCTGCACTCTTAACATTAACCATATCAACCACAAAAGATACTTCAACCCCTACATGAAAAGTATGATGAATTGTTGTTGTTTTTTTGACATACTGATCACATATGTTTACAAAATGGAACTATTTTCCATACAGTGAATGTTATGTAGCTGTAGTACTTATAAGACAGTGCAAGAAAGAAATATTACAAACAAAGTCTGGTGTTATACCACTGCAAGTTTCTTGTTGATGATAACCTATACTCACCGTTTCAAGTAAAATTTGAGTTTACCACAAAAACTTTGTTTTATTTATAAACATACATATATAAGTAGCGGTGGGTGGTGATGACTAGTTGCCTTCTCTCTAGTCTTACACTGCTAAATTAAGGACGGCCAGCACACATAGCCCTCGAGTAGCTTTGCGCGTAATTCAAAAAACAAACAAACAATCTAGCTGAGTATCCACGAGCGCAAATGACGTCGGATTCTAAACATTTATATTAGATACATACAAAATAGGCCCACTTTTGTATGCAAATTGTATTAAATAGGCTATGTTGATATTGAATTATACCAAATACGTTTGCTTGGGAAATACTTTGATATAATAAAATGTATTCATTGGGCATTTAATGCCCTGGAGGTTTCGGTGCTGGACTCTCAATCCGAAACGCTATGTCAATCAAAACTCACGCTATCAGCTTTTGGGGTGTTACAAAATTATGGTCAACTCTGTCATTAGTCGGTAGGTAGCCTGTGAGTTGACCATAAGCATAAAACAGTTTGTTTTAACATTTGTAATTTTTACATTTGTTGAAAGACAAAAGTTCGATAATTTATTTATTATTCCAGCATTATCTGAAGAGGAGAAATCCAATAAATGTTTAAATATACTGTAAAAGTTCATTTGTTAATATTTGTAGTACTATAACAAATGTTATGAAAATAATAAAACTGTACAGTGCTTATCAAACAAAAATAAATAATACATACTCGGCGATGGATTAATCCAAAAGAAAGAGAGAAACATTTAGGCTAATTTTAGGTCTAATTTACCCTTCAAATAATATTATTAACTCTTGAAACACACAAACTACCCTACAGTGTTTACGTTTTATCGAACTTTTCTCACATAACGTTATGGTTAAGGGGAAATGTGGGTTTTCATTTAGCAAAACCACTTGCGGCTATCTGTTAATTCTACCAAGTTGAATCGAACCCATGATTGTAGCGTTGGAAATCTGTAGACTTATCTCTGTACTAGCGAGAGACTGATGGTTAAGCTAATACTCGCTGATTGAATGCTGATCTTGGTGGAAGAAGCTTGCATTTTATAAATCTAACAACATATATTTATGGTATGAATGCGTTTTCCAAAACGTTTTCATTATAATGTATTATTGTCATAATACATTAGTATTAGGCCTATTGTAGATTTTGTCACTTCACTATTTATCATGTCTCTTAAGGTTTGTAATATTATTATACACTATTCTTCAAAATCCCTAAGGTTCTAGGTTTTAAAAAAAATGTAGTTAATAATATAGTAGGCTTCCAGTTAATGTTTCATGATAAGAATAACTGAAGAAACATTTTTGTTTTTGACCAACGTCCCCAAGAAATATAGGAATTTGACTCTAAACCGTCAGAAGAGGCTTATCCCCACTCTTACGTTTTATGTAAGTCATTATCTGTTGTTGAATATTGTTATGTTGAAATTGAATATTTTCATTTTTATCATCATTCAAGCAGTTCTTATAAGACGGGATTGTTGGAAACCTTCGTTCAATGTCGACAACAACACCAACCTTGAGCAAATCTCCTGGTGATGTACAAGTATTTATACCCTGTTTTGAATATATTTACTATTTATCTCTACCATAAATTCTTGGTGACATTTAATTAAACATTTGGAATGTACCAAGCTTACAAGAATAAATTTTGGATATTGAAATTTTTATTTAATATTGCCTTGAGTGATAGAAAATTATTTTTAATCTATGTTGTTTAAATACCCTTAAACGAAGGGTTTTTATTTTAAAATAATGGTAACAATCTATATATCCGATCATCTTTTCTCAGTTTCGAGAATCCACGGCTGAAACGTAGAGAGTTGCAAGTGAAAATGACGTATAAAATTGACCCAGTCTTAGGTCCATAAAAACGAGAAAATTACCAACATTTCCTCAAAGCACGTGACCGAATGGAGAGGCTATACGTTCTACAGTAAGTGACACATATTGAATGAAAATGTGTATTGACAGCAAAGTTCACACCTTTCATCATTCTATTGCCGTTAATATGTTTAAGATTTGATATAAGTCGCAAACCTATGTTCTTGTAATATATGCTGGGTGAAAGTTACAGTGGTAATGATAAGGTACTATGTCTGTATGCACTGCATGCCAAATAAGGTATGATTTCACCAAGACAACACATTCAGCCCACGTTTAAATGAACACGAGAGGCCCTTTACAACATGTATTCACAAATTGAAATTAATTTGCAGACATCTGCCGTGAACTTCTGTATTAATGAACTGTTAAAATGAACTCTCGAAAGTCGTTATCTGTAGATGTTTGATAAATATTGAAAGAAAGATAAAGTGGAAAAGGGATAATTTTGTGTATTAGAAAATGCGCTGCATAGAAACAGCGACTTATGAATGACACCACCAGGAGTTACAGAAGAGGCAGTATCCAGACATCCATCCTTGTGTAGTTACCATAGGTTGTGTATTACGTTTATACTCATATAAGAAATGAATATATATTTATTTCACGCCCTAACAACCAGAAACAGCCTCTAGGGGAAAATTGTACCACTGAATTAAAATAATGTGGAAAATAAACTTCCATTTGTATTTCCAAACATTAAAAACTTCATATTAATATCAATCAACATCTTTTTAATTTATTCCATTTTGTACATCTAAATGAAGGTTATGAATTTTTATTTTAGTTTTAAAGTACAGTTCCAACGCAATTAGTAATGGTTGTGAATATATTTATTAATATGAGTGTTACATGGCACCCTTAGCCACAAAGCAGGAAAAGCACAATAATTTAAAATAAAATTGAAACAATTTGCTCTTCTAACTTGAGTAAAAACGCATTTTTATTGATTTTAGCCAATCGTTCTTTCCCAATCTCGGTTGTCATGATGTATACCATTGCCACTACTTACCTTCCAAATGCCATAGTTTACTGATGAAAACGCGTCATGTAAGTTTTCAATTATTTCTAACTGTTTAACTCACAGAGGGATTTATTTCAGTAAGGATATGATTTTAGGTATAAACTGAGAAGTACAAGCTCAACTGATGATACGATATTAGAAGAAAAGATGTTTGTGAACAATTTCTGTAGCAACTATAGAACTTTTTTAATTTTGAAAATAATGATTTATCATTTTGTATGTTATTTGAATTACGAGGCTGAATTATGATAAGAGAATACATATTATTTTATGGAACAAGATAATGTATGGTTAGATAAGTCATTTCACTTTCGAACAAACGAAGTTACATTTCGCCATCAAGGCCTTTCCTTTCTTAAAACCCTGTATGTCCCGAATGGCACAGTGCAGAGGCAAACCGTGTACTTCGTTTTTCGAATCAAAACAAAAACAAAATGTGTAGTTTGAAAAATATACAATAATCGGAACGTTTTTAAAACGATTTAGGAATAAATAAAATCAGTATTTTAAATCTACAACAAAAACAAGCATATTTAATTGTTTCTTAAAATAAGTACAGTGAAATGTTTTGAAAATTTCATAGTTAAGAATCTATGTTAATATCACATATATACGTTGGTATAAAATTAAGGTAGAAGGTTTGCTTAAGTTAAATATCTTACAGAAAGTAATTATTTACAACATAACTATTATATTTAATAGTTTTATAGAATTCAATAAACCACACAAGTACGTCTAATAGACACACCAGGGTCTTGAAGAAGTATTTAAATAATTTAAGTAGTTAATTCTCCTTATCACAATCCAAAGATTATCTACAACTTCAACGAGGGGGAGGAAATTAACGCTCAGTGACTCCTCTTCGTCTCTTTAGATTTACATAAACAGTTTTTATACATCTAATGTCTTTTGTCCATAATATTAAGAAGCGAAAACTCTCACGCCCACTGTTTTTTGTTGTACTATAATCCTATGTAAGTTAGGAAAACATCTGTGAGATTTACATTCATATATATATAAATTATGAGGTATCATCACAATAATTAAATTAATAAATGTTAATTTCTCTGGTAACTTGATAACTTCATGATTCGTGTTTGGAATAGTTTTGAAGTTTAACTGCTTCTGTGGATATCATGCTAATATTATTGATAAAGGAATGTAGTGGTACATATAAGTGCACACAAAAATTTTTACAGAAACAGGTGTGATACGCATATGTCAATAACTATACTTACCTTGTTACCTAAACTGCTAGTACCTTTCGCCTCAAAGTAATTATGACTTTGAGCAAACGTCTTAATTTCAATTTCACCAAAGAAAAAACTGAAAGGATCATGACGACCCAAGTATAAAGTCGAAACGTTGCATGGTCTTTTATATATATATATACGTATTCTTTAAATAATAACTATTTTGTATTTAATGGAAAAACTGTAAATGTTTGTCGAGATTATGGGAAGATTACGATGAGAAGGTTATATTACATTAATATATTAATTTAGTTATATTAGGCATTTTTACTTGAACCCGAGTCAGCAACTTCTTACTTGTAAAATTTAAGGTATATTTTTACCGGCTAATTCCTTCTAGAGAATTTTGTAAAATACAAATCATTTTGTTTTTACCTTCTTTATTAAGAAGTATTAATAAGATTTGTTTGTTTTGTGTTTACTTCCACTTAATTTAATATCGATAATTTCTTGTGTAAACTTTTCTCACTATTCGAATTATTGTTCTTTTTCGAATTTCCGTGACGTTGCAAGACAGAAACAAGCCTTATTAGTTAACGAGAAACTCATAAGGAACATTTTGAAACGAAACAATAATATATATGAACATAATGTAACGTTGACAGAGCAACAAGAAGTAACCATTGCCACAGTTTACACTGATGATGATAATGTTTTTATTAACGGTCAGGTTTGAGAAGTACTTGGTGTTGCTGACACAGTTGTAACTGTTTCATTATTTCAAGTACAAGAATACATAACGGAAAATCATATTAAGGACAAATTAATCGAACAAGGTTGCACTCTAAAACGCCCGATTGTGTGGAAACGTATTAATGGTATCTATACAGGTATGTACGCATTCAGTTACCAACAGGTGTATCATCTCTACGGTAGACAGACAGATCTAGGTAGGAATTTTGGTTAAATTATTATTTCGTTCTGGTCGACGAAAAATAACCAGGGGCGGTCAGAAACTATTGTTTCTCTTCACCACCGTAGGTTATCAAATAAGGCTTATAGATCCAGTTAAAAAGGCTGCATTCTATCAGATAAAACACAATGATCAGGTAAAAGTGTCTAATAGATGTATGGCCGATGATCATTTGTACAGCAGGTGTCCTAAACGTAAATATCAGAAATGTGGAGAGATCAGACATTTTTCGCGAGATTGCACTAACGATAATAATCAACTTACTAATGTCGAAAACGAAAAGCTTCCTGAATTCACCGACACCCCCCATCGCGTCCGGAGTAGAAGTGGACTCGCCTGTTTTAATCACTCAAGTTACCAACGTACAATCGTATGTTGAGAACACCAGACAAGAAAAACCGTTGGAGAGTGTTCCCGCCACTGTTACAGAATCAGAAGATAATGTTATGAACTACGCGAATGCAACAAGAAAAAGGCTATCGACTGAGAAAAATGCCCACAAGAAAATACAAAATAAAACAGGTTCGTCTCAAGAATAGCTGGAAACATAATCAGAAAGATATTACTTACACAATGTAATTTTCCAATTAAAATTATGCACTGTTAATGTCAACGGGTTATCTGATATGTTTAAGCTAGAAAACGTTTTAACCTTTCTTAAAAAGAGAAAATGTGATATTATTTGTTTACAGGAAACATTTTGGTATGATGCTTTTTTTGATCAAGTTAACTCACATTGGGGAGGGGATATTATCTCTGACCATACTGAATTACATAGAAAAGGTGTTGCGATTTTTATTCGCAGAGGTTTAGATATTAGTGATATTAATTATCATATTAGTGGAGTAGGTCGTAAGATAGTTTTATCTTTTACTTATAGGCCCGGCATGGCCAAGCGTGTTAAGGCGTGCGAGTCGTAATCTGAGGGTCGCGGGTTCGCATCCCGGTCGCGCCAAATATGCTCGCCCTTTCAACCGTGGGGGCGTTATAATGTGACTGTCAATCCCACTACTCGTTGGTAAAAGAGTAGCCCAAGAGTTGGCGGTGGGTGGTGATGACTAGCTGCCTTCCCTCTACTCTTACACTGCAAAATTAGGGGCGGCTGGCACAGATAGCCCTCGAGTAGCCTTGTGCGAAATTCAAAAACAAAAAACAAACTAAAGTCAAAGTTACCTTCGTAGGGAGAACAATTACTTGTCGAGAGACGCTCAGTGTGATCCTAAGTAGGCCTATTACTTGGAACAGGGTCTCCAAACTTCTTTCACAGGGGGCCAGATTACTCGGGGAATGAGAAACGCGGGCCGCATGATCATTATGTTCAACACTCATAAGCCAGAACGAAAGCTCTCTGTAAAAGACTTAACACTAAGTTTAGGATGCCACATTAACCACGTGGGAGTAGCATGCAATACACACATATAATAAAAAAACAAACAGAAACACAACCAACATTTTTATTTACCGAAAGGTTATCAAAGAAGGTGACATTAGCAAAACAATTGTCACATTGCACATAGTGAGTACAAATCTGAATTTCACTAAGCCGCAAAAATGTTAGTGAGATTTATGAAATTGGCGTTTAGCTTTCGAAATATCTTCAATATTCGGTTTTTAATTGCTGCATCCAATCATTAGAATTGCTTTCAAATGTTCATCAGTCAACCTTGATCGATGTAGCGACTTCACGTACTTCATTTTTGAAAATGCTTGTTCACAGACATAAGTTGTTCCGCACATTCATGCCATACCAGATGCGAACTGCTTCAGCTTTGGAAAATCATCATCAGGTATCCAGCTGTAAAATTCAATAAGTTGTCTCTCTCTGTGTTTTGCTTTCAACAAGTCGATGACCTCCAGCTGAAGTTCCACTGGCACGTCATCAATGACACAATCAAAATGATTCTGAAAAAGGAGAATGTCACTTTCGATTCTGTCGAGATCCGAAAATCTCTCCAAAATGCTTATTTAAATCACCAATAATCTTTTCTGAAACTTCAGGTTGACATCTTCTGTGATTCCAGCATGAAACTCATTGAAACACTGAAAATGAGAAAGGTTTCCTCTTCCAAATGTGCTTTAAACAATGACAGCTTTCTCCGAAATCCTTTAATGATTCTATAGAGATCACAGACAAGGTTATTTTTCCCCTGAAATTTCAAGTTCAATTCATTCATGTAAGATGTGATGTCAACCAAAGATGAAAACTTCGACAACCAGGTTGGATCCGACAGAAGTGGATCGGTTCTATATTTCTCGATAAGAAATATACATATTTCTCTTCTCAGCTTATAAAAACGAGACAAGACTTCACCGCAGCTGAGCCACCTCACTGCCGTGTGATAAGGCTATTCACGGAAAGGCCTTGAACTGGCGATGATTAAGTGCATGACTCCGAATGCAGTTCACTGCAGAAATGACTGGTTTCAGTATGCAAGAAATATCTATGTCTTTTCCACAGAGTGCTTCCTGATGTATGATGCAGTGTATGAACAGAGCGCTTTGGAGTTGAAGATCTTCCAGTTGTTTCCTGATCAGTCCCACCAGACCCTTCTTTTCTCCAGCCATGTTTTTTCCTTCAACAACTGTTACACCTCTAAGGTGATTCCACTAAAGGTTATAGTCTTACAAAGTTTTATGCTTTTATGAAAATGTCTTCTCCAGTTGTTCTTCCGTGCATGCTGCAAACTGATGCCAACTCTTTCGTGATTTGAAAGTTCAAATTAACTCCACGAATGAACACGAGAAGTTGTGACATACTCGAGATATCAGTAGACTCATCCTGTGCCAGAGAATACCATAGGGAGTTTCTTGCTTTTTGGCGTATCTGTAATGCGATGTTCTCTCCAAGTTCTTCTGCTCTCCGTACAACTGAAGTTGCTGAAAGGCAAATTGGCTTTTTTCAGGACACAGCTCATTTGCTGCTTCCATCCTGCACTTTTTGATGAAGTTGCCGTCAGTAAAAGGTTTTCCTAGCTCTGCCATCCTATGCACTATTTTGTAACTTGTACGAGTGACAGATTCATTTTCAGCAAACTTTCTCGTGAGGAGAGTCTTTCGAGATTCAAAAACACGTTTCATGGATTCAGATGTCTCAGAATGGAAATTTACTGTACTTTTCAACTATGTTGATAGATGTTTTGTTTCATAGTGACGCCGAAGATTGTACTCTTTCAAAACGGCAACACTTTCTGTGCATATCACACAAGTAGCTTTCTGTTTTCTTGTTTCCACAAAGAAGTGCTTTTCTCCCCATTCATCATTGAAAGCATGACACTCAAAGTCCACTTTTCTTCTTTTAAAAGCAGTCATGAAAAAAAAACAGGGTCTGAAAATGAAAAACACAGAGCGCTGTGAGAAAAGTATTGTACTGGTCCAAGAACGCACAAACAAAATATATTGAAACGTACGTTTGCCACGACACTTACCTAAGAACGAGTTTCGAAAAGCGCATAACCCGAATACTAAGAGAAATGAGCTTGCTGAAGCGGTAACCCAAGGCCGCTGAATTTACAAGATAAGTCGATAGGACGAGGGTTAAGTCTGTTCTTGTTTTCGAAATCCTAATGCTTTCAAAGATACGTGCCTCGTTATGAATAAACGGCAACCACTGTTTCTCAATGTTTTTGTTCCCACTATGAGATTAAGCACATTCTATAATAAAAAATTTATTAGCGCGGGACTAAATTGCTTAAGGGTCTTCACTTACGAATTTGTCCCTCGATGGCTTCCCTTATAAACTATTGTCAGGATGTATCAGAAAGTGTGATACTTGTTCAAGTCACACAGTATTACAAAAGTTATATGATGCTATTCCAGAAGAATGGAAAGACTTGGTTGAAAGAGAGATTCACACAATTAGAGGTGCGACAAAATTTATTTTTGAGATGTGTGATTCAGATGGTGAAAATGTTATCCACTGAAATGATCTTCCTGTTAAAAACTGATTAAGTTAATATACCGGAACTCCATCCCCGCTACTGAAGAAATTACTGTATGGAAAGATATTTTAAGAGATACTAACTGAAAAAAATACATAAACATACTTATCACCTATTCAAAGGCTTGTTTTGTTGATGAGGATTAGTTATTTTATCACAATGCTTTAATGACGAACAATAAACTTGTTCATATGAAAAACATTATACTGGATTATGTACACTTTGTGGAAAAGAAACTGAAACAGTGAAACATTTATATTGCCTGTGTCCAATGGTTCAACCCTAATGGATATTAGTATTCGGCGCTATTTCCTTTATCATACAAAAATCAGTACCAATGAATCAGAAACGGAGAATTCTTGTACAGGGCTTCCCAGAAGAATTAAGAAAAGATGACAGCCTGCAGTGTAAGTTTTATTACATTATTTAAATATTGTATTATGACTGTTAGGAAAATTTGTTCAGCCAAAAATATCCATTTAAATCTGTTGTCATTTTCTAAAAGTCAGTTAAGAAAGAAAATAAGTTTTGATTATTCCAGATATGTTATTCATAATGATGTCAATTCTTTCTTTTAATTTTATTCTAAACTTCTTCGTCCTTGTTCATAACGTTACATTATTGTGTGTCCTTTAATATAAGCAATTACAGATAGTATTAGGTGCATTCAATTGTATATAACTGTGTATTTGATTTTTGTATTTGTTTTGTATGTAATATATGTGATTATGAGGCCTCTTCAAGAGGTTTGTAAAAATTAGGCCTTGTTTTGTTTAACATGATTCCGTTTACGAATTTTAACAATTTTATTTTCAGTTTTCCTACAGGTTGTTTGTCGCAGATATCATAGCTGCTTTACGCCTTAAAACGCCAAATCAACCAACCTACCTCTCCGATTTATTATTATGTACGTCTCGTATTACTATCTGAAATAACAGGAAGTTCGATTTGTAATTCGTAGTTAATATGTATTAACTTTGTTATTTGTCAACAAGATTGATACACACAATTTTCATTTGTTTTTTCTTTATCTAAATATATTTTAATATACAAACACCAAAATTATACAATTTATAATTACGGTTATTACTAACAGTTATTACAAATGATGATTTATGTACGACAGTATTACAAACTTATAAGACAATACTGAGTCGTATATCTGGTTTAAAACAAAATATTTTATCGACGATCCAAGTCCACGCCGAAAACGTTTATTCTGAGTTGATACTGTTTAACCTCGCTTTATCTTACGCCGTCTTTTTTAACTGGTCTCGTACTCTTAATAATTCATTTCTTTCGTCGAAGATATTTAATGTCCCTGTAGAAATAATAACGTCTGAAGTTGAACGGTTGGTACGCTCGAAAACAATTAAGGTTCCTAATCCTATTCTGTAGTTTTCCGATTACTAGAAATTATTCTCTACTTATCAATAAAAGTGTTAATACCAATACCAGTTGTTTTGAGATACATGTTTTATTTCAAGTGGGTTTCTCATCATCAAGAAAGACGTAAAAGCTTCTTAGGCCTATACAATACTGATTGTATATCACCGACAATATTCTGTTTTTCGTCTCTCAGCTTTTTATAAGAATCACACGCGTTTGTAGAAATTTTGACATTGCTCACGCGTCCCTCATTCCATCAAATATTGTTGCTATTAACTTTAGATTTTAATGTAAAGGAAATCTTTTTCAAGATTAAAATATGCTCATATTAATTTTGGTGCAAGAGATGGCGCTAACGTAGCAGTTTGGATGAAAGTGTATAGCAAAAACAAAAGCATTTTAATACATTTAATATTGAAATTTCAATAAATAATGGATTAGTTAAGTTTAAAAATATGTGATGGATATTGAAAAAATATATCTCAGAAAGAAATTCCTCTTAAAATAAAAAGGAGCCTTCGTTACATATAGTTAAATATCCTCGTCAATGGCCAGTTAAGACTTAACTAGGGTTTGCTTCTAATTTTAGACTATTCACCAGAGAGAGAGCAGTTCACCAGAATCTTCCGTTGTTACCAAATATTTGTTTGAGCCTTTGTCCGAATAATGGAATTAATTCACTTTTATAAAGTAACAGAGCACAGATAGACAATTGTTTAGCACTAAGAAGTCCAAGAATAAGCCAACATTCTAAATTTTACACGTATAACAATACTTTCTTTGTTATTCATGCAAAACATAAGTAAATCACACACTGGTTTATTAATGGGTTTAATCTGTAAGAAACGTTAAAATTTTATGTTTAACTTTAACATAAAAATGTTTTATTTGTGCTATGGTTTATGAAAAAATATCTTCAGAGTACTTAAAACGAAAAAGTGCATTTGCTCAATAGAATTGTTACAAAAATGCTTCGGGGACCATCGATGTATTAAAAGAGAAACAAAAGAAACAAGTAAGCCTAGAGTCTATTGGTTCGACAATAATGGCAACTATGTACCGATATCCCTTTTGTAACTTTATGAGAATTTCCAAACAAAGAAACAAAATAATATTTAGAGAAAAAAAGTCAAACATTTATATGTTTCTGGTGCGAGGTATGGATTTTCTATTAAAACCATAGTGTCTCTTGAAAGTTCTCTTGGCTCCTAGTGGCACAAAGATATGGCTGCGAATTTTCAACGCCAGAAACCGGGTTTAGATGCAAGTGGTGGGCAGAGCACGGATAGCCTATTATACTATTATATTATTAGCCTATTAAGCTTTGTGCTTAACTTCAAATAAACAAAACCTAGAACTTTTTTTTATTATATGAAACAAAAATATATAATTCCCTTAAAACACAAAAAATCACACGGTCCTTTTCTATCCTTTCTGAACCTACTTCTGATAGTCAAAAACAATCAAATGTAACAAAATATATAAAAAGAAAGTTGTCAGAAGTGGTTGAGGTACACTCTGTTCACCTAAACTCAAGTAATTAACACATTTAAAATATGCCACCTTGCTTGTCGTTTACTCGTTGGATTTCTCAAAAAGCCACATCAATACTATCTGCGCCAAATGTGAAGAGACAGGCTAGAGTGGAGGCAGGTAGCCCACATCGCCCACCCTATTCCATCTCTTGCCAAACACGTCTCCAATGTAGTAAGTACAACTAGTTTGAGCGATAACAGAATGAATACCACAAAACACCAGTTCTACACATCGTCACCTGAACTACTGTGGGTCACTTTATTACTTAGAGCAAGGCGAATTAATTACCTTATCTTTTATGGAAGTAAAATAATATCCAAACGGCTGTTATATCAGCTTTAGGCTCTGCAATATAAACACATGTATATATACATAAATGTTCCTATAAAATAATCTTTATGACAAACTACATTATCAGAATAAATAAAAACAAGAAAAAATAAACTAAGGAAAAAAAAAGCAACCAATAGAGTGTTCTAATCCGTCATATCATAATGTTGACGTACAAATTTTGGTTGACATTGGCTCAGTAGGCTACTTTGAGAAGTTAAGAGTGCAAACAAACATGAATTTTGTCATTATAAATATAGATTGAAAACATACACAAATATGCATTTATTGTGTTGAGTCAAAAACAAAAACAAACTTAAAACACCGTAAATATCATTAATTAGGAGATATTAAACCTTCATTTATCGATGTTTTAAGACACGTTATTTAATGGATAATTATCTAATCACTGCTTTATGTTGAACATCATTTTAACCACCACTGTCTGTGAAAAAAACAAACAAGACATCTTTCACTCCCACTACTGGTGGGTGATGACACTGAAAACCAGGTTTCGATACTCGTGAGGTATTGAACACGACTATCCATTTATAGCTTTCATAACAATCAAATAAACACAGTTTTTATATTTTATTAAAGGCTGATACTTTGTGTTTTAAGCTACCTATTTAAAATAAATCAAAATCATTTCAAATATTAATAACACATGTTCATAAAATAAGGTAAACTAGGTGTATTTTCTTTGGTATTTATAACTTTGTATACAATCCGTGTAACTCGTCTATATCAAACATCTTCTAACGCCTGGTTCAACATTGTTGTTTAATTACTTGTGTTATTCTACAGACAAAATCTACTGATAAACAAAACTTCTGATTGCTTTCGTTTATAGCTTGTCAGTTTTAAACACATCTAGTTTTAAATATCATTGAAGAAAAGTTTCCAGTACATTACTGTATTAGTTTGGTTTTCAATTGATTCGCAAAGAAACCTTGCTGCTAATATTGAGCCAACTTGTCATAAAAAGCAATTGAAATGCAAATCGAGAAACAGAACCAACAATATTAAATCACCTGGAGTAAAGTAGTGAGGACCTGGTTACTGATGTCAAAGAACCAACAAGAGGTTAGACACATGATGGCATTAAGTGGTGGATTTGTGAATATGCCAGATAGAACATCGGAATTTGATCTGCAAGTTCATGACAGCTGTAACAGATTACAATACATCAAATAATAAAACAGCATTAACGTAACACACTTAAATTTCTTGCTTTCATCGTACCTTAGACTTAGCCAAGCAACAATGGGATTGCATTTCATAAATTTATGTTGACAGAAAATTGTAAAACATTTTGCAGAAAAACAAAACAGAGGGCTTGAATATCTCTAATCATCACATGTCATATGATGAGCTTACATGAAAGACTTCTAGAACAACAGTAAACCATATGTGTAAATCTTGTGAATGATAATAAAGCTGGTATCTTACACTAAAAAACACTGCTATATTTGAAATAATACTCAGTGTTATATCAAATAAATACTTTTTATAGATATGTTAATCATTACAACTACAGCAAGCTATAGATTTTAAAGAACAAAAAAAGGCCTCTTACTTATCTTTAATCTTTTTTTATAAACAAAAAAAAACTTTCAAAAACAACTGACATCTACTTCAGTTGTACAAAATTGTTCTTACTCTACAACATTCTTATATGATGTTGTGTCTATTCACGCAGCTGTACCATTATCCTTACATTCTACTGTGACTGGTTAATACGCTGTACAGTTAAACTTGTTCTGTCACTATAACATTCTTACCTACTAATGTGTTTGGTCAATAAGCTATACCAGGGGTCACCAAACTACGGCTCTCGAGGTCATTTTGTCTGGCCCGCCAGCAGCTAGCCGCTTGAAAATCAAATGTCCGACTGTCATAACAAAATAAATCACACCGATTGTCGCTTCAAGCTCGCAAACACAAGACGTTATGATAAAAAGAAACAAGGCTGTTACGCACATATTTAACCAATAGGAAAATTCTTCTTTCGTCCTTGCTGTCCGTTTATTCATATCGAGGCACGTATCTGTGAGAGCATTAGGATTTCGAAAACAAGAACAGACTTAACCCTCGTCCTATCGACTCGTCTTGTAAATTCAGTAGCCGAGGGTTACCGCTTCAGCAAGCTCATATCTCTTATTCGTAACTCGTTCTTAGGTAAGTATCATGGCAAACGTACGTTTCAATATATTTTGTTTGTGCGTTCTTGGACCAGTACAAAACTTTTCTCACAGCGCTCTGTGTTTTTCATTTTCAGATCCTGTTTTTTTTCATCCATCGTTTTGACTGCTTTTGACTCTGAGTGTCATGCTTTCAATGATGAATGGGGAGAAAAGCACTTCTTTGTGGAAACAAGAAAACAGAAAGCTACTTGTGTGATATGCACAGAAAGTGTTGCCATTTTAAAGAGTATAGTCTTCGACGTCACTATGAAACAAAACATCTATCAACATATTTGAACTTTTCAGGAAAGTTCCATTCTGAGAAATTTGAATCCATGAAACGTGTTTTTTGAATCTCAAAAGAATCTCTTCACGAGAAAGTTTGCTGAAAATGGTTTGGTTTTTGGAATTTCACACAAAGCTACTCGAGGGCTATCTGTGCTAGCCGTCCCTAATTTAGCAGTGTAAGACGAGAGGGAAGACAGCTAGTCATCACCACCCACTGCCATCTCTTGGGCAACTCTTTTACCAATGGATAATGGGATCGACCATCACATTATAATTTCCCCATGGCTGAAAGGGCGAGCATGTATGGTGTCACGGGAATTCGAATACGCAAACCTCAGATTACACATTAATTTTGGCTAACAACTCTGAACTATACGAGTATATTCATTATTCAGATTTGGCAAACTTGATTCTTCATTTTCAGTGGATCCATGGCGTCGTTTTACACGAACATTTTGATTTAATGAGTATAATTTAGTCATTATTAATTACTGTTGTGTAGTGTTATGTCTAATTATTGATTAATATTAAGTGTTTTCTGGTGTTAATTATCAGTATTAAGTGTCATTGATATTACCGTTGAGTTTCGCAACAGGTAATAATTGAGGTTGTTTGTAATAAAATAAAATAGTGGTACCTTTTCAAATGTGACTTCTGGCATTTTTGAGATGGGCATACTCTTTATTATGTTACATGATGATGAAGATGCATTTTGTTACTGACTGACATCCATGTTGATGTTTTCTCATCTGTTGCAAGATACTGCACGTTCTGTACCATGGGTGAGGGGTATGACTTCTTTCAGGTCTCTTTTTGGATGGTTTTGACGTTCGAAGTTGATCTGTACATGTATTCCTTTGTTTTACAATGTCAAAATTTTGTGTAGAAAAGGGTGTTAAATAATCTTTATAAATGTGACCATATTTTGGCAGCATTATTGTTCCAATGACGCCAAACAAGTTATAAATGTCCTTCACTTACATGCCTTTCAACTGCTATTTATATCTGCTATGGTTATTGCAACATTTCTTGAAGTAATTATTCAGAATTATCTTAGTAAAGTGTATTCAACCCTCTTTATACTCTAAATTTTTGTTTATAATGTACTGAACCCTCAGTTCACTCAGATGTTTGGTTTATAGTGTACCCAACTTTTTTGCAACTAATGGATTTGATGACCCCCATTGGTAACTCTCAGATTAATTGTATAATCTCTGCATTTTAGTTTTATGGAAATAATTTTTTTCTGGTTATGTGTAGAAATGACCATGCTCTTAATTTTACCTGAAAAGATGATCTGAGAAATTTTAAAACA
This sequence comes from Tachypleus tridentatus, assembly GCF_004210375.1. Lineage (NCBI taxonomy): Eukaryota > Metazoa > Arthropoda > Merostomata > Xiphosura > Limulidae > Tachypleus > Tachypleus tridentatus. The sequence continues at coordinate 32,859,374 of NW_027467782.1, forward strand.
TAAATATTATTTGTCTTAATTCGAGGCTTTTTTCTTATGTGGATGAGTTTGCGTTCCCAAATGTATTTGAAAACGTTATGAGAAAAGTAAATGTCATGAATAAAAACAAATGTACTTTCTTCTATAAGATTACACACACAGGTGCTGACTTTCACACACATGCAGTTATATCTAATATTTCATTGTTCACCAACAAAATTAGGTTCATGATAAAGTTTATTTAGAATTTGTGAAAGCAATTGGTGTATGACAATAGTTTAAAAAAAAAACATCAGTATAATTTGCAAAACGTTTTCCAATTTAAATCTTATAAATTGGATGGACTTTGCATGTTAATTCACGGGGATCATATAAATTATTTTTATAAATGTTACTCTACTACTAAATTTCACTTTAACATATATGAATAATTAAGTTGCAAACTGCATTATATCACAATAACAATGAATCAATTAGTGGTGAATACATTATTTTAAATTACATTATCCTCTATATATTTTCCTTGTTACAACAGTGCACATATTACTAAAAGTTGGAATTTCTTAATAAACCACATACATACACAAACAGAAGTTACATAAAAAGAAACAAATCTAATATGTAAGTGGTGCATATATATTGTACTATGATTAGCATTATATGAATAGGGGAATTTTCAATTTCATATTATTTATTAATGGAGACATTATTACATCCAGGGTAGCTCTACTGTAAGAAGTAAAATCTAACACTGATAATTGTTCATTCAGTTTAACTACACTGGATACACTAATTCCACAGTCATCATAACCTCTCACTAATTTATATAAGTTTGTTCATAAATTATTTGAAAAAAAATCTCAGAACAGACATCTTTTGTGCTTTTAATTGATGTGCAAGAGCTTTTATCTTTCTTTGTCTGTTTGTATAAAGAAAATAAAAACTATTATATATGTCATTGACAGTTTATTACTAGTTTCATTTATAACATACACAGAA
>NW_027467782.1:32860851-32896871 GCF_004210375.1 Tachypleus tridentatus
TCAAACTATGTGATCAAATTGATGGAATGAGTGTCTGATCAAACTATGTGATCAAATTGATGGAATGAGTGTCTGATCAAACTATGTGATCAAATTGATGGAATGAGTGTCTGATCAAACTATGTGATCAAATTGATGGAATGAGTGTCTGATCAAACTATGTGATCAAATTGATGGAATGAGTGTCTGATCAAACTATGTGATCAAATTGATGGAATGAGTGTCTGATCAAACTATGTGATCAAATTGATGGAATGAGTGTCTGATCAAACTATGTGATCAAATTGATGGAATGAGTGTCTGATCAAACTATGTGATCAAATTGATGGAATGAGTGTCTGATCAAACTATGTGATCAAATTGATGGAATGAGTGTCTGATCAAACTATGTGATCAAATTGATGGAATGAGTGTCTGATCAAACTATGTGATCAAATTGATGGAATGAGTGTCTGATCAAACTATGTGATCAAATTGATGGAATGAGTGTCTGATCAAACTATGTGATCAAATTGATGGAATGAGTGTCTGATCAAACTATGTGATCAAATTGATGGAATGTGTGTCTGATCAAACTATGTGATCAAATTGATGGAATGAGTGTCTGATCAAACTATGTGATCAAATTGATGGAATGAGTGTCTGATCAAACTATGTGATCAAATTGATGGAATGAGTGTCTGATCAAACTATGTGATCAAATTGATGGAATGAGTGTCTGATCAAACTATGTGATCAAATTGATGGAATGAGTGTCTGATCAAACTATGTGATCAAATTGATGGAATGAGTGTCTGATCAAACTATGTGATCAAATTGATGGAATGAGTGTCTGATCAAACTATGTGATCAAATTGATGGAATGAGTGTCTGATCAAACTATGTGATCAAATTGATGGAATGAGTGTCTGATCAAACTATGTGATCAAATTGATGGAATGAGTGTCTGATCAAACTATGTGATCAAATTGATGGAATGTGTGTCTGATCAAACTATGTGATCAAATTGATGGAATGAGTGTCTGATCAAACTATGTGATCAAATTGATGGAATGAGTGTCTGATCAAACTATGTGATCAAATTGATGGAATGTGTGTCTGATCAAACTATGTGATCAAATTGATGGAATGAGTGTCTGATCAAACTATGTGATCAAATTGATGGAATGAGTGTCTGATCAAACTATGTGATCAAATTGATGGAATGAGTGTCTGATCAAACTATGTGATCAAATTGATGGAATGAGTGTCTGATCAAACTATGTGATCAAATTGATGGAATGAGTGTCTGATCAAACTATGTGATCAAATTGATGGAATGAGTGTCTGATCAAACTATGTGATCAAATTGATGGAATGAGTGTCTGATCAAACTATGTGATCAAATTGATGGAATGAGTGTCTGATCAAACTATGTGATCAAATTGATGGAATGAGTGTCTGATCAAACTATGTGATCAAATTGATGGAATGAGTGTCTGATCAAACTATGTGATCAAATTGATGGAATGAGTGTCTGATCAAACTATGTGATCAAATTGATGAATGAGAATGATCAAACTATGTGATCAAATTGATGGAATGAGTGATCAAACTATGTGATCAAATTGATGGAATGAGTGTCTGATCAAACTATGTGATCAAATTGATGGAATGAGTGTCTGATCAAACTATGTGATCAAATTGATGGAATGAGTGTCTGATCAAACCATGTGATCAAATTGATGGAATGTGTGTCTGATCAAACTATGTGATCAAATTGATGGAATGAGTGTCTGATCAAACAATGTGATCAAATTGATGAAATGAGTGTCTGATCAAACAATGTGATCAAATTGATGGAATAAGTGTCTGATCAAACTATGTGATCAAATTGATGGAATGTGTGTCTGATCAAACTATGTGATCAAATTGATGGAATGTGTGTCTGATCAAACTATGTGATCAAATTGATGGAATGTGTGTCTGATCAAACTATGTGATCAAATTGATGGAATGAGTGTCTGATCAAACTATGTGATCAAATTGATGGAAATGAGTGTCTGATCAAACAATGTGATCAAATTGATAAAATGAGTGTCTGATCAAACTATGTGATCAAATTGATGGAATGTGTGTCTGATCAAACTATGTGATCAAATTGATGGAATGAGTGTCTGATCAAACTATGTGATCGAATTGATGGAATGAGTGTCTGATCAAACTATGTGATCGAATTGATGGAATGAGTGTCTGATCAAACTATGTGATCAAATTGATGGAATGTGTGTCTGATCAAACTATGTGATCAAATTGATGGAATGTGTGTCTGATCAAACTATGTGATCAAATTGATGGAATGAGTGTCTGATCAAACTATGTGATCAAATTGATGGAATGGGTGTCTGATCAAACTATGTGATCAAATTGATGGAATACGTGTCTGATCAAACTATGTGATCAAATTGATGGAATGAATGTCTGATCAAACTATGTGATCAAATTGATGGAATGAGTGTCTGATCAAACTATGTGATCAAATTGATGGAATGAGTGTCTGATCAAACTATGTGATCGAATTGATGGAATACGTGTCTCATCAAACTATGTGATCGAAATGATGGAATGTGTGTGTGATCAAACTATGTGATCAAATTGATGGAATGAGTGTCTGATCAAACTATGTGATCAAATTGATGGAATGTGTGTCTGATCAAACTATGTGATCAAATTGATGGAATGAGTGTCTGATCAAACTAATGTGATCAAATTGATAAAATGAGTGTCTGATCAAACTATGTGATCAAATTGATGGAATGAGTGTCTGATCAAACTATGTGATCAAATTGATGTCTGATCAAACTATGTGATCAAATTGATGAATGATGATCAAACTATGTGATCAAATTGATGGAATGAGTGTCTGATCAAACTATGTGATCAAATTGATGGAATGAGTGTCTGATCAAACTATGTGATCAAATTGATGGAATGAGTGTCTGATCAAACTATGTGATCAAATTGATGGAATGAGTGTCTGATCAAATTGATGGAATGTGATCAAATTGATGGATGGAGATGTGTGTCTGATCAAACTATGTGATCAAATTGATGGAATGAGTGTCTGATCAAACTATGTGATCAAATTGATAAAATTAGTGTCTGATCAAACTATGTGATCTGAATTGATGGAATGTATGTGATCAAACTATGTGATCAAATTGATGGTGTGTCTGATCAAACTATGTGATCAAATTGATGGAATGTGTGTCTGATCAAACTATGTGATCAAATTGATGGAATGTGTGTCTGATCAAACTATGTGATCAAATTGATGGAATGAGTGTCTGATCAAACTATGTGATCAAATTGATGGAATGAGTGTCTGATCAAACTATGTGATGATCAAATTGATGGAATGAGTGTCTGATCAAACTATGTGATCGAATTGATGGAATGAGTGTCTGATCAAACTATGTGATCAAATTGATGGAATGAGTGTCTGATCAAACTATGTGATCAAATTGATGGAATGAGTGTCTGATCAAACTATGTGATCAAATTGATGGAATGAGTGTCTGATCAAACTATGTGATCAAATTGATGGAATGTGTGTCTGATCAAACTATGTGATCAAATTGATGGAATGAGTGTCTGATCAAACTATGTGATCAAATTGATGTCTGATCAAATGATCAAATTGTCTGATCAAACTATGTGATCAAATTGATGAAATGAGTGTCTGATCAAACTATGTGATCAAATTGATGGAATGTGTGTCTGATCAAACTATGTGATCAAATTGATGGAATGAGTGTCTGATCAAACTATGTGATCAAATTGATGGAATGTGTGCGTGATCAAACCATGTGATCAAATTGATGGAATGTGTGCGTGATCAAACCATGTGATCAAATTAATGGAATGAGTGTCTGATCAAACTATGTGATCAAATTAATGGAATGAGTGTCTGATCAAAATATGTGATCAAATTGATGGAATGAGTGTCTGATCAAACTATGTAATCGAATTGATGGAATGTGTGTGTGATCAAACTATGTGGTAAAATTAATGTAATGAAAGTCTGATCAAAAAATATAATCGAATTGATGGAATGAGTGTCTGATCAAACTATGTAATCGAATTGAAGGAATACGTGTCTGATCAAATGATGTGATCGAAATGACGGAATGATGTTTGATCAAATTATGTGATCAAATTGATGGAATGAGTGTCTGGTGAAACAAAGTGATCTAATTGATAAAATGACTGTCTGGTCAAATTATGTGATCAAATTGATGGAATGAGTGTCTGATCAAACTATGTGATCGAATTGATGGAATGAGTGTCTGATCAAACTATGTGATCGATTTGATGAAATGAGTGTTTGATCAAACTATGTGATCGAATTGATGGAATGTGTGTCTGATCAAACTATGTGATCAAATTGATGGAATGTGTGTCTGATCAAACTATGTGATCAAATTGATGGAATGTGTGTCTGATCAAACTATGTGATCAAATTGATGGAATGAGTGTCTGATCAAACTATGTGATCAAATTGATGGAATGGGTGTATGATCAAACTATGTGATCGAATTGATGGAATACGTGTCTGATCAAACTATGTGATCGAAATGACGGAATGAATGTTTGATCAAACTATGTGATCAAATTGATGGAATGAGTGTCTGATCAAACTATGTGATCAAATTAATGGAATGAGTGTGTGATCAAAGTATATGATCGAATTAATGGAATGAGTGTCTCATCAAACTATGTGATCGAAATGATGGAATGCGTGTCTGATCAAACTATGTGATCAAATTGATGGAATGTGTGTCTGATCAAACTATGTGATCAAATTGATGGAATGAGTGTCTGATCAAACTATGTGATCAAATTGATGGAATCAGTGTCTGATCAAACTATGTGATGGAATTGATGGAATGAGTGTCTGATCAAACTATGTGATTGAAATGATGGAATGAATGATTAATCAAACTATGTGATCGAATTGATGGATTTGAGTGTCTGATCAAACTATGTGATCAAATTGATGGAATGTGTGTCTGATCAAACTATGTGATCAAATTGATGGAATGTGTTGGTGATCAAACTAGTGATGAAATTGATGGAATGTTGATGGAATGTGTCTGATCAAACTATGTGATCAAATTGATGGAATGAGTGTCTGATCAAAGTATGTGATCAAATTGATGGTGTGTGTGTCTGATCAAACTATGTGATCAAATTGATAAAATATGTGTGTGATCAAACTATGTGATCAAATTGATGGAATGAGTTTCTGATCAAACTATGTGATCAAATTGATGGAATGAGTGTCTGATCAAACTATGTGATCAAATTGATGGAATGAGTGTCTGATCAAACTATGTGATCGAAATGATGGAATAAATGATTGATCAAACTATGTGATCGAATTGATGGACTGCGTGTCTGATCAAATATGTGATGAAATTGATGGAATGAGAGTCTGATCAAACTATGTATTTGAGTTGATGGAATGTGTGTCTAATCATACTATGTGATTAAATTGATGGAATGTGTGTGTCTTATCAAACTATGTGATCAAATTGATAAAATATGTGTGTGATTGAACTATGTGATCAAATTAATGGAATGAGTGTCTGATCAAACTATGTGATCGAATTGATGGAATGAGTGTATGATCAAACTATGTGATCGATTTAAAGAAATGAGGGACTGATCAAACTATGTGATCGAATTGATGGATTTAGTGTCTGATCAAAGTATGTGATCAAATTGATGGTGTGTGTGTCTGATCAAACTATGTGATCAAATTTATGTAATGTGTTGGTGAACAAACTATCTGATGAAATTGATGGAATGTTTGTGTGATCAAACCATGTGATCAAATTGATGGAATGATTGTCTGATCAAATTATGTGATCAAATTAATGGAATGAGTGTCTGATCAAACTATGTGATCGATTTTATGGAATGAGTGTCTGATCAAAGTATGTGATCAAATTCATAAAATATGTGTGTGATCAAACTATGTGATCAAATTAATGGAATGAGTTTCTGATCAAACTATGTGATCAAATTAATGGAATGAGTGTCTGATCAAACTATGTGATCGAATTTATGGAATCAGTGTCTGATCAAACAATGTGATCGAAATGATAGAATAAATGATTGATCAAACTATGTATTTGAGTTGATGGAATGTGTGTCTGATCATACTATGTGATCAAATTGATGGAATGTGTGTGATCAAACTATGTGATCGAATTGATGGAATGAGGGTCTGATTAAACTATTTGATCGATTTGATAAAATGAGTGTCTGATCAAACAATGTGATCAAATTGATAAAATAAGTGTCTGATCAAACTATTTGATCAAATTGATGGAATATGTGTGTGAACAAACAATCTAATGAAATTAATGGAATGAGTGTGTAATCAAATCTTGTGATCAAATTGATGGATTGAGTGTCTGAACAATCTATGTGATCAAATTAATGGAATGAGTGTCTGATCAAACGATGTAATCGAATAGATGGAATACGTGTCTGATCAAATTATGTGATCGAAATGATGGAATGAATGTCTGATCAAACTATGTGATGAAATTGATGGAATGAGTGTCTGATCAAACAATATGATCCAATTGATTGAATGAGTGTCTAATCAAACTATGTGATCAAATTCATAAAATATCTGTGTGATCAAACTATGTGATCGAAATGATGGAATGAATGTCTGATGAAACTATGTGATCGAATTGATGGAGTGTGTGTCTGATCAAACTATGTGATCAAATTATTGGAATGAGTGTATGATCAAACTATGTTATCAAATTGATGGAATGTGTGTGTGATCAAACAATGTGATCAAATTGATGAAATGAGTGTCTGATCAAACTATGTGATCGATTTGATGAAATGAGTGTCTGATCAAACAATGTGATCGAGTTGATGGAATGTGTGTCTAATCAAACTATGTGATCAAATTGATGGAATGAGTGTCTGATCAAACTATGTGATCAAATTGATAAAATGAGTGTCTGATCAAACTATGTGATCAAATTGATGGAATGAGTGTCTGATCAAACTATGTGATCAAATTGATGGAATGAGTGTGTGATCAAACTATGTGATCAAATTGATTGAATGAGTGTGTGATCAAACTATGTGATCGAATTGATGGAATGTGTGTCTAATCAAACTATGTGATCAAATTGATGAAATGAGTGTCTGATCAAACTATGTGATCGAATTGATGAAATGAGTGTCTGATCAAACAATGTGATCGAGTTGATGGAATGTGTGTCTAATCAAACTATGTGATCAAATTGATGGAATGTGTGTCTGATCAAACAATGTGATCAAATTGATAAAATATGTGTGTGATCAAACTATGTGATCAAATTGATGGAATGAGTGTCTGATCAAACTATGTGATCAAATTGATGGAATGAGTCTGTGATTAAAACTATGTGATCAAATTTATTGAATGAGTGTGTGATCAAACTATGTGATCGAATTGATGGAATGTGTGTCTAATCAAACTATGTGATCAAATTGATAAAATAAGTGTCTGATCAAACTATGTGATCAAATTGATGGTATGTGTGTGTGATCAAACCATGTGATCAAATTGATGGAATGAGTGTCTGATCAAATTATGTGATCAAATTAATGGAATGAGTGTCTGATCAAACTGATGTGATCAAATTGATGGTGTATATGTTTGAATCAAACTATGTGATCAAATTCATAAAATATGTATGTAATCAAACTATGTGATCAAATTGATGGAATGTGTGTGTGATCAAACTATGTGATCAAATTGATCAAATGAGAGTCTGATCAAACTATGTGATCGAATTGATGGAGTGCGTATCTGATCAAACTGGGTGATCAAATTGATGGAATGCGAGTCTGATCAAACTATGTGATCAAATTGATGGTGTGTGTGTCTTATCAAACTATTTCATGGAATTGATGGAATCAGTGTCTGATCAAATTATGTGATCAAATTAATGGAATGAGTGTCTGATCAAACTGACTGATCGAATTGATGGTGTATATGTTTGAATCAAACTATGTGATCAAATTCATAAAATATGTATGTAAACAAACTATCTGATGAAATTGATGGAATGTTTGTGTGATCAAACCATGTGATCAAATTGATGGAATGATTGTCTAATCAAATTATGTGATCAAATTAATGGAATGAGTGTCTGATCAAACTATGTGATCGATTTTATGGAATGAGTGTCTGAACAAAGTATGTGATCAAATTGATGGTGTGTGTGTCTTATCAAACTATATGATCAAATTCATAAAATATGTGTGTGATCAAACTATGTGATCAAATTAATGGAATGAGTGTCTGATCAAACTATGTGATTAAATTAATGGTGTGTGTGTCTGATAAAACTATGTGATTAAATTGATGGAGCGCGTGTGTGATCAAACTATGTGATCAAATTGATGGAATTTGTGTGTGATCAAACTATGTGATCGAATTGATGTAATGAGGGTATGATCAAACTATGTGATCGATTTAAAGAAAAGAGGTACTGATCAAACTATGTGATCGAATTGATGGATTTAGTGTCTGATCAAAGTATGTGATCAAATTGATAAAATAAGTGTCTGATCAAACTATTTGATCAAATTGATGGAATATGTGTGTGAACAAACAATCTAATGAAATTAATGGAATGAGTGTGTAATCAAATCTTGTGATCAAATTGATGGATTGAGTGTCTGAACAATTTATGTGATCAGATTAATGGTATGAGTGTCTGATCAAACGATGTAATCGAATAGATGGAATACGTGTCTGATCAAATTATGTGATCGAAATGATGAAATGAATGTCTGCTCACACTATGTGATGAAATTGATGGAATGAGTGTCTCATCAAACAATATGATCCAATTGATTGAGTGAGTGTCTAATCAAACTATGTGATCAAATTCATAAAATATCTGTGTGATCAAACTATGTGATCGAAATGATGGAATGAATGTCTGATGAAACTATGTGATCGAATTGATGGAGTGTGTGTCTGATCAAACTATGTGATGAAATTGTTGAAATGAGTGTCTGATAAAACTATGTGATCGATTTGATGAAATGAGTGTCTGATCAAACAATGTAATCGAGTTGATGTAGTGTGTGTCTAATCAAACTATGTGATCAAATTGATGGAATGAGTGTCTGGTCAAACAATGTGATCAAATTGATAAAATGAGTGTCTGATCAAACTATGTGATCGAATTGATGGAATGAGTGTCTGATCAAACTGTGTGTTCAAGTTGATGGAATGAGTGTGTGTTAAAACTATGTCATCAAATTTATTGAATGAGTGTGTGATCAAACTATGTGATCGAATTGATGGAATGTGTGTCTAATCAAACTATGTGATCAAATTGTTGAAATGAGTGTCTGCTAAAACTATGTGATCGATTTGATGAAATGAGTGTCTGATCAAACAATGTAATCGAGTTGATGTAGTGTGTGTCTAATCAAACTACGTGCTCAAATTGATGATGTGTGTGTCTTATCAAACAATGTGATCAAATTCAAATTCATAAAATATGTGTGTGATTAAACTATGTGATCAAATTAATGGAATGAGTGTCTGATCAAATTATGTGATCAAATTAATGGAATGAGTGTGTGTTAAAACTATGTCATCAAATTTATTGAATGAGTGTGTGATCAAACTATGTGATCGAATTGATGGAATGTGTGTCTAATCAAACTATGTGATCAAATTGATGGAATGAGTGTCTGGTCAAACAATGTGATCAAATTGATAAAATAAGTGTCTGATCAAACTATCTGACCAAATTGATGGAATGAATGTCTGAGAAAACTATGTGATCAAACTGATGGAATGTGTGTCTCATTAAACTGTGTGATCAAATTGATCGAATGAGTGTCTGCTCACACTATGTGATGAAATTGATGGAATGAGTGTCTGATCAAACAATATGATCCAATTGATTGAGTGAGTGTCTAATCAAACTATGTGATCAAATTCATAAAATATCTGTGTGATCAAACTATGTGATCGAAATGCTCTTTGTAACAAGTGTTATATTAACATGTCTCTTGTTCTTTGTAACAAATGTTATTTAACATGATTGTCTCTTGTTTTTTGTAGCAACTGTTATATTAACACGACTTCTTGTTCGTTGTAACAAGTGTTAAATTGATATGATTGTTTCTTGTTCTTTGTAATAAGTGTTACATTAACATGAGTGTTATCACATGAGTGTCTAGTTCTTTGTAAGAAGTTTTATATCAATACGAGTTCTCTTGTTCTTTGTAACAAGTGTTACGTTAACATGAGAGTCTCTTGTACATTGTAACAAGTGTCAGATAAACATGAGTGTCTCTTGTTCTTTGAACTAGTGTTAGATTGATATGATTGTTTCTTGTTCTTTCCAACAAGTGTGACATTAACATGAGTGTCTCTAGATCTTTGTAACAAGTGTTACATTAACATGAGTCTCTTGTACTTTGTAACAAGTAACATGTTAATACAACACTTGTTACAAAGAACACGACACTCATGTTAATGTAACACTTGCTACAAAAAACAAGAGAAGTCGTGTTAATAGAGCACTTGTAATAAAGAACAAGACATTCCTGTTAATGTAACACTTGTTACAAAAAACAAAGATACTCGTGTTAATCTAACACTTGTTAGAAAAAACAAGAAACAATGATGTTAATATAACACTTGATACAAAAAACAAGATACAATTATGTTAATGTAACACTTGTTACAAAAAACAAGAAATACTCACGTTATTATAACACTTGTTATAAAGAACAAGAGAACTCGCGTTTATGTAACACTAGTTACAAAAAACAAGAGACACCCATGTTTATGTAACACATGTGACAAAGAACAAGAGACATGTTAATATAACACTTGTTACGAAGAACAAAAGACACTCGTGTTAATGTAACACTTTTACAAAGAACAAGAGAAATCATGTTAATGAAACACTTTTATAAAGAACAATAGAAGTCGTGTTAATGAAACACTTGTTAAAAAGAACAAGAAACAATCATGTTAATATAACACTTGTTGTATTGACATCAGTGTCTCTTGTTCTTTGAAACATGTGTTAGATTAACATGATTGTTTCTTGTTCTTTGTAACAAGTGTTACATTAACATGAATGTCTCTTGTTCTTTGAAACAAGAGTTAGATTAACATGACTGTTTTTTGTTCTTTGCAACAAGTGTTACATTAAGATGAATGTCTCTTGTTCTTTGAAACAAGTGTTAGATTAACATGACTGTTTTTTGTTCTTTGCAACAAGTGTTACATTAAGGTGAATGTCTCTTGTTCTTTGTAACAAGTGTTATATTAAAACGATTTCTCTTGTTTTCTGCAATAAGTATTAACCTAATATTAGTGTCTCTTGTTCTTTGTAACAAGTCACATTAACACGAGTGTCTCCTACTTATTGTTCCAAGTTTTCTATTAATGAGTTTTCTTGTTCTTTATAACAAGTATTACATTAACACGAGTTCTCTTGTTCTTTGTAACAAATGTTATATTAACATGATTGTCTTGTTCTTTGTAACAAGTGTTAGATTGATATGATTTTCTTGTTCTTTGTAACAATTGTTACATTAACATGAGTGCCTAGTTCTTTGTAACAAGTGTTATATTAATATGAGTTCTCTTGTTCCTTATAACAAGTGTTACATTAACATGAGTCTTGTACTTTGTAACAAGTAACATGTTAAAACAACACTTGTTCAAAAGAACACGACACTCATGTTAATTTAACACTTGCTACAAAGAACAAGAGAAGTCGTGTTAATAGAGCACTTGTAATAAAGAACAAGACATTCCTGTTAATGTAACACTTGTTACAAAAAGAAAGATACTCATGTTAATCTAACACTTGTTACAAAGAACAAGAGAAACTCATCTTAATGTAACACTTGTTGCAAAGAACAAAAAACAGTCATGTTAATCTAATACTTGTTTTAAAGAACAAGAGAAATCTTGTTATTATAACACTTGTTACATAAACACGAGTTCTCTTGTTCTTTGTAACCAGTGCTTCATTAACGTAAGTGTTTCATGTTCTTTGTAACAAGTGTAATATAAACACGAGTTCTCTTGTTCTTTGTAACAAGTATTACAGTAACATGAGTGTCTCTTGCTCTTTGTAACAAGTGTTATATTAACATGTCTCTTGTTCTTTGTAAAAGTGTTACATAAACATGAGTGTCTCTTGTTCTTTGTAACAAATGTTATTTAACATGATTGTCTCTTGTTTTTTGTAGCAACTGTTATATTAACACGACTTCTTGTTCGTTGTAACAAATGTTACATTGATATGATTGTTTCTTGTTCTTTGTAATAAGTGTTACATTAACATGAGTGTCTCTAGTTCTTTGTAAAAGTTTTATATCAATACGAGTTCTCTTGTTCTTTGTAAAAGTGTTAGATAAACATGAGTGTCTCTTGTTCTTTGAACTAGTGTTAGATTGATATGATTGTTTCTTGTTCTTTCCAACAAGTGTTACATTAACATGAGTGTCTCTAGATCTTTGTAACAAGTGTTACATTAACATGAGAGTCTCTTGTACTTTGTAACAAGTAACATGTTATTACAACACTTGTTATAAAGAACACGACACTCATGTTAATGTAACACTTGCTACAAAGAACAAGAGAAGTGTTAATAGAGCACTTGTAATAAAGAACAAGACATTCCTGTTAATGTAACACTTGTTACAAAAAACAAAGATACTCGTGTTAATCTAACACTTGTTACAAAGAACAAGAGAAACTCGAGTTATTGTAACACTTGTTAGAAAAAACAAGAAAAATGATGTTAATATAACACTTGTTTCAAAGAATAAGAGAACTCATACTAATATAAAACTTGTTACAAAAAGAAGAGACAATCATCTTTATGTTACACTTGTTACAAAGAACAAGAGACTCATGTTAATGTAACACTTGTTACAAAGAACAAGAAACAATCATGTTAATATATCACTTGATACAAAGAACAAGATACAATTATGTTAATGTAACACTTGTTACAAAAAATAAGAAACACTCACGTTATTATAACACTTGTTATAAATAACAAGAGAACTCGCGTTTATGTAACACTAGTTACAAAAAACAAGAGACACCCATGTCTATGTAACACATGTGACAAAGAACAAGAGACATGTTAATATAACACTTGTTACGAAGAACAAGAGACAGTTAATGTAACACTTTTACAAAGAAAAGGAGAAATCATGTTAATGTAACACTTTTACAAAGAACAAGAGAACTCATGTTAATGTAACACTTTTATAAAGAACTATAAAACTCGTGTTAATGAAACACTTGTTAAAAATAACAAGAAACAATCATGTTAATATAACACTTGTTGTATTGACATCAGTGTCTCTTGTTCTTTGAAACATGTGTTAGATTAACATGATTGTTTCTTGTTCTTTGTAACAAGTGTTACATTAACATGAATGTCTCTTGTTCTTTCTAACAAGTGTTATAATAACAAGATTTCTCTTGTTCTTTGAAACAAGTGTCAGATTAACATGACTGTTTTTTGTTCTTTGCAACAAGTGTTACATGAAGATGAATGTCTCTTGTTCTTTCTAACAAGTGTTATATTAAAACGATTTCTCTTGTTCTTTGCAATAAGTATTAACCTAATATTAGTGTCTCTTGTTCTTTGTAACAAGTGTAAAATTATAACGAGTGTGTCTTGTTCTTTGTAACAAGTCACATTAACACGAGTGTCTCCTACTTATTGTTCCAAGTTTTCTATTAATGAGTTTTCTTGTTCTTTATAACAAGTATTACATTAACACGAGTTCTCTTGTTCTTTGTAACAAATGTTATATTAACATGATTGTCTTGTTCTTTGTAACAAGTGTTACATTAACATGAGTGTCTCTAGTTCTTTGTAAGAAGTGTTATATCAACATGTCTCTTGTTCTTTGTAAAAGTGTTACATAAACATGAGTGTCTCTTGTTCTTTGTAACAAATGTTATTTAACATGATTGTCTCTTGTTTTTTGTAGCAACTGTTATATTAACACGACTTCTTGTTCGTTGTAACAAGTGTTACATTGATATGATTGTTTCTTGTTCTTTGTAATAAGTGTTACATTAACATGAGTGTCTCTAGATCTTTGTAACAAGTGTTACATTAACATGAGAGTCTCTTGTACTTTGTAACAAGTAACATGTTAATACAACACTTGTTACAAAGAACACGACACATGTTAATGTAACACTTGCTACAAAGAACAAGAGAAGTGTTAATAGAGCACTTGTAATAAAGAACAAGACATTCCTGTTAATGAAACACTTGTTACAAAGAACAAGAGAAACACGAGTTATTGTAACACTTGTTAGAAAAAACAAGAAAAATGATGTTAATATAACACTTGTTTCAAAGAATAAGAGAACTCATACTAATATAAAACTTGTTACAAAAAAAGGAGACAATCATCTTTATGTTACACTTGTTACAAAGAACAAGAGACTCACGTTAATGTAACACTTGTTACAAAGAACAAGAAACAATCATATTAATATATCACTTGATACAAAGAACAAGATACAATTATGTTAATGTAACACTTGTTACAAAAAACAAGAAACACTCACGTTATTATAACACTTGTTATAAAGAACAAGAGAACTCGCGTTTATGTAACACTAGTTACAAAAAACAAGAGACACCCATGTTTATGTAACACATGTGACAAAGAACAAGAGACATGTTAATATAACACTTGTTACGAAGAACAAGAGACACTCGTGTTAATGTAACACTTTTACAAAGAAAAGGAGAAATCATGTTAATGTAACACTTTTACAAAGAACAAGAGAACTCATGTTAATGAAACACTTGTTAAAAAGAACAAGAAACAATCATGTTAATATAACACTTGTTGTATTGACATCAGTGTCTCTTGTTCTTTCAAACGTGTTAGATTAACATGATTGTTTCTTGTTCTTTGTAACAAGTGTTACATTAACATGAATGTCTCTTGTTCTTTGTAACAAGTGTTATATTAAAACGATTTCTCTTGTTCTTTGCAATAAGTGTAACATTAACATGAGTGTCTCTTGTTCTTTGTAACAAGTGTAACATTAACATGAGTGTCTCTTTCTGTGTAAAAAGTGTTAAATTATAACGAGTGTGTCTTGTTCTTTGTAACAAGTCACATTAACACGAGTGTCTCCTACTTATTGTTCCAAGTTTTCTATTAATGAGTTTTCTTGTTCTTTATAACAAGTATTACATTAACACGAGTTCTCTTGTTCTTTGTAACAAATGTTATATTAACATAATTGTCTTGTTCTTTGTAACAAGTGTTACATTAACATGAGTGTCTCTAGTTCTTTGGAACAAGTGTTATATCAACATGTCTCTTGTTCTTTGTAAAAGTGTTACATAAACATGAGTGTCTCTTGTTCTTTGTAACAAATGTTATTTAACATGATTGTCTCTTGTTTTTTGTAGCAACTGTTATATTAACACGACCTCTTGTTCGTTGTAACAAGTGTTACATTGATATGATTGTTTCTTGTTCTTTGTAATAAGTGTTACATTAACATGAGTGTCTAGTTCTTTGTAAGAAGTTTTATATCAATACGAGTTCTCTTGTTCTTTGTAACAAGTGTTACGTTAACATGAGAGTCTCTTGTACATTGTAACAAGTGTTAGATAAACATGAGTGTCTCTTGTTCTTTGAACTAGTGTTAGATTGATATCATTGTTTCTTGTTCTTTCCAACAAGTGTTACATTAACATGAGTGTCTCTAGATCTTTGTAACAAGTGTTACATTAACATGAGTGTCTCTAGATCTTTGTAACAAGTGTTACATTAACATGAGTCTCTTGTACTTTGTAACAAGTAACATGTTAATACAACACTTGTTACAAAGAACACGACACTCATGTTAATGTAACACTTGCTACAAAGAACAAGAGAAGTCGTGTTAATAGAGCACTTGTAATAAAGAACAAGACATTCCTGTTAATGTAACACTTGTTACAAAAAACAAAGATACTCGTGTTAATCTAACACTTGTTACAAAGAACAAGAGAAACTCGAGTTATTGTAACACTTGTTAGAAAAAACAAGAAAAATGATGTTAATATAATACTTGTTTCAAAGAATAAGAGAACTCATGCTAATATAAAACTTGTTACAAAAAGAAGAGACAATCATCTTTATGTTACACTTGTTACAAAGAACAAGAGACTCATGTTAATGTAACACTTGTTACAAAGAACAAGAAACAATCATGTTAATATATCACTTGATACAAAGAACAAGATACAATTATGTTAATGTAACACTTGTTACAAAAAACAAGAAACACTCACGTTATTATAACACTTGTTATAAAGAAGAACAGAACTCGCGTTTATGTAACACTAGTTACAAAAAACAAGAGACACCCATGTTTATGTAACACATGTGACAAAGAACAAGAGACATGTTAATATAACACTTGTTACGAAGAACAAGAGACACTCGTGTTAATGTAACACTTTTACAAAGAAAAGGAGAAATCATGTTAATGTAACACTTTTACAAAGAACAAGAGAACTCATGTTAATGTAACACTTTTATAAAGAACTATAAAACTCGTGTTAATGAAACACTTGTTAAAAAGAACAAGAAACAATCATGTTAATATAACACTTGTTGTATTGACATCAGTGTCTCTTGTTCTTTGAAACATGTGTTAGATTAACATGATTGTTTCTTGTTCTTTGTAACAAGTGTTACATTAACATGAATGTCTCTTGTTCTTTCTAACAAGTGTTATAATAACAAGATTTCTCTTGTTCTTTGAAACAAGTGTTAGATTAACATGACTGTTTTTTGTTCTTTGCAACAAGTGTTACATTAAGATGAATGTCTCTTGTTCTTTGTAACAAGTGTTATATTAAAACGATTTCTCTTGTTCTTTGCAATAAGTATTAACCTAATATTAGTGTCTCTTGTTCTTTGTAACAAGTGTAACATTAACATGAGTGTCTCTTTCTGTGTAAAAAGTGTTAAATTATAACGAGTGTGTCTTGTTCTTTGTAACAAGTCACATTAACACGAGTGTCTCCTACTTATTGTTCCAAGTTTTCTATTAATGAGTTTTCTTGTTCTTTATAACAAGTATTACATTAACACGAGTTCTCTTGTTCTTTGTAACAAATGTTATATTAACATGATTGTCTTGTTCTTTGTAACAAGTGTTACATTAACATGAGTGTCTCTTGTTCTTTGTAACAAGTGTTATATCAACATGTCTCTTGTTCTTTGTAAAAGTGTTACATCTCTTGTTCTTTGTAACAAATGTTATTTAACATGATTGTCTCTTGTTTTTTGTAGCAACTGTTATATTAACACGACTTCTTGTTCGTTGTAACAAGTGTTACATTGATATGATTGTTTCTTGTTCTTTGTAATAAGTGTTACATTAACATGAGTGTCTCTAGATCTTTGTAACAAGTGTTACATTAACATGAGAGTCTCTTGTTCTTTGTAACAAGTAACATGTTAATACAACACTTGTTACAAAGAACACGACACTCATGTTAATGTAACACTTGCTACAAAGAACAAGAGAAGTGTTACTAGAGCACTTGTAATAAAGAACAAGAGAAACACGAGTTATTGTAACACTTGTTAGAAAAAACAAGAAAAATGATGTTAATATAACACTTGTTTCAAAGAATAAGAGAACTCATACTAATATAAAACTTGTTACAAAAAAAAGAGACAATCATCTTTATGTTACACTTGTTACAAAGAACAAGAGACTCATGTTAATGTAACACTTGTTACAAAGAACAAGAAACAATCATGTTAATATATCACTTGATACAAAGAACAAGATACAATTATGTTAATGTAACACTTGTTACAAAAAACAAGAAACACTCACGTTATTATAACACTTGTTATAAAGAACAAGAGAACTCGCGTTTATGTAACACTAGTTACAAAAAACAAGAGACACCCATGTTTATGTAACACATGTGACAAAGAACAAGAGACATGTTAATATAACACTTGTTACGAAGAACAAGAGACACTCGTGTTAATGTAACACTTTTACAAAGAAAAGGAGAAATCATGTTAATGTAACACTTTTACAAAGAACAAGAGAACTCATGTTAATGAAACACTTTTATAAAGAACTATAAAACTCGTGTTAATGAAACACTTGTTAAAAAGAACAAGAAACAATCATGTTAATATAACACTTGTTGTATTGACATCAGTGTCTCTTGTTCTTTGAAATGTGTTAGATTAACATGATTGTTTCTTGTTCTTTGTAACAAGTGTTACATTAACATGAATGTCTCTTGTTCTTTCTAACAAGTGTTATAATAACAAGATTTCTCTTGTTCTTTGAAACAAGTGTTAGATTAACATGATTGTTTTTTGTTCTTTGCAACAAGTGTTACATTAAGATGAATGTCTCTTGTTCTTTGTAACAAGTGTTATATTGAAACGATTTCTCTTGTTCTTTGCAATAAGTATTAACCTAATATTAGTGTCTCTTGTTCTTTGTAACAAGTGTAACATTAACATGAGTGTCTCTTTCTGTGTAAAAAGTGTTAAAGTATAACGAGTGTGTCTTGTTCTTTGTAACAAGTCACATTAACACGAGTGTCTCCTACTTATTGTTCCAAGTTTTCTATTAATGAGTTTTCTTGTTCTTTATAACAAGTATTACATTAACACGAGTTCTCTTGTTCTTTGTAACAAATGTTATATTAACATGATTGTCTTGTTCTTTGTAACAAGTGTTACATTAACATGAGTGTCTCTAGTTCTTTGTAAAAGTGTTACATAAACATGAGTGTCTCTTGTTCTTTGTAACAAATGTTATTTAACATGATTGTCTCTTGTTTTTTGTAGCAACTGTTATATTAACACGACTTCTTGTTCGTTGTAACAAGTGTTACATTGATATGATTGTTTCTTGTTCTTTGTAATAAGTGTTACATTAACATGAGTGTCTCTAGTTCTTTGTAAAAAGTTTTATATCAATACGAGTTCTCTTGTTCTTTGTAAAAAGTGTTAGATAAACATGAGTGTCTCTTGTTCTTTGAACTAGTGTTAGATTGATATGATTGTTTCTTGTTCTTTCCAACAAGTGTTACATTAACATGAGTGTCTCTAGATCTTTGTAACAAGTGTTACATTAACATGAGTCTCTTGTACTTTGTAACAAGTAACATGTTAATACAACACTTGTTACAAAGAACACGACACTCATGTTAATGTAACACTTGCTACAAAGAACAAGAGAAGTGTTAATAGAGCACTTGTAATAAAGAACAAGACATTCCTGTTAATGTAACACTTGTTACAAAAACAAAGATACTCGTGTTAATCTAACACTTGTTACAAAGAACAAGAGAAACTCGAGTTATTGTAACACTTGTTAGAAAAAACAAGAAAAATGATGTTAATATAACACTTGTTTCAAAGAATAAGAGAACTCATACTAATATAAAACTTGTTACAAAAAAAGAGACAATCATCTTTATGTTACACTTGTTACAAAGAACAAGAGACTCATGTTAATGTAACACTTGTTACAAAGAACAAGAAACAATCATGTTAATATATCACTTGATACAAAGAACAAGATACAATTATGTTAATGTAACACTTGTTACAAAAAACAAGAAACACTCACGTTATTATAACACTTGTTATAAAGAACAAGAGAACTCGCGTTTATGTAACACTAGTTACAAAAAAAAAGAGACACCCATGTTTATGTAACACATGTGACAAAGAACAAGAGACATGTTAATATAACACTTGTTACGAAGAACAAGAGACACTCGTGTTAATGTAACACTTTTACAAAGAAAAGGAGAAATCATGTTAATGTAACACTTTTATAAAGAACAAGAGAACTCATGTTAATGAAACACTTGTTAAAAAGAACAAGAAACAATCATGTTAATATAACACTTGTTGTATTGACATCAGTGTCTCTTGTTCTTTGAAACATGTGTTAGATTAACATGATTGTTTCTTGTTCTTTGTAACAAGTGTTACATTAACATGAATGTCTCTTGTTCTTTCTAACAAGTGTTATAATAACAAGATTTCTCTTGTTCTTTGAAACAAGTGTTAGATTAACATGATTGTTTTGTTCTTTGCAACAAGTGTTACATTAAGATGAATGTCTCTTGTTCTTTGTAACAAGTGTTATATTGAAACGATTTCTCTTGTTCTTTGCAATAAGTATTAACCTAATATTAGTGTCTCTTGTTCTTTGTAACAAGTGTAACATTAACATGAGTGTCTCTTTCTGTGTAAAAAGTGTTAAATTATAACGAGTGTGTCTTGTTCTTTGTAACAAGTCACATTAACACGAGTGTCTCCTACTTATTGTTCCAAGTTTTCTATTAATGAGTTTTCTTGTTCTTTATAACAAGTATTACATTAACACGAGTTCTCTTGTTCTTTGTAACAAATGTTATATTAACATGATTGTCTTGTTCTTTGTAACAAGTGTTACATTAACATGAGTGTCTCTAGTTCTTTGTAACAAGTGTTATATCAACATGTCTCTTGTTCTTTGTAACAAATGTTATTTAACATGATTGTCTCTTGTTTTTTGTAGCAACTGTTATATTAACACGACTTCTTGTTCGTTGTAACAAGTGTTACATTGATATGATTGTTTCTTGTTCTTTGTAATAAGTGTTACATTAACATGAGTGTCTCTAGTTCTTTGTAAAAAGTTTTATATCAATACGAGTTCTCTTGTTCTTTGTAACAAGTGTTATGATTGACAAGTGTTATGAGTGTCTCTTGTTTGAACTAGTGTTAGATTGTATCATTGTTTTTGTTCTTTCCAACAAGTGTTACATTAACATGAGTGTCTCTAGATCTTTGTAACAAGTGTTACATTAACATGAGAGTCTCTTGTACTTTGTAACAAGTAACATGTTAATACAACACTTGTTACAAAGAACACGACACTCATGTTAATGTAACACTTGCTACAAAGAACAAGAGAAGTGTTAATAGAGCACTTGTAATAAAGAACAAGACATTCCTGTTAATGTAACACTTGTTACAAAAAACAAAGATACTCGTGTTAATCTAACACTTGTTACAAAGAACAAGAGAAACTCGAGTTATTGTAACACTTGTTAGAAAAAACAAGAAAAATGATGTTAATATAACACTTGTTTCAAAGAATAAGAGAACTCATGCTAATATAAAACTTGTTAAAGAAGAGACAATCATCTTTATGTTACACTTGTTACAAAGAACAAGAGACTCATGTTAATGTAACACTTGTTACAAAGAACAAGAAACAATCATGTTAATATATCACTTGATATAAAGAACAAGATACAATTATGTTAATGTAACACTTGTTACAAAAAACACTCACGTTATTATAACACTTGTTATAAAGAACAAGAGAACTCGCGTTTATGTAACACTAGTTACAAAAAACAAGAGACACCCATGTTTATGTAACACATGTGACAAAGAACAAGAGACATGTTAATATAACACTTGTTACGAAGAACAAGAGACACTCGTGTTAATGTAACACTTTTACAAAGAAAAGGAGAAATCATGTTAATGTAACACTTTTACAAAGAACAAGAACTCATGTTAATGAAACACTTTTATAAAGAACTATAAAACTCGTGTTAATGAAACACTTGTTAAAAAGAACAAGAAACAATCATGTTAATATAACACTTGTTGTATTGACATCAGTGTCTCTTGTTCTTTGAAACGTGTTAGATTAACATGATTGTTTCTTGTTCTTTGTAACAAGTGTTACATTAACATGAATGTCTCTTGTTCTTTCTAACAAGTGTTATAATAACAAGATTTCTCTTGTTCTTTGAAACAAGTGTTAGATTAACATGACTGTTTTTTGTTCTTTGCAACAAGTGTTACATTAAGATGAATGTCTCTTGTTCTTTGTAACAAGTGTTATATTAAAACGATTTCTCTTGTTCTTTGCAATAAGTATTAACCTAATATTAGTGTCTCTTGTTCTTTGTAACAAGTGTAACATTAACATGAGTGTCTCTTTCTGTGTAAAAAGTGTTAAATTATAACGAGTGTGTCTTGTTCTTTGTAACAAGTCACATTAACACGAGTGTCTCCTACTTATTGTTCCAAGTTTTCTATTAATGAGTTTTCTTGTTCTTTATAACAAGTATTACATTAACACGAGTTCTCTTGTTCTTTGTAACAAATGTTATATTAACATGATTGTCTTGTTCTTTGTAACAAGTGTTACATTAACATGAGTGTCTCTAGTTCTTTGTAACAAGTGTTATATCAACATGTCTCTTGTTCTTTGTAAAAGTGTTACATAAACATGAGTGTCTCTTGTTCTTTGTAACAAATGTTATTTAACATGATTGTCTCTTGTTTTTTGTAGCAACTGTTATATTAACACGACTTCTTGTTCGTTGTAACAAGTGTTACATTGATATGATTGTTTCTTGTTCTTTGTAATAAGTGTTACATTAACATGAGTGTCTAGTTCTTTGTAAGAAGTTTTA
This sequence comes from Tachypleus tridentatus, assembly GCF_004210375.1. Lineage (NCBI taxonomy): Eukaryota > Metazoa > Arthropoda > Merostomata > Xiphosura > Limulidae > Tachypleus > Tachypleus tridentatus. Next base: position 32,883,456 of record NW_027467782.1, read on the forward strand.
TATCAATACGAGTTCTCTTGTTCTTTGTAACAAGTGTTACGTTAACATGAGAGTCTCTTGTACATTGTAACAAGTGTTAGATAAACATGAGTGTCTCTTGTTCTTTGAACTAGTGTTAGATTGATATCATTGTTTCTTTTCTTGTTACATTAACATGAGTTCTCTAGATCTTTGTAACAAGTGTTACATTAACATGAGTGTCTCTAGATCTTTGTAACAAGTGTTACATTAACATGAGTCTCTTGTACTTTGTAACAAGTAACGTGTTAATCTAACACTTGCTACAAAGAACAAGAGAAGTCGTGTTAATAGAGCACTTGTAATAAAGAACAAGACATTCCTGTTAATGTAACACTTGTTACAAAAAAACAAAGATACTCGTGTTAATCTAACACTTGTTACAAAGAACAAGAGAAACTCGAGTTATTGTAACACTTGTTAGAAAAAACAAGAAAAATGATGTTAATATAACACTTGTTTCAAAGAATAAGAGAACTCATACTAATATAAAACTTGTTACAAAAGAAGAGACAATCATCTTTATGTTACACTTGTTACAAAGAACAAGAGACTCATGTTAATGTAACACTTGTTACAAAGAACAAGAAACAATCATGTTAATATATCACTTGATACAAAGAACAAGATACAATTATGTTAATGTAACACTTGTTACAAAAAAAACAAGAAACACTCACGTTATTATAACACTTGTTATAAAGAACAAGAGAACTCGCGTTTATGTAACACTAGTTACAAAAAAGAGACACCCATGTTTATGTAACACATGTGACAAAGAACAAGAGACATGTTAATATAACACTTGTTACGAAGAACAAGAGACACTCGTGTTAATGTAACACTTTTACAAAGAAAAGGAGAAATCATGTTAATGTAACACTTTTACAAAGAACAAGAGAACTCATGTTAATGTAACACTTTTATAAAGAACTATAAAACTCGTGTTAATGAAACACTTGTTAAAAAGAACAAGAAACAATCATGTTAATATAACACTTGTTGTATTGACATCAGTGTCTCTTGTTCTTTGAAACATGTGTTAGATTAACATGATTGTTTCTTGTTCTTTGTAACAAGTGTTACATTAACATGAATGTCTCTTGTTCTTTCTAACAAGTTATAATAACAAGATTTCTCTTGTTCTTTGAAACAAGTGTTAGATTAACATGACTGTTTTTGTTCTTTGCAACAAGTGTTACATTAAGATGAATGTCTCTTGTTCTTTGTAACAAGTGTTATATTAAAACGATTTCTCTTGTTCTTTGCAATAAGTATTAACCTAATATTAGTGTCTCTTGTTCTTTGTAACAAGTGTAACATTAACATGAGTGTCTCTTTCTGTGTAAAAGTGTTAAATTATAACGAGTGTGTCTTGTTCTTTGTAACAAGTCACATTAACACGAGTGTCTCCTACTTATTGTTCCAAGTTTTCTATTAATGAGTTTTCTTGTTCTTTATAACAAGTATTACATTAACACGAGTTCTCTTGTTCTTTGTAACAAATGTTATATTAACATGATTGTCTTGTTCTTTGTAACAAGTGTTACATTAACATGAGTGTCTCTAGTTCTTTGTAACAAGTGTTATATCAACATGTCTCTTGTTCTTTGTAAAAGTGTTACATAAACATGAGTGTCTCTTGTTCTTTGTAACAAATGTTATTTAACATGATTGTCTCTTGTTTTTTGTAGCAACTGTTATATTAACACGACTTCTTGTTCGTTGTAACAAGTGTTACATTGATATGATTGTTTCTTGTTCTTTGTAATAAGTGTTACATTAACATGAGTGTCTAGTTCTTTGTAAGAAGTTTTATATCAATACGAGTTCTCTTGTTCTTTGTAACAAGTGTTACGTTAACATGAGAGTCTCTTGTACATTGTAACAAGTGTTAGATAAACATGAGTGTCTCTTGTTCTTTGAACTAGTGTTAGATTGATATCATTGTTTCTTGTTCTTTCCAACAAGTGTTACATTAACATCTTTGTAACAAGTGTTACATTAACATGAGTGTCTAGATCTTTGTAACAAGTGTTACATTAACATGAGTCTCTTGTACTTTGTAACAAGTAACATGTTAATACAACACTTGTTACAAAGAACACGACACTCATGTTAATGTAACACTTGCTACAAAGAACAAGAGAAGTCGTGTTAATAGAGCACTTGTAATAAAGAACAAGACATTCCTGTTAATGTAACACTTGTTACAAAACAAAGATACTCGTGTTAATCTAACACTTGTTACAAAGAACAAGAACTCAGTTATTGTAACACTTGTTAGAAAAACAAGAAAAATGATGTTAATATAACACTTGTTTCAAAGAATAAGAGAACTCATACTAATATAAAACTTGTTACAAAAAAAAGAGACAATCATCTTTATGTTACACTTGTTACAAAGAACAAGAGACTCATGTTAATGTAACACTTGTTACAAAGAACAAGAAACAATCATGTTAATATATCACTTGATACAAAGAACAAGATACAATTATGTTAATGTAACACTTGTTACAAAAAACAAGAAACACTCACGTTATTATAACACTTGTTATAAAGAACAAGAGAACTCGCGTTTATGTAACACTAGTTACAAAAAACAAGAGACACCCATGTTTATGTAACACATGTGACAAAGAACAAGAGACATGTTAATATAACACTTGTTACGAAGAACAAGAGACACTCGTGTTAATGTAACACTTTTACAAAGAAAAGGAGAACTCATGTTAATGTAACACTTTTATAAAGAACTATAAAACTCGTGTTAATGAAACACTTGTTAAAAGTTAAAAAACAAGAAACAATCATGTTAATATAACACTTGTTGTATTGACATCAGTGTCTCTTGTTCTTTGAAACATGTGTTAGATTAACATGATTGTTTCTTGTTCTTTGTAACAAGTGTTACATTAACATGAATGTCTCTTGTTCTTTCTAACAAGTGTTATAATAACAAGATTTCTCTTGTTCTTTGAAACAAGTGTTAGATTAACATGATTGTTTTTTGTTCTTTGCAACAAGTGTTACATTAAGATGAATGTCTCTTGTTCTTTGTAACAAGTGTTATATTGAAACGATTTCTCTTGTTCTTTGCAATAAGTATTAACCTAATATTAGTGTCTCTTGTTCTTTGTAACAAGTGTTCTTTGTAACATTAACATGAGTGTCTCTTTTCTGTGTAAAAGTGTTAAATTATAACGAGTGATTGTCTTGTTCTTTGTAACAAGTGTTACATTAACACGAGTGTCTCTACTTATTGTTCCAAGTTTTCTATTAATGAGTCTCTTTTCTTGTTCTTTATAACACTCAGTTATTACATTAACACGAGTTCTCTTGTTCTTTGTAACAAATGTTATATTAACATGATTGTCTTGTTCTTTGTAACAAGTGTTACATTAACATGAGTGTCTCTAGTTCTTTGTACAAAGAACAAGTGTTAACATAAACATGAGTGTCTCTTGTTCTTTGTAACAAATGTTATTTAACATGATTGTCTCTTGTTTTTTGTAACAACTGTTATATTAACACGACTTCTTGTTCGTTGTAACAAGTGTTACATTGAATATGATTGTTTCTTGTTCTTTGTAATAAGACACTCGTGTTACATTAACATGAGTGTCTCTAGTTCTTTGTAAAAGTTTTATATCAATAAAGAAGTTCTCTTGTTCTTTTGTAACAAGTGTTAAGATAAACATGAGTGTCTCTTGTTCTTTGAACTAGTGTTAGATTGATATGATTGTTTCTTGTTCTTTAACAACAAGTGTTACATTAACATGAGTGTCTCTAGATCTTTGTAACAAGTGTTACATTAACATGAGAGTCTCTTGTACTTTGTAACAAGTAACATGTTAATACAACACTTGTTACAAAGAACACGACACTCATGTTAATGTAACACTTGCTACTACAAAGAACAAGAGAGTCGTGTTAATAGAGCACTTGTAATAAAGAACAAGACATTCCTGTTAATGTAACACTTGTTACAAAAAAACAAAGATACTCGTGTTAATCTAACACTTGTTACAAAAACAAGAGAAACTCGAGTTATTGTAACACTTGTTAGAAAAAACAAGAAAAATGATGTTAATATAACACTTGTTTCAAAGAATAAGAGAACTCATACTAATATAAAACTTGTTACAAAAAAAGAGACAATCATCTTTATGTTACACTTGTTACAAAGAACAAGAGACTCATGTTAATGTAACACTTGTTACAAAGAACAAGAAACAATCATGTTAATATATCACTTGATACAAAGAACAAGATACAATTATGTTAATGTAACACTTGTTACAAAACAAGAAACACTCACGTTATTATAACACTTGTTATAAAGAACAAGAGAACTCGCGTTTATGTAACACTAGTTACAAAAACAAGAGACACCCATGTTTATGTAACACATGTGACAAAGAACAAGAGACATGTTAATATAACACTTGTTACGAAGAACAAGAGACACTCGTGTTAATGTAACACTTTTACAAAGAAAGGAGAACTCATGTTAATAATAACACTTTTATAAAGAACTATAAAACTCGTGTTAATGAAACACTTGTTAAAAGAACAAGAAACAATCATGTTAATATAACACTTGTTGTATTGACATCAGTGTCTCTTGTTCTTTGAAACATGTGTTAGATTAACATGATTGTTTCTTGTTCTTTGTAACAAGTGTTACATTAACATGAATGTCTCTTGTTCTTTCTAACAAGTGTTATAATAACAAGATTTCTCTTGTTCTTTGAAACAAGTGTTAGATTAATATGATTGTTTTGTTCTTTGCAACAAGTGTTACATTAAGATGAATGTCTCTTGTTCTTTGTAACAAGTGTTATATTGAAACGATTTCTCTTGTTCTTTGCAATAAGTATTAACCTAATATTAGTGTCTCTTGTTCTTTGTAACAAGTGTAACATTAACATGAGTGTCTCTTTCTGTGTAAAAAGTGTTAAATTATAACGAGTGTGTCTTGTTCTTTGTAACAAGTCACATTAACACGAGTGTCTCCTACTTATTGTTCCAAGTTTTCTATTAATGAGTTTTCTTGTTCTTTATAACAAGTATTACATTAACACGAGTTCTCTTGTTCTTTGTAACAAATGTTATATTAACATGATTGTCTTGTTCTTTGTAACAAGTGTTACATTAACATGAGTGTCTCTAGTTCTTTGTAAAAAGTGTTACATAAACATGAGTGTCTCTTGTTCTTTGTAACAAATGTTATTTAACATGATTGTCTCTTGTTTTTTGTAGCAACTGTTATATTAACACGACTTCTTGTTCGTTGTAACAAGTGTTACATTGATATGATTGTTTCTTGTTCTTTGTAATAAGTGTTACATTAACATGAGTGTCTCTAGTTCTTTGTAAGAAGTTTTATATCAATACGAGTTCTCTTGTTCTTTGTAACAAGTGTTAGATAAACATGAGTGTCTCTTGTTCTTTGAACTAGTGTTAGATTGATATGATTGTTTCTTGTTCTTTCCAACAAGTGTTACATTAACATGAGTGTCTCTAGATCTTTGTAACAAGTGTTACATTAACATGAGAGTCTCTTGTACTTTGTAACAAGTAACATGTTAATACAACACTTGTTACAAAGAACACGACACTCATGTTAATGTAACACTTGCTACAAAGAACAAGAGAAGTGTTAATAGAGCACTTGTAATAAAGAACAAGACATTCCTGTTAATGTAACACTTGTTACAAAAACAAAGATACTCGTGTTAATCTAACACTTGTTACAAAGAACAAGAAACTCAGTTATTGTAACACTTGTTAGAAAAACAAGAAAAATGATGTTAATATAACACTTGTTTCAAAGAATAAGAGAACTCATACTAATATAAAACTTGTTACAAAAAAAGAGACAATCATCTTTATGTTACACTTGTTACAAAGAACAAGAGACTCATGTTAATGTAACACTTGTTACAAAGAACAAAAGAAACAATCATGTTAATATATCACTTGATACAAAGAACAAGATACAATTATGTTAATGTAACACTTGTTACAAAAAACACTCACGTTATTATAACACTTGTTATAAAGAACAAGAGAACTCGCGTTTATGTAACACTAGTTACAAAAAACAAGAGACACCCATGTTTATGTAACACATGTGACAAAGAACAAGAGACATGTTAATATAACACTTGTTACGAAGAACAAGAGACACTCGTGTTAATGTAACACTTTTACAAAGAAAGGAGAAATCATGTTAATGTAACACATGTTTATAAAGAACTATAAAACTCGTGTTAATGAAACACTTGTTAAAAGAACAAGAAACAATCATGTTAATATAACACTTGTTGTATTGACATCAGTGTCTCTTGTTCTTTGAAACATGTGTTAGATTAACATGATTGTTCTTGTTCTTTGTAACAAGTGTTACATTAACATGAATGTCTCTTGTTCTTTCTAACAAGTGTTATAATAACAAGATTTCTCTTGTTCTTTGAAACAAGTGTTAGATTAACATGATTGTTTTTTGTTCTTTGCAACAAGTGTTACATTAAGATGAATGTCTCTTGTTCTTTGTAACAAGTGTTATATTGAAACGATTTCTCTTGTTCTTTGCAATAAGTATTAACCTAATATTAGTGTCTCTTGTTCTTTGTAACAAGTGTAACATTAACATGAGTGTCTCTTTCTGTGTAAAAGTGTTAAAATTATAACGAGTGTGTCTTGTTCTTTGTAACAAGTCACATTAACACGAGTGTCTCCTACTTATTGTTCCAAGTTTTCTATTAATGAGTTTTCTTGTTCTTTATAACAAATTATTACATTAACACGAGTTCTCTTGTTCTTTGTAACAAATGTTATATTAACATGATTGTCTTGTTCTTTGTAACAAGTGTTACATTAACATGAGTGTCTCTAGTTCTTTGTAAAGTGTTATATCAACATGTCTCTTGTTCTTTGTAAAAAGTGTTACATAAACATGAGTGTCTCTTGTTTTGTTCTTTGTAACAAACTTCTTGTTCGTTGTTATACATTAACATGATTGTCTCTTGTTCTTTTTTGTAACAACTGTTATATTAACACGACTTCTTGTTCGTTTTGTAACAAGTGTTACATTGATATGATTGTTTCTTGTTCTTTGTAACAAGTGTTACATTAACATGAGTGTCTCTAGATCTTTGTAACAAGTGTTACATTAACATGAGAGTCTCTTGTACTTTGTAACAAGTAACATGTTAATACAACACTTGTTACAAAGAACACGACATCATGTTAATGTAACACTTAAGAACAAGAAATTAATAGAACTTGTAAGAAGAGATGTTAATGTAACACTTGTAATAAAGAACAAGACATTCCTGTTAATGTAACACTTGTTACAAGAACAAAAGAGAAACTCAGTTATTGTAACACTTGTTAGAAAAACAAGAAAAAATGATGTTAATATAACACTTGTTTCAAACAATAAGAGAACTCATACTAATATAAAACTTGTTACAAAAAAGGAGACAATCATCTTTATGTTACACTTGTTACAAAGAACAAGAGACTCACGTTAATGTAACACTTGTTACAAAGAACAAGAAACAATCATGTTAATATATCACTTGATACAAAAGAACAAGATACAATTATGTTAATGTAACACTTGTTACAAAAACAAGAAACACTCACGTTATTATAACACTTGTTATAAAGAACAAGAGAACTCGCGTTTATGTAACACTAGTTACAAAAAAACAAGAGACACCATGTTTATGTAACACATGTGACAAAGAACAAGAGACATGTTAATATAACACTTGTTACGAAGAACAAGAGACACTCGTGTTAATGTAACACTTTTACAAAGAAAAGGAGAAATCATGTTAATGTAACACTTTTACAAAGAACAAGAGAACTCATGTTAATGAAACACTTGTTAAAAAGAACAAGAAACAATCATGTTAATATAACACTTGTTGTATTGACATCAGTGTCTCTTGTTCTTTCAAACGTGTTAGATTAACATGATTGTTTCTTGTTCTTTGTAACAAGTGTTACATTAACATGAATGTCTCTTGTTCTTTGTAACAAGTGTTATATTAAAAAGATTTCTCTTGTTCTTTTGCAATTAAATGACTGTTTTTGTTCTTTAACATTAAGATGTGTCTCTTGTTCTTTGTAACAAGTGTTATATTAAAACGATTTCTCTTGTTCTTTTGCAATAATGTAACATTAACATGAGTGTCTCTTTTCTGTGTAACAAGTGTTAGAATTATAACGAGTGTGTCTTTCTTTGTAAAAGTGTTAAAAGTAACATGTGTTGTTCATGTAACATTAACACGAGTGTCTCTACTTATTGTTCCAAGTTTTCTATTAATAGGTTTTCTTGTTCTTTATAACAAGTATTACATTAACACGAGTTCTCTTGTTCTTTGTAACAAATGTTATATTAACATAATTGTCTTGTTCTTTGTAACAAGTGTTACATTAACATGAGTGTCTCTAGTTCTTTGGAACAAGTGTTATATCAACATGTCTCTTGTTCTTTGTAAAAGTGTTACATAAACATGAGTGTCTCTTGTTCTTTGTAACAAATGTTATTTAACATGATTGTCTCTTGTTTTTTTTTTGTAGCAACTGTTATATTAACACGACTTCTTGTTCGTTGTAACAAGTGTTACATTGATATGATTGTTTCTTGTTCTTTGTAATAAGTGTTACATTAACATGAGTGTCTAGTTCTTTGTAAAGTTTTATATCAATACGAGTTCTCTTGTTCTTTGTAACAAGTGTTACGTTAACATGAGAGTCTCTTGTACATTGTAACAAGTGTTAGATAAAAAGTGTCTCTTGTTCTTTGAACTAGTGTTAGATTGATATCATTGTTTCTTGTTCTTTCCAACAAGTGTTACATTAACATGAGTGTCTCTAGATCTTTGTAACAAGTGTTACATTAACATGAGTGTCTCTAGATCTTTGTAACAAGTGTTACATTAACATGAGTCTCTTGTACTTTGTAACAGCATAACATGTTAATACAACACTTGTTACAAAAGAACATTACTCATGTTAATGTAACACTTTTACAAAGGAACAAGAGAAATCGTGTTAATAAGAGCACTTGTAATAAATGTTAAACAAAGACATTCCTCATGTTAATGTAACACTTGTTACATAAAGAACTTTAATGTAAGAAACTCGAGTTATTGTAACACTTGTTAGAAAAACAAGAAAAATGATGTTAATATAATACTTGTTTCAAAGAATAAGAGAACTCATGCTAATATAAAACTTGTTACAAAGAAGAGACAATCATCTTTTATGTTACACTTGTTACAAAGAACAGAAAGACTCTGTTAATGTAACACTTGTTACAAAGAACAGAAACAATCATGTTAATATATCACTTGATACAAAGAACAAGATACAATTATGTTAATGTAACACTTGTTTAAAACAAGAAACACTCACGTTATTATAACACGTTATAAAGAAAAAACAGAACTCGCGTTTATGTAACACTAGTTACAAAACAAAGAGACACCCATGTTTATGTAACACATGTGACAAAGAACAAGAGACATGTTAATATAACACTTGTTACGAAGAACAAGAAGACACTCGTGTTAATGTAACACTTTTACAAAGAAAGGAGAAATCATGTTAATGTAACACTTTTACAAGAACAAGAACTCATGTTAATGTAACACTTTATAAAGAACTATAAAACTCGTGTTAATGAAACACTTGTTAAAAAGAACAAGAAACAATCATGTTAATATAACACTTGTTGTATTGACATCAGTGTCTCTTGTTCGTTGAAACTAATGTTAGATTAACATGATTGTTTCTTGTTCTTTGTAACAAGTGTTACATTAACATGAATGTCTCTTGTTCTTTCTAACAAGTGTTATAATAACAAGATTTCTCTTGTTCTTTGAAACAAGTGTTAGATTAACATGACTGTTTTTTGTTCTTTGCAACAAGTGTTACATTAAGATGAATGTCTCTTGTTCTTTGTAACAAGTGTTATATTAAAACGATTTCTCTTGTTCTTTTGCAATAAGTATTAACCTAATATTGATGTGTCTCTTGTTCTTTGTAACAAGTGTAACATTAACATGAGTGTCTCTTTCTGTGTAAAAGTGTTAAATTATAACAGGTGTGTCTTGTTCTTTGTAACAAGTCACATTAACACGAGTGTCTCTACTTATTGTTCCAAGTTTTTCTATTAATAGGTTTTCTTGTTCTTTATAACAAGTATTACATTAACACAGGTTCTCTTGTTCTTTGTAACAAATGTTATATTAACATAGTTGTCTTGTTCTTTGTAACAATTGTTACATTAACATGAGTGTCTCCTAGTTCTTTGTAACAAGTGTTATATCAACATGTCTTGTTCTTTGTAACAAGTGTTACATTAACATGAGTGTCTCTTGTTCTTTGTAACAAATGTTATTTAACATGATTGTCTCTTGTTTTTTGTAGCAACTGTTATATTAACACGACTTCTTGTTCGTTGTAACAAGTGTTACATTGATATGATTGTTTCTTGTTCTTTGTAACAAGTGTTACATTAACATGATGTCTCTAGATCTTTGTAACAAGTGTTACATTAACATGAGAATCTCTTGTTCTTTGTAACAGGTAACATGTTAATACAACACTTGTTACAAGACACGACACTCATTAATGTAACCTTGCCTAAGACAATGTTAATGTAACACTTGTGACTAAAGAACAAGACATTCCTATTAATGAAATTAATAGAGCACTTGTAACAAAGAACAAGAGAAACACGAGTTATTGTAACACTTGTTGGAAAAACAAGAAAAAAATGATGTTAATATAACACTTGTTTCAAAAGAATAAGAGAACTCATACTAATATAAAACTTGTTACAAAAGAGAACAATCATCTTTATGTTACACTTGTTACAAAGAACAAGGAGACTCATTTAATGTAACACTTGTTACAAAGAACAAGAGCAATCATCATTAATATATCACTTGACACAAAGAGACAAGATACAATTATGTTAATAAACAAGATCACGTTATTACAACACTTTATAAAGAAAGAGAGACTCGCGTTTTTATGTAACACTAGTTACAAAGAACAAGAGACACCCATGTTTATGTAACACATGTGACAAAAGAACAAGAAGAAGATGTATAATATGTAACTTATGTGACGAAGAACAAGAGCTCGTGTTAATGTAACACTTGTTACGAAAGAACAGGAGACAATCGTGTTAATGTAACACTTTTACAAGAACAAGAGAACTCATGTTAATGAAACACTTTTATATAAGAACTATAAAACTCGTGTTAATGAAACACTTGTTAAAAGAACAAGAAACAATCATGTTAATATAACACTTGTTGTATTGACATCAGTGTCTCTTGTTCTTTGAAACATGTTAAGATTAACATGATTGTTTCTTGTTCTTTGTAACAAGTGTTACATTAACATGAGATATCTCTTGTTCTTTCTAACAGAATGTTATAATAACAAGATTTCTCTTGTTCTTTAAAACAAGTGTTAGATTAACATTGATTGTTTTGTTCTTTGCAACAAGTGTTACATTGAATGAATGTCTCTTGTTCTTTGTGTAACAAGTGTTTATATTGAAACGATTTCTCTTGTTCTTTGCAATAAGTATTAACCTAATATTAGTGTCTCTTGTTCTTTTGTAACAAGTGTAACATTAACATGAGTGTCTCTTTCTGTGTAAAAAGTGTTTAAAATTATAACGAGGTGTGTCTTGTTCTTTTGTAACAAGTCACACATGCTGAGTGTCTCCCTACTTATTGTTCCAAGTTTTCTATTAATGAGGTTTCTTGTTCTTTATAACAAATTATTACATTAACACGAGTTCTCTTGTTCTTTGTAACAAATGTTATATTAACATGATTGTCTTGTTCTTTGTAACAAGTGTTACATTAACATGAGTGTCTCTAGTTCTTTGTAAAGTGTTACATAAACATAGGTGTCTCTTGTTGTTCTTTGTAACAAATGTTATTTAACATGATTGTCTCTTGTTTTTTTGTAGCAACTGTTATATTAACACGACTTCTTGTTCGTTGTAACAAGTGTTACATTGATATGATTGTTTCTTGTTCTTTGTAATAAGTGTTACATTAACATGGAGTGTCTCTAGTTCTTTGTAAGAAGTTTTTATATCAATACAGGTTCTCTTGTTCTTTGTAACAGTGTTACGTTAACATGAGAGTCTCTTGTACATTGTAACAAGTGTTAGATAAGCATGAGTGTCTCTTGTTCTTTTGAACAAGTGTTAGATTGACATGATTGTTTCTTGTTCTTTTCCAACAAGTGTTACATTAACATGAGTGTCTCTAGATCTTTGTAACAAGTGTTACATTAACATGAGGTCTCTTGTACTTTGTAACAAGTAGTAACATATTAATACAACACTTGTTACAAAAAACAACTCATTAATGTAACACTTGCTACAAGAACAAGAGAAGTCATTAATAGAGCACTTGTAATAAAAAGAACAAGACATTCCTGTTAATGTAACACTTGTTACAAAACAAAGATACTCATGTTAATCTAACACTTGTTACAAAGACAAAACTCGGTTATGTAACACTTGTTAGAAAAAACAAGAAAAATGATGTTAATATAACACTTGTTTCAAGAAATAAGAGAACTCATACTAATATAAAACTTGTTACAAAAAAAGAGACAATCATCTTTATGTTACACTTGTTACAAGAACAAGAGACTCATGTTAATGTAACACTTGTTACAAGAACAAGAAACAATCATATTAATATATCACTTGATACAAAGAACAAGATACAATTATGTTAATGTAACACTTGTTACAAAAACAAGAAACACTCACGTTATTATAACACTTGTTATAAGAACAAGAGAACTCGCGTTTATGTAACACTAGTTACAAAAAACGAGACACTTGTTTATGTAACACATGTGACAAAGAACAAGAACATGTTAATATAACACGTTACGAAGAACAAGAGACACTCGTAATTAATGTAACACTTTTACAAGAACAAGAGACTCATGTTAATGAAACACTTGTTAAAAGAACAAGAAACAATGTATTAATATAACACTTGTTGTATTGACATCAGTGTCTCTTGTTCTTTCAAACAAGTGTTAGATTAACATGATTGTTTCTTGTTCTTTGTAACAAGTGTTACATTAGCTATAATCAATCTCTTGTTCTTTCTAACAAGATAATTTATATTTCTTTCAAAAGATTTCTCTTGTTCTTTGAAACAATGTCAGATTAACATGACTGTTTTTTGTTCTTTGCAACAAGTGTTACATTAAGAAAATGAGCTAATACTCTTGTTCTTTGTATGTTATATTAAAACGATTTCTCTTGTTCTTTTGCAATAGAATGTAACATTAACATGAGATGTCTCT
>NW_027467782.1:32897371-32935204 GCF_004210375.1 Tachypleus tridentatus
GTAATATACTGAGTTCTCTTGTTTCTTTGTAACAAGTTATTACATTAACATAGGTGTCTCTTGTTCTTTGTAACAAGTGTTATATTAACATGTCTCTTGTTCTTTGTAAAGTGTTACATAAACATGAGTGTCTCTTGTTCTTTGTAACAAGTGTTATTCTTTGCATGAGTGTCTCTTACTTTTTTTTGTAACAAGTGTTATATTAACACGAGTTCTTGTTCTTTGTAACAAGTGTTACATTGATAATTTCTTGTTCTTTTTTTGCAACAAGTGTTACATTAACATGAGTGTCTCTTGTTCTTTGAACAAGTGTTAGATTAATACGATTTGCTGATCTTTGTAACAAGTGTTACATTAACATGAGGTCTCTTGTACTTTGTAACAAGTAACATGTTAATACAACACTTGTTACAAGAACGACATATCATTAATGTAGCTGCTACAAAAGTACAAGAGAGAGTGATGTAGAGCACTTGTAATAAAGAACAAGACATTCTGTTAATGTAACACTTGTTACAAAAACAAGATACTCGTGTTAATCACCTGTTACAAAGAACAAGAAACTATGTTATGTAACACTTGTTAGAAAAAACAAGAAAAATGATGTTAATATAACACTTGTTTCAAAGAATAGAGAGAACTCATGCTAATATAAAACTTGTTACAAAAAGAAAGACAATCATCTTTATGTTACACTTGTTACAAAGAAGACAAGAGACTCATGTTAATGTAACACTTGTTACAAAGAACAAAGAAACAATCATGTTAATATATCACTTGATAAAAAGAACAAGATACAATTATGTTAATGTAACACTTGTTACAAAAAACACTCACGTTATTATAACACTTGTTATAAAGAGAAGAGAACTCGCGTTTATGTAACACTAGTTCACAAATACAAAGAGACACCATGTTTATGTAACACATGTGACAAGAACAAGAGACATGTTAATATAACACTTGTTACGAAGAAGAAGGAGACACTCGTGTTAATGTAACACTTTTACAAAGAACAAAGAGAACTCATGTTAATGAAACACTTTTATAAGAACTATAAAACTCGTGTTAATGAAACACTTGTTAAAAGAACAAGAAACAATCATGTTAATATAACACTTGTTGTATTGACATCGAGTGTCTCTTGTTCTTTGAAACATGTTAGATTAGATTATGATTGTTTTCTTGTTCTTTGTAACAAGTGTTACATTAACATGAATGTCTCTTGTTCTTTCTAACAGAATGTTATAATAAAAGATTTCTCTTGTTCTTTTGAAAACAAAGTGTTAATTAACATGACTGTTTGTTCTTTGCAACAATGATACATTAAGATGAATGTCTCTTGTTCTTTGTAACTAAAGTGTTAACACTGTGAAACAATTTCTCTTGTTCTTTAACAATAAAATGATTAACCTAATATTAGTTAATGTCTCTTGTTCTTTTAACAAATTGGCAAGTGTATTGCTATGAATGTCTCTTTTCTTTGCAAAAGTGTTAACATTATAACAGAGTGTGTCTTGTTCTTTGTAACAAAGTCACATTAACACGAGTGTCTCTCTACTTATTGTTCCAAGTTTTCTATTAATAAGTTTTCTTGTTCTTATATAAGTATTACATTAACACGAGTTCTCTTGTTCTTTGTAACAAATGTTATATTAACATGATTGTCTTGTTCTTTTGTAACAAGTGTTACATTAACATGAGTTATTCTAGTTCTTTGTAACAAGTGTTACATCACAGCAAGTCTCTTGTTCTTTGTAAAAGTCAGTACATAAACATGAGTGTCTCTTTTCTTGACTTGTAACAAAATGTTATTGTATGATTGTCTCTTGTATTTTTTGTAGCAGCTTTGTTATATATAACACACGACTTCTTGTTCTTTGTAACAAGTGTTACATTGAATATGATTGTTTCTTGTTCTTTGTAATAAGTGTTACATTAACATGAGGTGTCTAGTTCTTTGTAAGAAGTTTTTATATCAATACGAGTTCTCTTGTTCTTTGTAACAAGTGTTACACTTAACATGAGTGTCTCTTGTTCTTTGAACAAGTGTTAGATTGATATCATTGTTTCTTGTTCTTTTCCAACAAGTGTTACATTAACATAAGTGTCTCTTGATCTTTGTAACAAGTGTTACATTAACATGAGTCTCTTGTACTTTGTAACAAGTAACATGTTAATACAACACTTGTTACAAAAACTACACTCATTAATTATAACACTACTAAGAAACAAGAAAAAGTCGTATTAATAGAGCACTTGTAATAAAGAACAAGACATTCTGTTAATGTAACACTTGTTACAAAAACAAAAAAGATACTCGTGTTAATCTAACACTTGTTACAAAGAACAAGAGAAACTCGTGTTATTTGTAACACTTGTTAGAAAAAACAAGAAACAATGATGTTAATATAACACTTGTTTCAAAAATAAAGAACTCATGCTAATATAAAACTTGTTACAAAAAGAAGAGACAATCATCTTTATGTTACACTTGTTACAAAGAACAAGAGACTCATGTTAATGTAACACTTGTTACAAAGAACAAAAAAAGAAACAATCATGTTAATATATCACTTGTTCACAAGAACAAGATACAATTATGTTAATGTAACACTTGTTACAAAAAAACAAAGAACACTCACGTTATTATAACACTTGTTATAAAAGAAGAACAGAACTCGCGTTTATGTAACACTAGTTACAAAAAAACAAGAGACACCCATGTTGTATGTAACACTTGTTGGAAGAACAAGAGACACTCGTTAATGTAACACTTTTACAAGAACAAGAGACACTCATGTTAATGAAACACTTTTAGAAAGAACTATAAAACTCGTGTTAATGAAACACTTGTTAAAAAAGAACAAGAAACAATCATGTTAATGTAACACTTGTTTGTTATTGACATCAGTGTCTCTTGTTCTTTGAAACTTTATGTGTTAGATTAACATATGATTTTTTTCTTGTTCTTTGTAACAAGTGTTACATTAATATGAGAACCTCTTGTTCTTTGTAACAAAATGTTATATAAACATAAGAGTGTCTCTTGTTCTTTGTAATAAGTGTTAGATTGACATGATTGTTTGTTCTAACTTTCCAACATTAAAGTGTTACATTAACATGTAGTGTCTCTTGTTCTTTCAACAAGTGTTACATTAACATGAGTGTCTCTAGTTCTTTGTAACAAGTGTTACATCTAACATGATGTCTCTTGTTGTCTTTGTAACAAGTAACATGTTAATATACAACACTTGTTACAAAATACAGAAACTCATGTTAATGCTTAACACTTGTTACAAAAACAAAGATACTCATTGTTAATCTAACACTTGTTACAAAGAACAAGAGAAACTCGTGTTATTGGCTTGGCATTGTTAGAAAAAACAAGAAACAATGAGTGTTAATATAACACTTGTTACAAAGAACAAGAGAAACTCATGTTAATGTAACACTTGTTGCAAAGAACAAAAACAGTCATGTTAATCTAACACTTGTTTCAAAGGAACAAGAAATCTCGTTATTATAACACTTGTTACAAAACAAGAGAGACACTGATGTTAATATAACAAGTGTTACATTAATATGAGTGTCTCATGTTCTTTGTAACAAGATTTTACATAATATGAGTGTTTCACTTCTTTGTAACAATGTTTCAAAACACGAGGATTCTCTTGTTCTTTGTAACAAGTGTTCATTAACGTGTTTCATGTTCTTTGTAACAAGTGTAATATAAACACGAGTTCTCTTGTTCTTTGTAACAAGTATTACAATATTTTGTGAGTGTCTCTTGCTCTTTGTAACAAGTGTTATATTAACATGTCTCTTGTTCTTTGTAAAAGTGTTACATAAACATGAGTGTCTCTTGTTCTTTGTAACAAATGTTATTTTAACATGATTGTCTCTTGTTTTTTTGTAGCAACTGTTATATTAACACGACTTCTTGTTCTTTGTAACAAGTGTTACATTGATATGATTGTTTCTTGTTCTTTGTAACAAGTGTTACATTAACATGAGTTCTCTTGTTCTTTGTAACAGTGTTATATAAACATGAGTGTCTCTTGTTCTTTGAACTAGTGTTAGATTGATATGATTGTTTCTTCTTCTTTCCAACAAGTGTTACATTAACATGAGAGTCTCTTGTACTTTTGTAACAAGTAACATGTTAATACAACACTTGTTACAAAACACATTTTACTCATGTTAATGTAACACTTGCTACAAGAACAAGAGAGATCATTAATAGAGCACTTGTAATAAAGAACAAGACATTCCTGTTAATGTAACACTTGTTACAAAAAACAAAGATACTCGTGTTAATCTAACACTTGTTACAAAGAACAAGAGAAACTCGTGTTATTGTAACACTTGTTAGAAAAACAAGAAAAAATGATGTTAATATAACACTTGTTTCAAAGAATAAGAGAACTCATGCTAATATAAAACTTGTTACAAAGAAGAGACAATCATCTTTATGTTACACTTGTTACAAAGAACAAGAGACTCATGTTAATGTAACACTTGTTACAAAGAACAAGAAACAATCATGTTAATATATCACTTGATACAAAGAACAAGATACAATTATGTTAATGTAACACTTGTTACAAAAAACACTCACGTTATTATAACACTTGTTATAAAGAAGAAGAGAACTCGCGTTTATGTAACATTAGTTACAAAAAACAAGAGACACCCATGTTTATGTAACACATGTGACAAAGAACAAGAGACATGTTAATATAACACTTGTTACGAAGAACAAGAGACACTCGTGTTAATGTAACACTTTTACAAAGAACAAGAGAACTCATGTTAATGAAACACTTTTATAAAGAACTATAAAACTCGTGTTAATGAAACACTTGTTAAAAGAACAAGAAAACAATCATGTTAATATAACACTTGTTGTATTGACATCAGTGTCTCTTGTTCTTTGAAACATGTGTTAGATTAACATGATTGTTCTTTCTTGTTCTTTGTAACAAGTGTTACATTAACATGAATGTCTCTCTTTCTAACTTTAAATGTTATAATAACAAGATTTCTCTTGTTCTTTGAAACAAGTGTTAGATTAACATGACTGTTTTGTTCTTTGCAACAAGTGTTACATTAAGATGAATGTCTTGTTCTTTATAACAAGTGTGTCATATTAAAACGATTTCTCTTGTTCTTTGCAATAAGTATTAACCTAATATTAGTGTCTCTTGTTCTTTGTAACAAGTGTTAGCAATGCTTAACATGAGTGTCTCTTTCTGTGCTAAAAAGTGTTAAATTATAACAAGTGTGTCTTGTTCTTTGTAACAAGTCACATTAACATGTGTCTCTCCACCTTATTGTTCAATTTTCTATTAATGAGGTTTTCTTGTTCTTTATAACAAGTATTACATTAACACAGAGTTCTCTTGTTCTTTGTAACAAAATGTTATATTAACATGATTGTCTTGTTCTTTGTAACAAGTGTTACATTAACATGAGTGTCTCTCTAGTTCTTTGTAACAAGTGTTATATTAACAAGTCTCTTGTTCTTTGTAAAGTGTTACATAAACATGAGTGTCTCTTGTTCTTTGTAACAAATGTTATTTAACATGATTGTCTCTTGTTTTTTTTGTAGCAACTGTTATATTAACACGACATTCTTGTTCGTTGTAACAAGTGTTACATTGATATGATTGTTTCTTGTTCTTTGTAATAAGTGTTACATTAACATGAGTGTCTAGTTCTTTGTAAGAAGTTTTATATCAATACGAGTTCTCTTGTTCTTTGTAACAAGTGTTACGTTAACATGAGAGTCTCTTGTACATTGTAACAAGTGTTAGATAAACATGAGTGTCTCTTGTTCTTTGAACTAGTGTTAGATTGATATGATTGTTTCTTGTTCTTTCCAACAAGTGTTACATTAACATGAGTGTCTCTAGATCTTTGTAACAAGTGTTACATTAACATGAGTCTCTTGTACTTTTTGTAACAAGTAACATGTTAATACAACACTTGTTACAAAAGAACATTACTCATGTTAATGTAACTACTAAGAACAAGAGAATTGAATAGAGCACTTGTAATAAAGAACAAAGAGAAACACGAGTTATTGTAACACTTGTTAGAAAAAACAAGAAGAAAAATGATGTTAATATAACACTTGTTTCAAGAATAAGAGAACTCATACTAATATAAAACTTGTTACAAAGAAGAAGACAATCATCTTTATGTTACACTTGTTACAAAGAACAAAGACACTCATGTTAATGTAACACTTGTTACAAGAACAAGAAACACAATCATGTTAATATATCACTTGATACAAAGAACAAGATACAATTATGTTAATGTAACACTTGTTACAAAAAACAAGAAACACTCACGTTATTATAACACTTGTTATAAAGAACAAGAGAACTCGCGTTTATGTAACACTAGTTACAAAACAGAGAGACACCCATGTTTATGTAACACATGTGACAAAGAACAAGAGACATGTTAATATAACACTTGTTACGAAGAACAAGAGACACTCGTGTTAATGTAACACTTTTACAAAGAAAAGAGAAATCATGTTAATGTAACACTTTTACAAAGAACAAGAGATCTCATGTTAATGAAACACTTTTTATAAAGAACTATAAAACTCGTGTTAATAGAAACACTTGTTAAAAGAACAAGAAACAATCATGTTAATATAACACTTGTTGTATTGACATCAGTGTCTCTTGTTCTTTGAAACGATGTTAGATTAACATGATTGTTTCTTGTTCTTTGTAACAAGTGTTACATTAACATGAATGTCTCTTGTTCTTTCTAACAAGTGTTATAATAACAAGATTTCTCTTGTTCTTTGAAACAAGTGTTAGATTAACATGACTGTTTTTTGTTCTTTGCAACAAGTGTTACATTAAGATGAGATGTCTCTTGTTCTTTGTAACAAAATGTTATATTAAAACGATTTCTCTTGTTCTTTGCAATAAGTATTAACCTAATATTGAGTGTCTCTTGTTCTTTGTAACAAGGTGTAACATTAACATGAGTGTCTCTTTTTCTGTGTAAAGTGTTAAATTATAACGAGTGTGTCTTGTTCTTTGTAACAAGTCACATTAACACAGTGTCTCCTACTTATTGTTCCAAGTTTTTTTATTAATGAGTTTTCTTGTTCTTTATAACAAGTATTACATTAACACGAGTTCTCTTGTTCTTTGTAACAAATGTTATATTAACATGATTGTCTTGTTCTTTGTAACAAGTGTTACATTAACATGAGTGTCTCTAGTTCTTTGTAACAAGTGTTATATCAACATGTCTCTTGTTCTTTGTAAAAAGTGTTACATAAACATGAGTGTCTCTTGTTCTTTGTAACAAATGTTATTTAACATGATTGTCTCTTGTTTTTTGTAACAACTGTTATATTAACATTGACTTCTTGTTCGTTGTAACAAGTGTTACATTGATATGATTGTTTCTTGTTCTTTGTAATAAGTGTTACATTAACATGAGTGTCTAGTTCTTTGTAAAGAAGTTTTTATATCAATACGAGTTCTCTTGTTCTTTGTAACAAGTGTTACGTTAACATGAGTCTCTTGTACATTGTAACAAGTGTTAGAATAAACATGAGTGTCTCTTGTTCTTTGAACTAGTGTTAGATTGATATGATTGTTTCTTGTTCTTTCCAACAAGTTGTTACATTAACATGAGTGTCTCTAGATCTTTGTAACAAGTGTTACATTAACATGAGTCTCTTGTACTTTGTAACAAGTAACATGTTAATACAACACTTACAAAGCTTGTTACTCATGTTAATGTATACTACTACTAGGTAAAGAGAGTCATTAATAGAGCACTTGTAATAAAGAACAAGACATTCCTGTTAATGTAACACTTGTTACAAAAACAAAATACTCGTGTTAATCTAACACTTGTTACAAAGAACAAGAAGAAAACTCAGATTATTATATAACACTTGTTAGAAAAAACAAGAAAAATGATGTTAATATAACACTTGTTTCAAAGAATAAGAGAACTCATGCTAATATAAAACTTGTTACAAAAGAAAGAAGAGACAATCATCTTTATGTTACACTTGTTACAAAAGAACAAGAGACTCATGTTAATGTAACACTTGTTACAAGAACAAAAACAATCATGTTAATATATCACTTGTTACAAAGAACAAAGAAACAATCATGTTAATATAACTTGATATAAAGAACAAGATACAATTATATTAATGTAACACTTGTTACACAAAAACACTCACGTTATTATAACACTTGTTATAAAGAAGAGAGAACTCGCGTTTATGTAACATTAGTTACAAAAACAAGAGACACCCATGTTTATGTAACACGTGACAAGAACAAGAGACATGTTAATATAACACTTCTTACGAAGAACAAGAGACACTCATGTTAATGTAACACTTTTACAAAGAACAAAGAGAACTCATGTTAATGAAACACTTTTATAAAAGAACTATAAAACTCGTGTTAATGAAACACTTGTTAAAAGAACAAGAAACAATCATGTTAATATAACACTTGTTGTATTGACATCAGTGTCTCTTGTTCTTTGAAACATAATGTTAGATGCTAACATGATTGTTTCTTGTTCTTTGTAACAAGTGTTACATTAACATGAATGTCTCTTGTTCTTTCTAACAAGTGTTATAATAACAAGATTTCTCTTGTTCTTTGAAACAAGTGTTACATAAACATGAGTGTCTCTTGTTATTTGTAACAAATGTTATTTAACATGATTGTCTCTTGTTTTTGTAGCAACTGTTATTATTAACACGTCTTCTTGTTCTTTGTAACAAGTGTTACATTGATATGATTGTTTCTTGTTCTTTGTAAAAAGTGTTACATTAACATGAGTGTCTAGTTCTTTGTAAGAAGTTTTATATCAATACGAGTTCTCTTGTTCTTTGTAACAAGTGTTACGTTAACATGAGAGTCTCTTGTACATTGTAACAAGTGTTAGATAAACATGAGTGTCTCTTGTTCTTTGAACTAGTGTTAGATTGATATCATTGTTTCTTGTTCTTTCCAACAAGTGTTACATTAACATGAGTGTCTCTAGATCTTTGTAACAAGTGTTACATTAACATGAGTCTCTTGTACTTTGTAACAAGTAACATGTTAATACAACACTTGTTACAAAACACGACACTCATGTTAATGTTCTTTACTGTAATAAAGAACAAGACATTCCTGTTAATGTAACACTTGTTACAAAAACAAAGATACTCGTGTTAATCTAACACTTGTTATAAGAACAAGAGAAACTTGTGTTATTGTGACACTTGTTGAAAAAACAAGAAACAATGATGTTAATATAACACTTGTTTCAAAGAATAAAGAACTCATGCTAATATAAAACTTGTTACAAAAGAAGAGACAATCATCTTTATGTTACACTTGTTACAAAAGAACAAAGAGACTCATGTTAATGTAACACTTGTTACAAGAACAAGAAACAATCATGTTAATATATCACTTGATACAAAAAACAAGATACAATTATGTTAATGTAACACTTGTTACAAAAAAAAACAAAGAAACACTCACGTTATTATAACACTTGTTATAAAGAAGAAGAGAACTCGCGTTTATGTAACACTAGTTACAAAAACAAAGAGACACCATGTTTATGTAACACATGTGACAAAGAACAAGAGACATGTTAATATAACACTTGTTACGAAGAACAAGAGACACTCGTGTTAATGTAACACTTTTACAAAGAACAAGAGAACTCATGTTAATGAAACACTTTTATAAAGAACTATAAAACTCATTGTTAATGAAACACTTGTTAAAAGAACAAGAAACAATCATGTTAATATAACACTTGTTGTATTGACATCAGTGTCTCTTGTTCTTTGAAACAGTGTAGATTAACATGATTGTTTCTTGTTCTTTGTAACAAGTGTTACATTAACATGAATGTCTCTTGTTCTTTCTAACTAAGTGTTATAATAACAAGATTTCTCTTGTTCTTTGAAACAAATGTTAGATAACTGTGACTGTTGTTCTTTGCAACAAGTGTTACATTAAGATGAATGTCTCTTGTTCTTTGTAACAAGTGTTATATTAAAACTTGTTTCTCTTGTTCTTTGCAATAAGTATTAACCTAATATATTAGTGTCTCTTGTTCTTTGTAACAAGTCACATTAACACGAGTGTCTCCCTACTTATTGTTCCAAGTTTTCTGTTAATGAGTTTTCTTGTTCTTTTATAACAAGTATTACATTAACACGAGTTCTCTTGTTCTTTGTAACAAATGTTATATTAACATAATTGTCTTGTTCTTTGTAACAAGTGTTACATTAACATGAGTGTCTCTAGTTATTTGTTGCAAGTGTTATATCAACATGAGTGTCTCTTGTTCTTTGTAACAAGTGTTAGATTGATATGATTTTCTTGTTCTTTGTAACAATTGTTACATTAACATGAGTGTCTAGTTCTTTGTAACAAGTGTTATATTAATACGAGTTCTCTTGTTCCTTGTAACAAGTGTTACATTAACATGAGTCTTGTACTTTGTAACAAGTAACATGTTAAAACAACACTTGTTCAAAAGAACACGACACTCATGTTAATTTAACACTTGCTACAAGAACAAGAAAATCGTGTTAATGAGCACTTGTAATAAAGAACAAGACATTCCTTTTAATGTAACACTTGTTACAAAAAACAAAAGATACTCATGTTAATCTAACACTTGTTACAAAGAACAAGAGCCACACTCGTTATAATTTAACACTTGTTACACAGAAGAGACACTCATGTTAATGTAACACTTGTTACAAAGAACAAGAGACACTAATGTTAGGTTAATACTTGTTAAAGAACAAGAAAAAATCGTTTTAATATAACACCTATTTACAAAAGAACAAGAGACATTCATCTTAATGTAACACTTGTTGCAAAGAACAAAAAACAGTCATGTTAATCTAATACTTGTTTCAAAAAACAAGAGAAATCTTGTAACTCAGTAACATGAGTGTCTCTTGCTCTTTGTAACAAGTGTTATGTCTAACATCATCTCTTAATTCTTTGTAACAGTGTTAATATGCTACATGAGTGTTCTTGTTTTTAAAACAACTGTTATATTAACATGACTTCTTTATTCTTTGTAATAATGTTGATAACATGAGTGTCTCTAGTTCTTTAATAAGTAGTTATATATCAATACGAGTTCTCTTGTTCTTTATGCAAGTGTTACATTAACATGAGTGTCTCTAGATCTTTGTAACAAGTGTTACATTAACATGAACGTCTCTTGTACTTTGTAACAGTAACATGTTAATACAACACTTGTTACAAAGAACCGCGACACTCATGTTAATGTAACACTTGTTACAAGAACAAGAGAGATCGTGTTAATAGAGAGACTTTGTAATAAAGAACAAGACATTCCTGTTAATGTGACACTTGTTTACAAAAAAACATAGATACTCGTGTTAATCTAACACTTGTTACAAAGAACAAGAGAGAACTCGTGTTATTGTAACACTTGTTAGAAAAAAAACAAAACAATTATTGTTAATATAACACTTGTTTCAAAGAATAAGAGAACTCATGTTAATATAAAACTTGTTACAAAAGAAGAGACAATCATCTTTTATGTTACACTTGTTACAAGAACAAGAAACAATCATGTTCTTATATCACTTGATACAAAGAACAAGATACAATTATGTTAATGTAACACTTGTTAGAAAAAACAAAAGAAACACTCTAGTTCTTATAACACTTGTTATAAAGAACAAGAGAACTCTTGTTAATGAAACACTTTTATAAAAGACAATAGGAACTCGTTGTTAATGAAACACTTCTTAAAAGAACAGAAACAATCATGTTAATATAACACTTGTTGTATTGACATCAGTCTCTTGTTCTTTGAAACGTGTTAAATTAACATGATTGTTTCTTGTTCTTTGTAACAAGATGTTACATTAACATGAATGTCTTTTCTTTCTAACAATGTTATAACTGAATTCTCTTCTTCTTTGAAACAAGTGTTAGATTAACATGACTGTTTTTTTGTTCTTTGCAACAAAAGTGTTATATTAAGATGAATGTCTCTTGTTCTTTGTAACAAGTGTTATATTAAAAACGATTTTTCTTGTTCTTTTGCAGTAAGTATTAACCTAATATTAGTGTCTCTTGTTCTTTGTAACAAATTTTAACATTAACATGGTGTCTCTTTCTGTGTAAAGTGTTAAAAATTATAACGAGTGTGTCTTGTTCTTTGTAACAAGTGTTAGAATTATAACAGGTGTGTCTTGTTCTTTGTAACAAGGTAATGTCACATTAACACAGTGTCTCCTGCTTATTGTTCAAGTTTTATATTAATGAGTTTTTCTTGTTCTTTGTAAAAATGTTATATTAACATAGGTGTCTCTAGTTCTTTGTAACGTGTTATATCAACATGAGTGTCTCTTGTTCTTTGCTAACAAGTGTTAGATTGATATGATTGTCTTGTTCTTTGTAACAATTGTTACATTAACAGGAATGTCTAGTTCTTTAAAGAAAAACCCTTCCATAATGATTATACAAAATAAATTTTAACATAGCAGAAAATACAAATTTCAATCTCAATACAAAAATGATTTAAATAATATACATTTAATGTATAGTTACAATGAAAAATAATGTTTAAGAATAATACATAAAACTGCAAACAATGAAATGCAAAATAACCCTTGAATAACAACTCATGACATAAGAGGAAGCTATTCTTTAGATGAACTAAAGATAGATAAATTATAACTTCTTTTGCTCTATGACAAATGAAGAACAAATCAGCATTAGATCAAAATTAAGCCTTTATACATTAAATAAAATTACTTCTAAAAAAAATTTAAAAGTATATATAAAATAACACTTAATAATACATACTAAACAAATTAATCTTTTGAAGAAATTCAGTACTAACATAATGATTATAATAAAAAAAATGTAGGGACATATGTACTGAAATTGGTATGTTTACATTATAAAACCAAATAAATCAAACCCACTAGCCAGCCACTGCAAATTATTTATACTTTAATCAATTACTCATTCTTAAATACCAAAAAACAATATATCAGAGAAAAAAAGCAAATAATAAAAGAGAAAATACCACAATGCTTATATATCACTCAATTAAATATATATATATATATATATACACATACAGGGGAGTGAACAAAAGAAGTTGCCCTTTTAAAATGTTAATTTGTTATGTCTTTTAATAAATAATAGAAAAATTTGTAAAACTATGTTTTTTAGAATGTGCTATTTTATCAAATATGATATCAAATCCTAATTTTACATGGCTTTTGTAAATACCTGAACGTTTTATGATTTTTTGTGACATTTTATCATAAGAAGTGATGTGCACCCTGCTACAGTTTCTTAGATATTCTTATTCCTAGTTGCCTACAATTGTTAAAATTAGGATTTAAGATCATATTTGAACAGATCTCATCAAGTGTGTTCTAAAAACGTATGTTTTAGATATTTTTCTGTTATCTAACAAAAGATATAACAAATTAAAAGGCAACTTTTTTTGTCCACCTCCTGCACATGGGGAAAATTTATACTAACCTAAGCAGCAGAAATGAGGTCTAGCTTTCATCACTCACACTTCATATCCAACATCACACCCTCTATAGTGGCAGTGGATCACCACTTGGCTGCTATGGTGTCTCTTATTATTTCTCTAGCTCAGTCTAAAGTTTGGCTGGCTTAAGCCAGCTCTGTCAGCAGCTGGTGGTGTTACTGCAGTAGATATTTGCAGTTATACATGGTCCAAGTTTTTGTGGATATTTCCTGACGTGCATACTTTAAAAAATTGAACTTGCATCACTGTCAGGACTATGGCAATGAATGTTGATGGTTTCATTTACAAGTCAGCCATCATCTGCAACTGATGCAATCTTCAGAACCTCTTGGTCACTGGCCTCATATTTAACACTGCCAGTAGTCCAGTGATCCCTTTGTTTATCCCTCTGTTGTTATTGATGACACTACTGACAATAAGATCTTCACAGTTTGTTGGCTACTAGCAACAATGATTCCAAAGGTGTTGTATTTGTTATTTGTGGTACTGAGTTCTGGAAGACGTGTTTCTCTGCCACCCAACATTCAGCTGTCCTTTAGGACAACCTCAACTCTCACAGGGCTTCTCTGGCTTAGAGATATAGTGATATTTTGCACAGACCAATGCACATACACTACTTGTGGCTCATTGTTTATAGACACATTATGATAAGACACTTAGAAAGAGGGTTCTTGATACTGAAGGGCCTACCATTCATCTTTCTTGATAACAATGTTTTGGAAGCTGACTGCCATGTCTGCACCACTGGTACAAAAGTGGTGCTTAGCTAATCATTAGTGGATTCTGCCACTCTGTCCAATAAGGTGTAAGGCTCTTAGGTCTGCTTGGTCCCCAGACTTCAGAATCAGTTAGGTCTCGTAATCTGAGGGTTGCGGGTTTCGCATCGAGTCCCGCTAAATATACTCGCTTATTCAGCCGTGGGGGCGTTATAATGGGACGGTCAATCCCACTTTTCGTTGGTAAAAGAGTAGCCCAAGAGTTAGCGGTGGGTGTTGATGACTAGCTGCCTTCCCTCTAGTCTTACACTGCTAAATTAGGGACGGCTAGCACAGATAGCCCTCGAGTAGCTTTGTGCGAAATTCCAAAAACAAACAAAAAACAAAGCTTTTTGTAGTCTGAATCCATCGCCTTACAGAGAAGAGAGAAAAGTCAAGACTAAAGTGGCCGAGACTTGATGAAATTTACTACTTGAATAACTTGATTCATAACAGACTGCAAATCTTTCAGTAAAGATTTGGAGGGGAGCACCTCTCTGTGAATCATGCAGTGAACAATCGTAATGTTTGGATTTTGTTGGCGCACCAGAATGACGAATCCCTTCTTTTTACCTTACATTGAAGAACAGCCATCGGTGCAAACGCTGACACAGTTATTTCAATGTAATTTGAAGAGCAAAATGTTTTCATTCACCAACTCGAAAATGTCTTGGCCTTTCCTGTACTTTTTTAAATCTTTGCAAAATTAGTATTCGTTTACGATTTTCCATCTTTTATGAATCGAACAAAAGTCAGAACTTGAGATTTTCCACTAACGTCAGAAGATTCATCAACTTCAAGAGACCAGAGCAGAGACAATTCATCTTCAGGCGCTTCCAAGTGTTCGCAAACTTGATCCTTCAAATCCAACGATAAGTCTACAATTCTGAGTGAAATTGTGTCACTGGACAGTGGAACTTACTTAACCTTTTTGGCAGCATCCGTTCCAAGCATAGTTTCAACAATGATTGCTAATGCTGGCACAATGACTGATTTGGCCTCCGTATGCGCTTTGCAAACAACTGAAAAACCTTATAACTTGCAATCAATCCTTTTTCGAACAGCTTCATCTATTTCACAAGCTTCCTTGATCGCTCATGTTGTTGAACCGCGAGATTCTCGAAGTAATCTTTTGGTCTATCCTTCACAGCTGAATGTTTTGTTTCCAAGTGTCTCTTCACTTTGCTAGGAACAAGCGCCTCGTTCGATAAAGCTGCATTGGAGAGTAGGCAGAATGGTAATTGAGAATGTTCCGATTCCAAAGCGATAAAACCGTATTCGATGTATTTGTTTTTGTACTTTCGTTTGATTCCTTGCTTTTGATTCAACACATTCTCCTTTGCAGCACCAGACTAACTTAATTTTTTTTTTCATGGATAAATGATAAGCTAATTCATACACGATAAGCACGAAGTTCTGCAGTTGGTATAAAATTCCTACCTACAAAGTAGTAGCTGTAACTTACCGCATAATGAGAACGTGTTCCAGAAAGCAGTTTGATTGTTTGATGCATCATTTATGACGTACGAAGCGCTTTTTATGCATAATAAAAATTCACTGTTAATTCATACCATTATAGTTAAAGGAAAAATGTGTTGGTTAAACATAGTAGCCTACTTTTTTCAAATTAATATAAATCAAACATAATTATGTGAATCATACATACTTACATTACAATTTTTGATGAAACCTTTTGTAGTCCATTTCTTAAGCTTTTCTAATCACATTAGCCATCTTAAGCCTAATGTTTGGAAGAGCGTAAACTTAAAACTCAATAAATCACTAAATTAAAAACACAAAACTAAATAAAAGTTCTGGATTTTCAAAAACGTAAAAAGGATGGTAAAGCTTTTGATATTACCAAGAGTTTTCTGAATTTCTCAAATTTATGTTGTTATAGATAACTAAGAGTACTTACGTTTAAATGATTCTTCCACAACGGTTAAAAACGTTCTATTTTGCTAAGCAATCGCAATTCAATATCTCAGAATAGAACAATGTGATATAACCAATCAAATTCAGCTAGGAACAAGCGACACTTTACAAAAACGAAAAGAAAAATGAATATACTTTCTAAAATTAACAAATGTTTAAGTAATCCACTTTTTAACACATTTTTCATAATTCTTGCAACCACTTTATTTTTTATTAATTTTTCCAAAATTAATTCAAATAAAAATTAGTTACGTTATATGCAATAAAACCTAAATGACAAGTTTGTTGTTGTTGTTGTTTTGAATTAAGCACAAAGCTACACAATAGGTTATCTAGGCTCAGCCCACCACGGCTATTGAGAGCCGAATTTTAGCGTTGTAAGTCCACAAACATTCCGCTGAGCCACTGGGTAGCAAATGACAAGTAATTAGAAAAATGAATCAATAATGGCATGTTTAATTATTTTTAGGCCCGGCATGGCCAAATGCGTTAAGGCGTGCGACTCGTAATCAAGGATCGCGGGTTCGCATCCCCATCGCGCAAAACATGCTCGCCCTTTCAGCCGTAGAGGCGTTATAATGTTACTTTCAATCCCACTATTTGTTGGTAAAAGTAGCCCATGAATTGGCGGTGGGTGGTGATGACTAGTTGCCTTCCCTCTAGTCTTACAGTGCTAAATTAGGGACGGCTAGCGCAGATAGCCCTCGGGTAGCTTTGTGCGAAATTCAAAACATTTGCTGCTTTTTTGTTTTCTTAAAAATACAGGCTATCAGTGATGCGTATGTGTTTTCCTGCAGTAAAAACCACATCAGGCCATCTGCTGAGTCCATCGAAGAGAATCAAACCCATGATTTTAGAATTGTAAATCCGTAGACTTACCGCTGTACCAGTGGGAGACATTGATAATGTTGAAAGAGATAAAATAAAATGAATTACCTAAACCTCATGTTCTATGCCTAAAGGGGCGGTTTGTTTGTTTGTTTTTTTAATTTCGCGCAAAGCTACTCAAGGGCTATCTGCGTCGAGGTCGAAACCCGTGTTTTCACGTTGCACATCCACTGACTTACCATGCTCTTTGCCGGGTGGCTTTCTTCTTATCAAAGGCACACAGTTGGTTTTTTAATCCCAAACATTGTATATTAAAATGCTTTATACACGCAACATAACTGGATTGTATATATAAATATTTATTTACTTATCAGTTACATGTCGCCACAGCACTACGTACATATTTCCCGAGGAGAAATATTTATAAAGTCTTCAAGTCATTTTAAACTTATTATTTTGTAACCAAGATTATTTGAGTGTGTGAATAATATTGTTCTCCTTGGCCAAATTTATGATTTTGACCAACTATTTACTGTATAGATTTCTTTTATTTTCTTTAGGTTACTAGATGATGAATAATGAAGAACTCAAAAAGACCATAAATATTGGAAACAATATTTGCTAGTACCTTAAACATTGTCATCTCCAAAATCTGGGCCCGGCATGGCCAGGTGGATAAGGCACTCGACTCTTAATCTGAGGAGTCGTGAGCTCGAATCCCGATTATAATGTGACGGTCAATCCCACTATTCGTTGGTAAAAGAGTAGCCCAAGAGTTGGCGGTGATGACTAGCTATCATCTCTCCAGTCTTACACTGCTAAATTAGGGACAGCTAGCACAGATTAGCTCGAGTAGCTTTGTGCGAAATTCAAAACAAACAAACAAACCCTAGGTTTAGTTCACGTAGTTTCGATTGTAACGGCATTTCATTAACATATATTTATTTTAATATGAACGATTCTTTTAGTTAAATGTATATTAATATTTAGAAATATACGCCACTTCTTGTGTTAAATATGTATTGCGAAATTCTCCTCTATTTTATAAATTTGTAGAAGATTCTAGAGTAAAGAATCATCAATTGCAGATATGTGTTTAAGTTCTAGTTACTGCCAGTATTGTTGCCAACTGAAATTTGAACCTTGTCTAATGATTATGAAAGATAGTCATCAAACTCGCTGAGAAATAGCATATATTGTTAGTTTGTAACAGTTAGTATACTATAAACCTCAGAACTGATAACTGTTATAAACGCTTATTAATCGAAAAAAAACTACCTATATTTGACCAAGAACGTTCATTGATGTCGAACACTGCAAACCATTTAACTTTAGACGATAGTATTTTTACGAGGACATTAGATATTTTCCGCGGTTAAAGTCAGCTTATAAACGGCGTGAGTCCAGCGAATAATAGAGTTAGCTAGTTTCCTCGTTAAGTGAACTGCATCTATATCAACTTGAAAGTTATTATCATGCCAGATAGAGGACTTGATATTGTTTTTGTGTGTATGAATCTTGTTGGCAATTATTATAAATTTGATACACATTCACATTAAATTAACTTTTAAATTAAAATTAAAAGTTCCGGCTATTTGAACTTGTACTACATCGCAAAAATTAAAAATAAACGTCCCCCAGTAACTCAACGGTATGTCTGCGGACTTAAAACGCTAAGAACCGGGTTTCGATACTCGTGGTGGGCAAAGCACAGTAGCTTTGTGCTTAATCAAAAACAACAACGCAAAATAAATCATCGGCTCGTCAGATGTACATTATAATACGTATGTATAATTTTGTACGTAAATATATTGAAGTGAACCAATGCCATTAACCTTTTTTCTCGCTGCTTTCATTCATATAAGAAAAACTACAAAGACATTTTAGTTTCCGCATGTTGTTTTACCATTTATATTATACTTATGTAAATATATATAGTTTCCATAATCTTTCCAAATACAGACAAATACTATAAAACGAGTTTATATAAAATTGTGTTATGATGCAGTTGAAGTTAAAATATTAATAACTAAATCAAACTTCAAAGAGGTTGTAATATTTACAGAAATACTATGTACTATTCATGTTAATGTAACACAAATAATATTTAATAAATAGATGTATGTCGGAATGAACATGAATTCGTGAAATCAAAGTATTTTGATGGCTAAAATTATTATACCAAGATATTGAGTCTTACATTTACTAAAGAAAAAAACAAAGCAATTCTATAAAGATATAAGACGAAACCCCAATTTTCAAATTAAAAAAAAAAACATCGATGCAAAAATAGTAATAATGGACACTTCATAAAAAAGGCATAATGTCAAACAAACAAATACATTAAAATTTTAGAAATAAATAACTTCACTTTTGTCATCCTGCAATTATTATGTCAAATACATAAGCAAATACCTAATTGGATTACCGAAACGATTCACTAAGAAACACATCGACATATATACCATAATCACACCAAATCCAGATATTCATTAAGAAACACATCAACATAATTATACCAAATCCAGGTATTCATTAAGAAACACATTGACGTGAACACCGTAACTATACCAAATCCAGGTATTTACTAAGAAACACATTGACCTCTATATTATAATCATACAATATCCAGGTATTCTGTAAGAAACACATCGACATCAATACTATAATCATACCAAACACATCGACATATATACTATAATCATACCAAATCCAGGTATTCACTTAGAAAAATATCGACATAAATACTATAATCATACCAAATCCATCCACATATTTACTATAATCATACCATATCCAGGTATTAACTGAAACACATCGACATATATACTATAATCATACCAAATC
The DNA here is from genome assembly GCF_004210375.1 of Tachypleus tridentatus. NCBI lineage: Eukaryota > Metazoa > Arthropoda > Merostomata > Xiphosura > Limulidae > Tachypleus > Tachypleus tridentatus. The sequence continues at coordinate 32,917,339 of NW_027467782.1, forward strand.
CATCCACATATTTACTATAATCATACCATATCCAGGTATTAACTGAGAAACACATCGACATATATACTATAATCATACCAAATCCAGGTATTCACAAAGAAACACATCGACATATATACTATAATCATACCAAATCCATCCACATATTTACTATAATCATACCATATCCAGGTATTAACTGAGAAACACATCGACATATATACTATAATCATACCAAATCCATCCACATATTTACTATAATCATACCATATCCAGGTATTAACTGAGAAACACATCGACATATATACTATAATCATACCAAATCCAGGTATTCACAAAGAAACACATCGACATATATACTATAATCATACCAAATCCATCCACATATTTACTATAATCATACCAAATCCAGGTATTCACAAAGAAACACATCGACATATATACTATAATCATACCGAAAAAATCCACATATTTACTATAATCATACCATATCCAGGTATTCACTGAGAAACACATTGACATATATACTATAATCATACGAAATCCATCCCAATATTTACTATAATCATACCAAATCCAGGCATTCACTAAGAAACACATCGACATATATACTATAATTATACAAAATCCAAGTATGAAAATCAATATTTGTTTTTGTTTCGCTTGAGGCTATTTGAGGGCTATCTGCGCTTGTCGTCCCTAATTTAGTAATGTAAGAGTAGGTGGAAGACAGCTGATCATCAGTACCTACCGCTAATTTCTTGCGTTACTCTTTTAACAACGAATAGTGGGATTGACCGTTACGTTAAAACGCACCCACTTCTAAAAGAGCGAGCATGTTTGGTGCGACGAGGATTTTAACCCGCGACCCTTGGATTACAAGTCGAGTGCTTGAACCACATGGCCATGCCGGGCGAAAGTAATGAGAAGTACTTGTAGTTACTAAGGGTAATCTGAAACAAGTAACGTTGAGATGCTTGTTTCATATGGAGGATTATCACACAAAAATATATTATTCCTGGTAGGATTTTTCTTTACTAATTAAAATACTTTTTATTGGTGTTTTAAATAGAAAGTTCTACCGTTCATGATTTTTGGCTTAAAAAGATTACACGTTCGCCAGTGGCGTAGCTAAGTAAGGGGGGGGGGGGGTCAAGGGTGTACATCTGTCCCCGGGCGCAGCGTCAGGGTGGGGGGCCAAATTGATGTTACATAATTAGGAATGAATTTCAGAATGAAATGTTTTCCCTCTAATCAAGTAATGTCCAGTGTCCCATATATGAGAGTTGCAACGTCATGTGTTGCCACAATTTGGTTGTGATTTGGTCACGTTATACCATAACGCTGTTATGAAATCGTCAAATGCAGTCACTTCATAGCGAATAATCAACGTTGTCATGTAACATTGTGTGAACGTTGTGAAATGAACATTATATGCTGTAAATCAGTAATCAGAACGCACATTACACGAGTACTTCACCGAACAAAGTCGGTAAATTGTCTATTACTTGATCCAGTTTTGCAATGCTACCATGACCTCAGCGCCTTGTCCTTCGGGAGTAACCGAACGGCTATAACAGATAATTGACCCCCGCAAGTCTGACCAATGTTTCATGACCAATGCTGTCAGTGAACAAAGGTCATGGAGTGACATTATTCACTGGACTAAGAATGTAAGTTGAAATTCTTGATATGAGTATGCTCTCTTTGTACACACTCCCATTAAATGATCAAGAAAAAAGATGTTTAACATTACAGATATTAGTTTTGAGGTAAAGAGGACTGGAAGGTTAAACACGAACCATCTTGTAGAAGAAGAACATTGTATTGTTTGAAATGGTAATTGAGTTGTACCAGTGATGAATATTAGTAGTCTGTTCTCTTTATTATACTTTTAAAATTAAACAATAAGTTATTCTCTTGTAAACACTCTTAAACTCCTATATTTTGTTTGTTTTAATTGATTTTTTTTACCTAGTGTTTTCCTAGCATCATTACAATATGTACCTGATTTGCATGTTTGTTTGTTTTTCTCTTTATCATTTAATACTGAAACTTATGTTAGTGAACTTTCTATTTGTCTTTCCTACAAGAAAACATCTCTTAAACAGCAACTTCTATAACTTTTTAAGAAATAAAAATTCATTCAATGTTTTTAGGTAAAAATAAAATATCTACTATTTCTAAACTACTTAGTTCAGAGACGTCTCAAGAAATGTTTCCAGGAACAGAGGGTTAAAGTTAAGAGCAATGAATCTGCCATTACAGACAAGTGCTTACAATCAGACTTGATCATTATGATTTGTAAGACTCATTTAAGTCATACTGTAGATTTGCAGCTATATATACTCTATAATAGTAAATGTTGGTTTGTTCTTTTCGGTTCTTAACCCTGCAGGAGAATTTCGTCCCACATAAAATAGCTGCTTATATAGGTACAGTAATCTAAAATTACATAAAGCACATTATTTCAATGGCATTTACTGTATATGTATGGTAAGAACAAAATATATCTGTGGTAACCTGCTGCTGATATTACCAGCAAGCAGCAACAAGTTAATCCCAATCACATTATGTCAGGGTTTACAGAATGTCATCAAGACTGCATAGATTTCTTTGAAAACCTGACTGATAATTTCCATATTTTATATCCAAGAAGCTGCTGTAGTAGTGACATTTTCCAATATTAAGCTACAAGGTAGGTATCTAAAGGTTTTAAGTAAAGCTGTTGATAAACCTGGCAATTTTTATTAGAACTCATAATCAAGTATTCTTTATAAACATAATAAAGGAGAATCAGGATTAATTTAATGCATCACTTCTTAGCTTGCAGCCTAAGCAAATGTAATTATTGTCAGAAAACAACAAAATTATAAACCCTGTCATTTTGAAACTCCTTTAAAGGTAATGAGCACATTGTTTTTTGTAACTTACAAGAGGGTAACAAATTGTAAATAATGGAAAAGTAATTAAAAGTTTTAATGACATTACAAAACCTAAAAAATGATCAAATGTTTATACACTAATATTTTAGTATTATTAAAAAGGATAAACAAGTTCTTGCTTTTCTGACCCTGATGTTATGCACAAGAAACACTTTTATAGGGGTATAAAAACTGTTAATGCTGAGTTCCTTTAAATTTTTTCACGAGTAAAAATTACTGAAGACAACGATTGTATGAAAAGTTAACAAATGTTTGAAAATATCTAGATATTATTACTTTTGACTAGAATTTTCATGATACCAAAACACTGGATTAACATCTCAAAAGGACAAAAATCAAATACTATGATTACATAATGCACTAAACTCATACCTCACTAAAAAACAAAATATACAACACTTCTGTTATGTTTTACCAGATAGGGATGATAATTAACACCTAAAGGCTATAATTACCTAATAAAGCAATGTAGTTAAACCCCACTATTTAATAAAGCATGTATCACAACCACTCAAAAAACATAGCTGATTATGACCAGAAAAAAAAAATACATACCAGTAGTGTTAAAATGTGATAAAACATTGTACTGTAGCCAGCTGTGTTTTAATGTACAGAAAACCCACACAATGGCTCTCTATGGAGAGCATACGTCAGCTTCCACTTGATAAATCCACTACCACTGCTACATAGCCCATGAACACATTAGCAAATTTTTTATACGTACGGAATTTTTTCATCGTCTTGTGACTCCTAAAAATAACCCTCAAAGTTGATGATGAAAACATAATGATATGAGCTGTCTCAGATATATATTTTTTCAGCTTTACGAGATTCTAGATTGACCAAATCTAGAAATAACCAAATTGTTATTATTTTACATGAATAATAAATGTAAAAAGGTTCAATCATAAAGGAGAGATATTCTAATAAAATATAATAACTTTTAAATAGTTGTGTGAAAAAAATAGAGAAAAATTACAAATAAACTTTAAGGATATAATATAACAAGTTAGAAACTTAAAATCTCCCTCTGAATGCATTAATTAATTTAAAAACTACATGTACTTTGGACTTCAAAGGTTTATTACATGCATTAATGATCTAATGATTTCATTCATATATAATTTCAGTTAGACAATACGGTGAGTGGATGGTAGATAATATTCTAGACATATCAGACAGAATGTGTTTGTTTTGTTATAGCAAAGCAACAACGGGCTATCTGCTGTGTCTACCAAGGGGAATCAAAACCCTGACTTTAACATTATAAATTCAAACACTAACCTCTGTTCTACTAGGGAACAGACAATGAACACTTGTATAACAGTTGTTATGGGTGAATACCTTTCTAAGTTAGCATTCACAAACTTCATATCATAAAAACTGTTGTTATAACAAACTAATTACATCAATAGTATTCCAACCACTACTGTAGTTGTTGTATGCCAGTGAGCCTTATAAGCTATTAAATGCAATGGTAGCCCACATCAAAATCTTATATCAAGGTTAAAATAGCCTTCTTGTTTTCAAATTATAAATTTCTCTAAAAACACGATTCCTAATTCTTTTAGCTTTTTTCACCTCAATCAAATACATTAAACTACTGAAGGTTTTTCAATGTGTGTAAATAATCATACTTAAATAATTTTAAACCTTTACACCACTATTATTTTCTAATGGGATTCAAAACATATAGTCTTCAAAAAAAGAAACGCAAAAGGCAGAATATAAGACATATTGTTAACAAGTTTATTCTGGGTAGTTCTGTGTGACATGTGTGAAACTTTGCACAGTCACTGCTGAACATCAAAGTCTGCAAAGGCGAAGTCCGTAAGATTCCCTCGAATGTGCAAAAGGACTGTTGAAGCAGTAGACGTTGCAGTGGTGGTCCTATCCCGAAGGTGACGTAATCGGATGTAGTGATCCTGTGCGGGCGTGGTCACACGAGGTCTGCCAGATCGTGGACGGTCACGAGTTGATCCATGTTGTTGGTGACGATTCCATAGCCTTGTGATGGTGCTATATTAATATAATAAAATAAATAAATTATATATTCAAACATCTAATACCGCCCTCTACATTCCGACACTCAGGTAGCTTTCGGTCAGTTACCTCTTTCTTTGTGAACCTGACAATGACCGAAGAAGGTCGAAACGTTGTTCGCTCTTCTATGTAAAATATTTTCTCAACCCAAACGAGCCGTTTTTGCAGATCTCTCAAACAAATTTATTGGATACGCATGCGTTTTGGCGAAAATCCGATGTTTTCCTCCGTTTTCAAAGTGCACAACTTTTATTGTCATTTTGGTCTGACAATCAGTGCCTTAACACGTGTAACATCACATACTCTGAGCTTGTAACGTTATTACACATATTTCTCTTTAAAATAACAAAAATATCCCTTTTGCCTTTCTTTTTTTAAAGAGTATATTTATATATGGTGCCTTTGTTGTTAATATTTGCAATAATTTTATCAAGATACAAATAATAGTTGATACTATGGAATAAGAACCAGAATTTTATTTGATTAAGTAAGTGGTTCAAAAGTTGTATGAAGTTTAAAGTTAGGCAATTGAAAACAGATGTTTCATTTCAAAGAGAATAACTGATATTTACCAGTAAGACAGGAGCATTATGCAGTGAAAACAATATTTTATTGTTAAAAAGGCTCCATTACCTACAAAGATTCATCAGAAATCCATCATCATATCATATTATTTACAATAGGAAAATAATTAAATGTTCAAAAAAAATACCTTTCAAAATTATGTGAGAGTGTAGATGTTATCTTGTGTAATCATAGATAACTCAAATGATAAAATATTACACTTAAAATATCTTTAAAATTATTTTATAAACTGCTATAGTTTATGACTGTATATATACATATATGAAGTATAGTCAGTATATACGTATTTTTTATCAAATTAGCACTAAAATGGTGAAAATGTTTTTATATTACATTTCTATAAAATGTGCAAATATTTGAAATTTACGTAATAACATTTTATTGTGAAAATTATTTGTATTTTATCCAAAAAAATCACAAGCATAAGCAAAATAAGTAACTGAACAATTTAAAAATGTTTTCATCTTCAGTAATATTAGACCCTTTGGCTCCCTGTTAATGGCCAGTGATCCCACAAGAATATATATGTGTGTGTATGAAATTTCCAAGAATGCTTCAAATGAATGTCCTAAATGAGTTGTATTATATGCTACAACAGCAGTTTCTTTGATACTATATTATCAATCAAAGACAAAAGCTTTAAGAATTAACATTTTCACTTAATCTGCTAAGTGTATTACGTCTATTATTAATACTCTTAGGTAACATTTGAGGACTTAACTGACACCTAATAAAATTCAATTTAGATGTTAGAAAATTGCTCATACTGATGTCCAAGCCCCTAATGGCACAGCGGTATGTCTGCAGACTCACACCACTAAAATCTGGGTTTCGATGCCCCTGGTGGACAGAGCACAGATAGCCCATTGTGCAGCTTTGTGCTTAATTCTAAACAAACAAACTGATGTCCAACAAATATTCGAAATTTTGAATAACTTACAAGTTATTGTGTCACAAAATATTGTGAACTCAGATAATAAATGAGCCATTTATCCCAGTCTCATACACACTTTGAAGAACTTTAAATTGTATTTGCAATAATTAACTTACAACTACCTCTACTACTAGTTTTGAGTTTGATCAGCATCCGACATTGAATTTTAGCTTTACACATTTCATGGGTGTGAGCGCTAGTTCTAAAACTAATGCAATATCAAAAATTACAGATTAAAATCATATTAATTACTTATCTTTTCTGTTCCCTTTGTTGTGAATTCTGAATGTATTTGTGTATAAAATTATATTTTAAAGCTATAGTTTTAGTTTTATTCAAAGAGAAAATATATGATAACTTTACATAAGGTAAGTAAGCTTATACAGTGATTAAATGTATCTAGTAATAACACAATTAATAATCAACATCTCATTTACAATTCATTTAAAATAACTTAGGTGAATAAAGACATATAAATATTTAACTTACCAAAATCCATACATTAATGACATGAAATACTCAATTCTCCCATGTGTAAATAAGAGTAAAGCCACACAAATGACATCTGAGTCACAACTACCATAGGTATATCAACCAGATTTGAAGTGTGGTAAAGTTTATCAACATGTACCGGTCCCCTGGTAGAACTGGTATCAACAGAAACAAAAGTATGAGAAGAGCAATTCTCTCCCAAAACAAACAACTTGGAAGCATGAAAAGTAGTGGAAAACTAAAACTCTTGAAATGGTGTGGAATATGACAGGCTAAAATAAAAAGTGTTAAAAACAAAGAAAAACAGACTCCAAATGTCTTCTTATTGATTACATTCTTACTCAGAAACATTGTTTTACTGAAAAGAAGAAGAAATCAGTGGCTAAACCCATGAATCTAATTTCCTTAGAATTAGTCTGTATATAACGTTGAATTAAATTCCTGGAAAATCTTACCAGTAGCATGTTTAGCTATAATGGGAATTTCTATCGTCAATACACTGATCATATATTACTGCAGCAGTAATTTGGTTTGTCAACATATTAGATACCCAGAGCTTTCATAAATGTGAACAAGTGACCTCAATGTAAGGCTCAGGAAAAAGAGGAAAATACCAAAGACAGGAATTTTGTTTCTTTTGTTGTTGTGGTTTTACTTCTGAAAATATTTTTGACTATTTGAAAGCTGCAGGAATATTCTTCTATGATATCATATGTTTATTCTGGTTTATCAAGTGCAGTATGCAATAATTGATTGAAATCCAAATTATTTATTAGATAAAAATTCATCTTGACCAAAAAATATAGAATTTAAACTTTTTATATTTGAAATGAAAGATATAAACCCTTAACAGAATTAGATTTATCTACATTAATTTTTAAAAAGGTACAACTGAAGATTGTCATTTAAACTCTTAAAATGCTTCAGTAGTCTAACACTAATAATGCAAACACAGAAAACCATACAGTTGATTTAAAAAACCTTTATACTTTACATTTTTAGTAGATAATAGATACATAGATAAAAAAATAAACTACATTACCTTCATCTCTCAAGTCTACATAAATACTCTTCTTTTCACTCTTATTTTCAACATCATCGTGGGAAAACTTGCATTTGTCACCTTTCTTACACTGTCCTTACTTATAAAAAACATACAGTACAGATTTAGGATCAGTTCCTGAAATTAAAATAGTTATATCACCTTTCTGCAAGAGATGAATAAAACTGAACTGTAGCCTTGTTGAGAGTAACAAGATAAAACACTTCAATGCTGTGGTATGTGATTTACATTAAGCAGACTTTTATCACTTGTTTTGATTCACCCTAAGAATATCAGTGACCTAACTATTGAAAACACACAAAAAATTATGAAAACTCATTTAATATTAAAGATAGTTATGTACAGTATAATAATTCATGCTTTTAGTTAATATGTACACAATACTTGTACCACACACTTGTTACATAAGTTGTTTTAATTTTTAAAGTTATAAAAACAGATAAAATGTACCAACATGCATTTTTAAAATGTATAAAAATAACATTCATTAAAGTTACAGTAATATAATAGCTTATGCTTTTTGTTGTGAATGAGTTTTAGCTACATAAATAATGTCATTGTACTTATAAAGCCAATTATTGTTGGTTAGTCACAATTATCTACCTGATTTATGTCTCTGCTAAGTGTTATAACTACAGAACTCATATGGAATAAAACTGTATTTCTTTCCAACCACTCCGAAAGAAAATATTTAACTCTCACTGATAAAGAATAAATATTTATAATTACAAGTTATACATTAGTACAATTTTAGTGCCAGACCTTAAAAAAAATAATGAAAATAAATATTTAGAACTTTAAATGGGTGAAATTGTAAACCTGATGTTCCACACTTTAGAAATTCTTTTATATATGACTAATGCTAAAAAAAATCCTCACTTATGTCAGGGAAATGTATCTCTAAAAGCAGAAAGCAAAGAGGTTCCATCTTTAAACACATTTAAGACTACATGTCAAGAGCAATATTAATATGGTAGAATACATCATGATGTATTTCAGTTTCTATATAATACATAAGGTATAAAAACCATAATAATTCTGGAAAGTATTTTAACTTTTCTTGAATAACTCAGTTTGAAAGATTCAACTTATGTTATTTGCTATTTCTAAAAATAATATCTTAAAATCCTTTATCACCAACTTAGACAGCCAGATCATTGATGTATCCAAAGATAATCTGTATTAATAACATTTTATGTAGTAATTCTTAAAAGTCTTCAGTTAACTATAAAATCCTATGTTTTTTAGTACTATTAAACCTCACATTGACATATTCTCCTGCTCATTTTACACCACTTCAAAACAAGCAAAAGCAACACTAGAAAAAAAGAAAATCTTTGTATTTATATGTTTACAAAACATGCCATATCAACATGTAGGAGAGGTTAAGTGATTAACAATATATCACATATTTCGTGATGACGAGAAACCAACTTGAAGTAAAAATGTATTTCAGGACAACTGTTGCAAACTCCTTCTTTGTTAATCTGGAGATGACCTAAGAAGGTCAAAACATTGTTCTCAATTTTGTTTTGGTATCACCAGTTGTCCTAAGATACATATCACATACTTGTTATGTTACTGGAAAGTGATACAACAATGGGAATATACAAATTTCAGAATTTCCTGCTCACACTCTCTATTGAATTACATAGAAATAACTTATGAGAAAGCTAGTCTAATCTAGCATTTGTATTAGGTAAAATTAAAATAATAAACCTTTACACTCCATACAAAAATTATACTGCACAACAATTTTTTGAAATTTTTTGCTTCCTGAAAAGGTTTTGCTGATTGTGGCAGGTATCTGGTGGGAATGCACAAATATAGTTTTGGTTTTGCTTCATCAGTAGAAACTTTGAGAAATAGTCAGTTAACTGTTTACTGGCAATAACTTATTTAATTGTGTTTATGTTTGTAATACACTATTAAGTTCAACATAATTAAAAGTGTTTTGCTCCTGATTTTGTTTGTATTCAATGTCCAGTGCATCACGTTCCAGTGTTCAAGAGTAGTCAGCAAGCATTGACAAATTCCAGTTGCCCTGATATTGTTTTCCCATTGTAGCAAAACTGAAGATTTCAATGAAATTATACGTAATGGGCAAATGTGGACGTGATTTTCATGATCAGCAGCCAAACATCTATAAGGAACAGTGTTCAAGAAGCAAAAACTTTGTTGTGCAGTGTTATCTAACATTAACTTCATTCTCCACAAGCAAGGAAAGGTGACAGAAAAAAACCTATTTCTTAATATAAAGAGTAGTATTTTACCTTTCTCATCTTTCTGTGTTGTTACAGATTTTAATGTCAAGTTCAGGTCCTCAATTTCCTTCTTTTTTCTTCCTACTTGTTGATCTACCTAAGGTAATGTGAGTAGAGGGTGATTACTCTTATATTACCAACAATTTGTTTGAACCTTTGTATCAATAACTTTAATAAACATGGCATACTATTTCACTGATTAAGTAAACAAATTATGCATTACAAAGATAATTAGAGTTTTAAAATATTCAAAACATATTATGTAATAAATGTTCATTAAAAATAAAGAAAATGTGACAGCTGTTAAGATGAAAATTACACTTTATGAATTTGACATTAATGTGGTACTTTATAAGATAACTATATGGAAGTATTATTTTACACAGCCTTTCATACTGTTTTTCTTCATACTTTTCTACAGACAATGTTGATGATAATTATGAAATTACAAAGTGTTAAAGACATGTTAAAAGGTCAACAGAAAATTCTGCAGTTTCAAACACTGGTAAAAGTTAAGGTAGCCTTGGATACCTTGTTTGACTAATATTTTGAATGCTAATGCACTGTCTTCTCATAAGTTTATAAGAACTGACCACACCTTTTCAGCATGATATTAAAGCAGTAAAATGAAGTAAATAACACCCAGAATTTGCCTTTATCAGACCCAACTTAAATTCATCTGATCTATTTAGGATGTGTGTGTGTTGGTGTGCATCACCACTGAATATACCCCAAATCAGTCATTTTCTGACCTCAACAAAGTATTTGGTTATTTCAAAATCAGATTTGATACACTAGCCAAAGAATACTATAAAAAAACAGAAACAAGAAACAGTCTCATCTTTACCTGACACACCATCTCATGTGCACCAGACAAAACAATATCATCAAACAAGAAGCATCACAATGTAATTGAAAAAACAATTAGTCAACATGACTGTAATCCATCATTACTACACAACCTGTGTGAGGAAATTAGTTACTCACACAATCAGCAGAACTTCACAAGTAGCATGGAAATTTCTAAGGCAGACATAAAGACAGCTTTCTGTGCAAGATGTGAACTGCCTCTAAAAAGATTAATTTTTGATTACTGAATATTGAAGATGGTAATAATTGGACACACAAGTTGATTATTTTCATAAAATTAATTGATTACTTTGCATGAAACTAACTCATGTATCAATTCTCATTCTGATTAAGAAATTTTGAAATTTAACCATGAATTTTGCAACAAGTTATTTTATGGTCTGGCCTAAAGCTAAGCAATGTAAATCTAATTCAGATAGTCAAAGTGAGAGAAAAATAGTGCCTCCATCAACACAGATAACAATTTATTTTAGTTTCTGTTCATATACATTAAAATTACAAATGGTTGATATAAATAAATCAACTTTTTTTAGACTGTTTGCAAATTTTTAACACTGCTTCCACAGGCCAGACACCCAGGATTTGTGCTGAATGGCTATCCTTAATAAATAAAATCATTCTAGAATGAGCTAAAACTCACTTTTAGAGTTTTCTGGTTGAACAAAAATCTCCTACAAAGTTTTATGAAAAAAATATGCAGATTTAGTAATGCTATTGAAAGTTTTTGACTCCCATAGTACACAGTAGTAAACTTGGAAGATGTGTATGTTATGTTATTAACTATTTGTTCTCATTCTTGCTCTTTGTTTTCAGAGTAGGTACAAAGGCCATGACCTTCACATCAGTGGGATAATTCTCATCTAGCTATTTCAAAAGTTTGTTCTTCAATCTATCTTTCATTTCTTTAAACATCATTGACTAGAATATCAGTGCAAGTATAACTTTTTCTGGCAAAACTTGTTGCACATTATTGGCATATGAGAATAGTTTTGTATCATCAGATTTAATTGTATTTCCAGTCATGTTCATAAGATCATCTGGATCTCCTGGAAGTAATGTAGTACTAAAAATCCTTAATCCTGCCATGCAGAATGCAAGCAATCAACTGTTCTTTTCAAGAGCACTGAAACTTGATGCTTTTCATCGAGCTTCTTGATTTGGAAAGTTTAATGTTGTTGTGCATTCAATACCAAATTGAATCGGCATTGCTCCTGTGCCATGTTGAAATACCACAACGTCTTGCTTTTACACTTCAATTTTGGATTATCTGCATCATTCATTCAGTGTCACAAACTCCATGGGATCCTCAAGTTCTGCTAGACATTTCGTCTTCATCACTCTCCAGTGGAATAGATGAATCAGTCCTTTATTTTCTCTTTCTTCATACTTTTAAATTACCTTGCAGTTCTTTCACACCTGTTTTTTATGCAATTTTGACCTCTAAGTCTGAACCATTACATCTACACTGTCACTTTGAACTTACAAGTCACTTTCTTCTTTTCCTGTATCAATGTTACTTTATCAATACAGGATCAGCACACTTAATCACTGAATGTTGTAGCATGTTGACATCTGTTTTGTGGCCAGCTGTAGATCAAATTTTCACAAAGTGTGCAACAGTTATCTGTATTTTGGCCAATCAGGTTTTGGTAAAGGTATCAACCAATTAACTAAAGATCCGAAGTGACTGCAAAGTGCAATTATCTACCCATGCTGTTTTTGGTCTTGTATCTGAATTTGATTTAATGAAAAACTATTTAATATTATAAAAACTAGTTTTTCATAGTTTAAAACTTGCACATAAAGAGTCATTAATACAATTAAGTTATAAAGAGAAGTACTTGCCCTGTTAAGTGCTCTTGAAGCTTTACTAGTTGCTTCACGTGTACAAGTGACAGTAAGAATAAAACCATAATAACCTGTAGGACTCACTCAACCACTAGAAATACCTTTTTCTGATTACAATAGAGCCACAATTCAAAGCACGTTTTTCACCATTGCCTTTAAAGTCTAAAAATTGTAAATTTACAATTTATGTAGTCCCAACTTATAAGTTATATACTAATAATTTCATTTTAAAATGTTGTCCAAATCTACTTACATAATTCGGCAGACACTACTTGTAATGAGAATGAACAATTATTAATTATGTGGTTAACTAACTCGTTTTCGTATTAACCCTCACAGACCAGCATTAGGCTTAGCAGCTACGATAAATTCAAGTTACAGTACATTTTTACAAGTACAAATATTGCACTGGTTAACATTTACAATGTCCTTGTACACGACAATAAAATTTAAATATGTTTCACTTTTTTCTTCTTGTAAATTTTCTTTTCTGATTCGTTTGATTTTTCCTTGGGGTGATCACTTCACATAAATAAATCTATAAACATTTTACTGCATCATATCTTTTAACCCCAACGTATTGAATGCAATATTTTGCTTGCAAATTGTCAGTGACCTGCGTAGTAAGCTACATGTGTTATCAAGCGACCTCTACAACTCCAAAAAAGTGCCAAGCGAATCTGCAAGAAAATTCTCGTCATATTAAGAATATTAAAAAGCTTATGTATGCTTATATTCTTGTCATTGTTAGTAGAATAGAATATTTTGTAATTCTAGCGGTATTATGAGGTTAAAAGGTGACAAATAGGACTTGGATGATATCACAATAGTTGTCTCCAGATCCTAAGGTAAGTAATTAATGTGATTGTAATCTGTAATGTTTAATATTGCATTAGTACTAAAACTGGCTCATGCCACGAAGGCCGGCATGGCCTAGCGTAAAGCGTGTGACTCGTATACGAGGGTGGGTTGCGCCAGCGTCAGCGCTAAACATGCTACGCCTCCAGCCGTGGGGTGTATAATGTTACGGTCAATCCCACTATTCGTTGGTAAAGAGTAGCCCAAGAGTTGGCGGTGGGTGGTGATGACTAGCTGCCTTCCCTCTAGTCTTACACTGCTAAATTAGGGACGGCTAGCACAGATAGCCCTCAGTAGCTTTGTGCGAAATTCCCAAACAAACAAACAAATGCCCACAAAATGTGTAAAGCTAAAATTCTCGTCGGATGTTGATCAAAGCTGGTAGTAGCGGTAGTTGTGAGTTTATTATTGCAATTACAAACTATAAATTAAAGTACTTCAAAGTGTATATGAGATTGGGATAAATGGCTCATTTATTATTTGAGTTCATATTGTTTTGTGATACAATAACTTGTAAGTTACTCAAAATTTCGAATAGAAAGACTTACATTTTCAAAGCAGTATAGTTTTGTAATAAACTTTTCAAATTCCGAGTGAAAATTCGTTGGATATCAGTTTGTTTGTTTGTTCAGAATTAAGCACAAAGCTGCACAATGGGCTATCTGTGCTCTGCCTACCATGGGCTTCGAAACCCTGGTTTTAGTGGTGTGAGCCTGCAAACAAACCGCTGTACCATTTGAGGCTTGGACATCAGTATGAGCACCTTTCTAAAATCTAAATTGTATTTCATTAGGTGTCAATTAAGTCCTAAAACGTAACCTTAAGAATATTAACAATAGAAATAATACATTTAGCAGATTAAAAATAAAATATTAGTTCTTAAAGCTATAGTCTTTGATTGACAATGTAGTACCAAAGAAACTGCTGTTGTGGCATATAACACAATTCATTAAGGATGTTCATTCGAAGCATTCAATTTCACACACACACACACACACACACACACACACATATATATATATACATACATTCTTTTGGGATCACTGGCCATTAATAGGAAGCCAAAGGGTCTGATAATAATGAAGATGAAAAAAGTTCTTAAACTGTTCAGTTACTTATTTTGCTTATGCTTGTGACGTTTTGGATAAAATACATATAATTTTCACAATAAAGATTATTACTTAAATCTCAAATATTTGCGTATTTTATACAAATTTATTATAAAAACATTTTCATCATTTCAGTGTTGAGTTGATAAAAATACACATGTACTGATTATACTTTATATATGTATATATTTGTTTGTTTGTTTTGAATTTCGTGCAAAACTGCTCGAGGGCTATCTGCGCTAGACATTCCTAATTTAGCAGTTTAAGACTAGAGGGAAGGCAGCTAGTCATCACCACCCAGCGTAACTTTTGGGCTAATATTTTACCAACGAATAATGGGATTGACCGTCACATTATAACCTTCCCACGGTTAAAAGGGCGAGCATGTTTAATGTGACGGGGACTCTCAAAGTAATTACAGGTATTAGAAAATATTTCTTCTGTCTGGTGATAAGGAGGGTGAGAAACTTCAAATTCAGAAATAATCCACAGTACAAATGACTCAATAAAGGAAAATGAATACTGAATACTACATGTTGTCTTCGTTTCTTTGTATCAGAAACATTCACGCTGAAAAGTAAAACAACAAAATATGTTTTGTGAGGTGGATAGACTTAAAAGTACATTATTTTGTTATTTTGCTTCTCTTGTACTCCTGGAAGGTTCTACATTTATGTTATTTCCTCTGAGACCTGAATATCCACCTTGGTGTTTGCCTTATATGGAGACTGCTACTCCTTTACCAACGAATAGTGGGATTGACTGTAACATTATAAAGCCCCATGGCTGGGTGGGCGGCGTGTTTGGTGTGACGGGATTATTTACCCGTGACCCTCGGATTCGAGTCGAACACCTTAACACGCTTGGCCATGTCGGACCATATATGTATATATACAGTCATAAACTTTCGGTTGTAAAACAATTTTAAAAATATTTTTTAGCATAATATTTTTACAATTTGAGTTATCTATAAGTATATAAGATAACGTGTACACTCTTGCATAATTTTAAAAGGTAATAGTTTTTATACATTTAATTATTTTCCTACTGTAAATTGTTGTTTTGTTTTTGAATTTCGCGCAAAGCTACTCGAGGGCTACCTGCGCTAGTTGTCCCTAATTTAAGACTAGAGGGAAGGTTGCTAGTCATCACCACCAATGACAACTCTTGAACTACTCTTTTACCAACGTACAGTTGGATAGACTGAACCATTATAACGCCTCCACAGCTGAAAGGTCAAGCATGTTTGGTAAAAGACTAACCTAGGTAGTTAAGGTTGTGTTTTGTAAAATATAATCACATTTCAGTTACATTATGCATGTATGTATATTATTACTATTTTCAAATTAATTTTTAAATTTCAGTCATTATTCATAAAACAGAAAACTATGTGAACAAATATAGAAAATAATTATCTTTGTTACCTACAAATGTTAAGGTTTATACTTGCTTGGCATAAACTGTAAACATTGTTAAATTTAACACGAAAAAATATAAAACAAAATAATCTTTTTTAAATTTTATATATGCATTTTGAAATGACAAAAAATATATAAATTATTATGTAAATGCCATAGAATTTCACTGCAATGTATCAAGGCTACCAACTAAGCAGCATTTGGGTCTAAAAATACATCCAATCTCCATTTTGTCTATATTTATTTAAAAGGTGGTTCTTTAGTACTTAAGCCTTGCAAAGGCTGAGAAAAGAATGTGAAGGAGAAGTCTGAGCTTTTGATTTGCTATGTATACCTCATGAAGTGCAGTGGGTTATGTGTAAAAATATGGTTTCAAAAATGGAAAAGGAGACAGAGCAATTATGGTGGATTCATTGAACAGAATGATATCTCAGGACACAGAAAATATAAGAGGTTCTTATTTTATATTCCAGCTTGCAATATTAATAATTTGAGTTTGTAACTCATAAGAAACTAGAGATGTTGTATTGTGAGCTTTATAAAATGTAATATGACCAAACACATCACATGACAAAAAAAACTGATATTTAGCAATCTTATTTTGATATTTATTTTCAAATTAAGAAATTAAATAATGTATAGTTTTTATGCCAAATTTACTGACATGAATTTATAAAATAGTAGTTCAATAATATTTTGAATATAACTCTACAAACATGATAACATGCCCTCTGCCTCCAATCCATAGGAAATTTGCCTCGATGGGGTTAATCACTACAAAAAATTTATGCTTTGCCTGAGTAGTAACAATATTATAATAAGTAATTTACATCAGTTCCATATTCCTTGAAGGGATAGTAAATTAATTAGAGAGGAGACAGGGAGTAGACATCACAATTTTCATACTGTATAAAATTAAGAACTCAAACTGACATAATATATTACATGTTTTAACATTTGATTTATTATCTTTATTTGTGACCATCTTTATTTGAAGATGTTGATACTACTATCATGATATTCTGTAAAAGGGTTGCAAAGTGCAGAAAAGGGTGCTTGTATAGAAAATGTTAAACATAAAAAAAATATAAAGACAAATTAGATTTAAAGGAAAAAATAGTAAAATTTATCAGAAGATGTTAATTCAACAGTGTTTGTAAATGCAACATAACCCTGAAATTGTCAAGCCAAGTCATTCAGCATAGATGTATATGATATAATGATGAATTTGTTTGATGAAGAAAAATTCTGAGTGTGAAAAAACATATACTTATACTGTGTAGAAATTTAGCAATAAAATATTTTGTGAAATAAACAACCTAGGCACACACACCTTTTCTTTTCTGATTTCTCTAATGTAGTCATAACTCGGTCATAATACTTGGCTAAATGGAAGTGACCTTCTTCCCATTCAGGCTGAATGGCAACCACATCTCGGTACATTAGAATAAGAACATT
>NW_027467782.1:32935704-33030412 GCF_004210375.1 Tachypleus tridentatus
TCTTTGTAACAAGTGTTACATTAACATGAGTCTCTTGTTCTTTGTAACAAGTGTTACATTAACATGAGGAGTCTCTTGTTCTTTGTAACAAGTGTTACATAAACATGAGTGTCTCTTGTTCTTTGAACTAGTGTTAGATTGATATGATTGTTTCTTGTTCTTTCCAACAAGTGTTACATTATGATGAGTGTCTCTAGATCTTTGTAACAAGTGTTACATTAACATGAGTCTCTTGTACTTTTGTAACAAGTAACATGTTAATACAACACTTGTTACAAAGAATTTATTTACTCATGTTAATGTAACACTTCTAAAGAACAAGAGAAGTCGTGTTAATAGAGCACTTGTAATAAAGAACAAGACATTCCTGTTAATGTAACACTTGTTACAAAAAACAAAAGACTCTCGTGTTAATCTAACACTTGTTACAAGAACAGAGAAACTCGTGTTATTGTAACACTTGTTAGAAAACAAAAGAAACAATGATGTTAATATAACACTTGTTTCAAAGAATAAGAGAACTCATGCTAATATAAAACTTGTTACAAAAGAAGAGACAATCATCTTTATGTTACACTTGTTACAAAGAACAAAGAGACTCATGTTAATGTAACACTTGTTACAAGAACAAGAAACAATCATGTTAATATATCACTTGATACAAAGAACAAGATACAATTATGTTAATGTAACACTTGTTACAAAACAAGAAACACTCACGTTATTATAACACTTGTTATAAAGAGAGAGAACTCGCGTTTTATGTAACACTAGTTACAAAACAAGAGAGACACCCATGTTTATGTAACACATTGACAAAGAACAAAAGACATGTTAATATAACACTTGTTACGAAAGAACAAAGAGACACTCGTGTTAATGTAACACTTTTACAAAAAGAACAAGAGAACTCATGTTAATGTAACACTTTTTACAAAGAACAAGAGAACTCATGTTAATGTAACACTTTTATAAAGAGAACTATAAAACTCGTGTTAATGAAACACTTGTTAAAAGAACAAGAAACAATTATGTTAATATAACACTTGTTGTATTGACATCAGTGTCTCTTGTTCTTTGAAACTATGTTAGATTAACATGATTGTTTCTTGTTCTTTGTAACAAGTGTTACATTAACATGAATGTCTCTTGTTCTTAACTTTCTAACAAGAATGTTATAATAACAAGATTTCTCTTGTTCTTTGAAACAAGATGTTAGATTAACATGACTGTTTTTTGTTCTTTGCAACAAATGTTACATTAAGATGAATGTCTCTTGTTCTTTGTAACAAGTGTTATATTAAAACGATTTCTCTTGTTCTTTGCAATAAGTATTAACCTTATATTAGTGTCTCTTGTTCTTTGTAACAAGTGTAACATTACGAGTGTCTCCTACTTATTGTTTCCAGGTTTTCTATTATTAGGTTTTCTTGTTCTTTATAACAAGTTATTACATTAACACGAGTTCTTGTTCTTTGTAACAAATGTTATATTAACATGATTGTCTTGTTCTTATTGTTCCAAGTGTTACTATTAACATGAGTGTCTCTTAGTTCTTTGTAACAAGTGTTATATCAACATGAGTGTCTCTTTCTGTGTGTAAAGTGTTAAATTATAACGAGTGTGTCTTGTTCTTTGTAACAAGTCACATTAATACAGTGTCTCCTACTTATTGTTCCAAGTTTTTCTATTAATGAGTTTTCTTGTTCTTTTATAACAAGTATTACATTAACATGAGTTTGTACTGTAACAAGTAACATGTTAAAACAACACTTGTTCAAAGACTACATTTCACTCATGTTAACACTTGCTACAAGAACAAGTCGATGTTAATAGAGCACTTGTAATAAGAACAAGACATTCAATTATGTAACACTTGTTAAAACAAAGATACTCATGTTAATCTAACACTTGTTACAAGACAAAGAAGAAACTCATCTTAATGTAACACTTGTTGCAAGAACAAAACAGTCATGTTAATCTAACACTTGTTTCAAGAACAAGAGAAATCTTCTCTTGTTCTTTTGTAACAAATGTTATATTAACATGAGTTTTCTTGTTCTTTGTAACAAGTTGTTACATTAACATGAGTTCTCTTGTTCTTTGTAACAAGTGTTATATTAACATGATTGTCTTGTTCTTTGTAACAAGTGTTATATAACATGAGTGTCTCTTGTTCTTTGTAACAAATGTTATTTAACATGATTGTCTCTTGTTTTTTGTAGCAAGTGTTATATTAACACGACTTCTTGTTCTGTTGCAAACAAGTGTTACATTGATATGATTGTTTCTTGTTCTTTGTAATAAGTGTTACATTAACATGAGTGTCTAGTTCTTTGTAACAAGTTTTATATCAATACGAGTTCTCTTGTTCTTTGTAACAAGTGTTACATTAACATGAGTCTCTTGTTCATTGTAACAAGTGTTAGATAAACATGAGTGTCTCTTGTTCTTTGAACTAGTGTTAGATTGATATGATTGTTTCTTGTTCTTTGTAACAAGTGTTACATTAACATGAGTGTCTCTGATCTTTGTAACAAGTGTTACATTAACATGAGTCTCTTGTACTTTTGTAACAAGTAACATGTTAATACAACACTTGTTATTAAAGAACACGACACTCATGTTAATGTAACACTGCTACAAAGAACAAGAGAATCGTGTTAATAGAGCACTTGTAATAGAAAGAACAAGACATTCCTGTTAATGTAACACTTGTTACAAAAACAAAGATACTCGTGTTAATCTAACACTTGTTACAAAAACAAGAGAAACTCGTGTTATTGTAACACTTGTTAGAAAAAACAAGAACAATGATGTTAATATAACACTTGTTTCAAAGAATAAGAGAACTCATGCTAATATAAAACTTGTTACAAAAGAAGAGACAATCATGTTCTTGTAACAAGGTTTATCTCATACACTTGTTACAAAGAACAAGAAACAATCATGTTAATATATCACTTGATACAAAGAACAAGATACAATTATGTTAATGTAACACTTGTTACAAAAACAAGAAACACTCACGTTATTATAACACTTGTTATAAAGAACAAGAGAACTCGCGTTTATGTAACACTAGTTACAAAAAACAAGAGACACCCATGTTTATGTAACTTGTGACAAAGAACAAGAGACATGTTAATATAACACTTGTTACGAAGAACAAGAGACACTCGTGTTAATGTAACACTTTTACAAGAACAAGAGAACTCATGTTAATGAAACACTTTTATAAAGAACTATAGAAACTCGTGTTAATGAAACACTTGTTAAAAGAACAAGAAACAATCATGTTAATATAACACTTGTTGTATTGACATCAGTCTCGTGTTCTTTGAAAATATGTTAGATTAACATGATTGTTTCTTGTTCTTTGTAACAAGTGTTACATTATGAATGAATCTCTTGTTCTTTCTAACTAAGTGTTATAATAACAAGATTTCTCTTGTTCTTTGAAACAAGTGTTAGATTATGACTGTTTTTGTTCTTTGCAACAAGTGTTACATTAAGATGAATGTCTCTTGTTCTTTGTAACAAGTGTTATATTAAAACGATTTCTCTTGTTCTTTGCAATAAGTATTAACCTAATATTAGTGTCTCTTGTTCTTTGTAACAAGTGTAACATTAACATGAGTGTCTCTTTCTGTGTAAAAGTGTTAAATTATAACGAGTGTGTCTTGTTCTTTGTAACAAGTCACATTAACACGAGTGTCTCCTACTTATTGTTCCAAGTTTTTCTATTAATGAGTTTTCTTGTTCTTTATAACAAGTATTACATTAACATCGAGTTCTCTTGTTCTTTGTAACAATTGTTATATTAACATGATTGTCTTGTTCTTTGTAACAAGTGTTACATTAACATGAGTCTCTTTCTTTTTGTAACAAGTGTTACATTAACATGAGTGTCTCTTGTTCTTTGTAACAAGTGTTACAAATTAACATGTCTCTTGTTCTTTGTAACAAATGTTATTTAACATGATTGTCTCTTGTTTTTTGTAACAACTGTTATATTAACACTTCTTGTTACGTTGTAACAAGTGTTACATTGATATCATTGTTTCTTGTTCTTTGTAATAAGTGTTACATTAACATGAGTGTCTAGTTCTTTGTAAACAAGTGTTATATTAATATGAGTGTCTCTTGTTCTTTGTAACAAGTTGTTATATCAACATGAGTGTCTCTTGTTCTTTGTAACAAGTGTTAGATTGACATGATTTTCTTGTTCTTTGTAACAAGTGTTACATTAACATGATTGTCTCTTGTTCTTTGTAACAAGTGTTATATTAACACGAGTTCTCTTGTTCTTTGTAACAAGTGTTACATTAACATGAGTATTGTACTTTTAGTAACAAGTAACATGTTAATAACAACACTTGTTCAAAAGAACAAGACACTCATGTTAATTTAACACTTGTTACAAGAGAACAAAGACGTCATTAATAGAGCACTTGTTAATAAAGAACAAGACATTCCTGTTAATGTAACACTTACAAAGAAAGATACTCATGTTAATCTTTACTTGTTGACAAAGAACAAGAGAAACTCATGTTAATGTAACACTTGTTACAAAGGACAAAAAACAGTCATGTTAATCTAAATACTTGTTTCAAAGAACAAGAGAGAATCTTGTTATTATAACACTTGTTACAAAGAACAAGGACACTGATCAATATATAACAAGTGTTGTCTTTGTAACATTAATATGATAAGTGTGTCTCATGTTCTTTATAACAAGTGTTAGTCACATAAACACGAGTTCTCTTGTTCTTTGTAACAAGTGTTCTTTATAACAAGTATTAGTTTTCATGTTTCTTTGTAACAAGTGTTATATTAACATGAGTTGTCTTGTTCTTTGTAACAAGTGTTACATTAACATGAGTGTCTCTTGTTCTTTGTAACAAGTGTTATATTAACATGTCTCTTGTTCTTTGTAAAAGTGTTACATAAACATGAGTGTCTCTTGTTCTTTGTAACAAATGTTATTTAACATGATTGTCTCTTGTTTTTTTGTAAGCAACTGTTATATTAACACGACTTCTTGTTCGTTGTAACAAGTGTTAAATTGATATGATTGTTTCTTGTTCTTTGTAACAAGTGTTACATTAACATGAGTGTCTAGTTCTTTGTAAGAAGTTTTATATCAATACGAGTTCTCTTGTTCTTTGTAACAAGTGTTACGTTAACATGAGTCTCTTGTTCTTTGTAACAAGTGTTAGATAAACATGAGTGTCTCTTGTTCTTTGAACAGTGTTAGATTGATATGATTGTTTCTTTTGTTCTTTCCAACAAGTGTTACATTAACATGAGTGTCTCTAGATCTTTGTAACAAGTGTTACATTAACATGAGTCTCTTGTACTTTGTAACAAGTAACATGTTAATACAACACTTGTTACAAAAGAACACGACACTCATGTTAATGTAACACTACAAAGAACAAGAGAGACTCGTGTTAATAGAACACTTGTAATAAAGAACAAGACATTCTCTGTTAATGTAACAACAAAAAAAAAAGATACTCGTGTTAATCTAACACTTGTTACAAAGAACAAGAGAAACTCGTGTTATTGTAACACTTGTTGAAAAACAAGAAACAATGATGTTAATATAACACTTGTTTCAAGAATAAGAGAACTCATGCTAATATAAAACTTGTTACAAAAAAAGAAGAGACAATCATCTTTATGTTACACTTGTTACAAAGAACAAAGAGACTCATGTTAATGTAACACTTGTTACAAAGAACAAGAAACAATCATGTTAATATATCACTTGATACAAAGAACAAGATACAATTATGTTAATGTAACACTTGTTACAAAAAAACAAGAAACACTCACGTTATTATAACACTTGTTATAAAGAACAAGAGAACTCGCGTTTATGTAACACTAGTTACAAAAAACAAGAGACACCATGTTTATGTAACACTTGTTACAAAGAACAAAGACATCGTGTTAATATAACACTTTTACGAAGAACAAGAGACACTCGTGTTAATGTAACACTTTTACAAAGAACAAGAGAACTCATGTTAATGTAACACTTGTTAATGAAACACAAAGAACAAGAAACAATCATGTTACATATAATGATTGTTTCTTGTTAACACTTGTTACATTGACATATTGACATCAAGTGTCTCTTGTTCTTTGAAACAAGTGTTAGATTAACATGACTGTTCTTGTTCTTTGCAACAAGTGTTATATTAACATGATTTCTCTTGTTCTTTGTAAATAAATATTAACCTAATGTTGGTGTCTCTTGTTCTTTGTAACAAGTGTTACATTAACATGAGTGTCTCTTTTCTTTGTAAAAAGTGTTAAATTATAACAGTGTGTCTTGTTCTTTTTGTAACAAGTAACCTACGATTAGTGTTCTTGTACTTATTGTTCCAAGTCATTCCTACTTATTGTTCCAAGTTTTCTATTAATGAGTTCTCTTGTTCTTTGTAACAAATGTTATTTACTATGTAACATGAGAGTTCTCTTGTTCTTTGTAACAAGTGTTATATTAACATGAGTGTCTCTTGTTCTTTGTAACAAGTGTTACATTGATATGAGTGTTTCTTGTTCTTTGTAACAATTGTTACATTAACATGAGTGTCTAGTTCTTTGTAACAAGTGTTATATTAATACGAGTTCTCTTGTTCTTTGTAACAAGTGTTACATTAACATGAGTCTTGTACTTTGTAACAAGTAACATGTTAAAACAACACTTGTTCAAAAGAACACGACACTCATGTTAATGTAACACTTGTTACAAAGAACAAGAGAAGTCGTGTTAATAGAACACTTGTAATAAAGAACAAGACATTAACATACTGTTAATGTAACACTTGTTACAAAGAACAAAAAAAAACAGTCATGTTAATCTAACACTTGTTTCAAAGAACAAGAGAAATCTTGTTATTATAACACTTGTTACAAAAGAACAAGAGACACTGATGTCAATATAACAAGTGTTACATTAATATGAGTGTCTCATGTTTCTTTGTAACAAGTGTTACATTAATATGAGTGTCTCATGTTCTTTGTAACAATGTTACATAAACACGAGTTCTCTTGTTCTTTGTAACAAGTGTTCATTAACGTAAAGTGTTTCTTGTTCTTTGTAACAAGTGTAATATAAACACGAGTTCTCTTGTTCTTTGTAACAAGTGTTACATTAACATGAGTGTCTCTTGTTCTTTGTAACAAGTGTTATATTAACATGTCTCTTGTTCTTTGTAAAAGTGTTACATAAACATGAGTGTCTCTTGTTCTTTGTAACAAATGTTATTTAACATGATTGTCTCTTGTTTTTTGTAGCAACTGTTATATTATATTAACAGTGTTGAATTGATATGATTCTTGTTCTTTGTAACAAGTGTTAACATTGATATGATTGTTTCTTGTTCTTTGTAACAAGTGTTACATTAACATGAGTGTCTCTAGTTCTTTGTAACAAGTGTTTACATTAACAATGATTGAGTTTTCTCTTGTTACTTTGTAACAAGTGTTACATTAACATGAGAGTCTCACTTGTTACAAAGAATACCACTTGTTACGACACTCAACATAATGTAACACTTACTACAAAGAACAAGAGAAGTCGTGTTAATAGAGCACTTGTAATAAAGAACAAGACATTCCTGTTAATGTAACACTTGTTACAAAAAAACAAAGATACTCGTGTTAATCTAACACTTGTTACAAGAACAAGAAAAGAAACTCGTGTTATTGTAACACTTGTTAGAAAAACAAAAACAATGATGTTAATATAACACTTGTTTCAAAGAATAAGAGAACTCATGCTAATATAAAACTTGTTACAAAAGAAGAGACAATCATCTTTATGTTACACTTGTTACAAAGAACAAGAGACTCATGTTAATGTAACACTTGTTACAAAGAACAAGAAACAATCATGTTAATATATCACTTGATACAAAGAACAAGATACAATTATGTTAATGTAACACTTGTTACAAAAACAAGAAACACTCACGTTATTATAACACTTGTTATAAAGAACAAGAGAACTCATGTTTATGTAACACTAGTTACAAAAAACAAGAGACACTCATGTTTATGTAACACATGTGACAAAGAACAAGAGACATGTTAATATAACACTTGTTACGAAGAACAAGAGACACTCTTTACAAAAGACAAAGAGTGTTAATGTAACACTTTTACAAAGAACAAGAGAACTCATGTTAATGAAACACTTTTTATAAAGAACTATAAAACTCGTGTTAATGAAACACTTGTTAAAAAAAGAACAAGAAACAATCATGTTAATATAACACTTGTTGTATTGACATCAGTGTCTCTTGTTCTTTGAAACATGTGTTAGATTAACATGATTGTTTCTTGTTCTTTGTAACAAGTGTTACATTAACATGAATGTCTCTTGTTCTTTCTAACAAGTGTTATAATAACAAGATTTCTCTTGTTCTTTGAAACAAGTGTTAGATTAACATGACTGTTTTTGTTCTTTGCAACAAGTGTTACATTAAGATGAATGTCTCTTGTTCTTTGTAACAAGTGTTATATTAAAACGATTTCTCTTGTTCTTTGCAATAAGTATTAACCTAATATTAGTGTCTCTTGTTCTTTGTAACAAGTGTAACATTAACATGAGTGTCTCTTGTTCTGTGTAAAAAGTGTTAAATATAACGAGTGTGTCTTGTTCTTTGTAACAAGTTCACATTAACACGAGTGTCTCTTGTTCTTTTGTAACAAGTGTTACATTAACATGAGTTCTCTTGTTCTTTGTAACAAGTGTTATATTAACATGATTTCTCTTGTTCTTTGTAACAAGTGTTACATTAACATGAGTGTCTCTTGTTCTTTGTAACAAGTGTTACTTTAACATGATTGTCTCTTGTTCTTTTGTAACAAGTGTTATATTAACATGACTTCTTGTTCGTTGTAACAAGTGTTACATTGATATGATTGTTTCTTGTTCTTTGTAACAAGTGTTACATTAACATGAGTGTCTTGTTCTTTGTAACAAGTGTTATATAAATACGAGTTCTCTTGTTCTTTGTAACAAGTGTTACATTAACATGAGGAGTCTCTTGTTCATTTGTAACAAGTGTTATATTAACATGAGTGTCTCTTGTTCTTTGTAACAAGTGTTACATTGATATGATTGTTTCTTGTTCTTTGTAACAAGTGTTACATTAACATGAGTGTCTTGTTCTTTGTAACAAGTGTTACATTCATGAGTCTCTTGTTCTTTGTAACAAGTGTTACATTAACATGAGAGTCTCTTGTTCTTTGTAACAAGTGTTAGATAAACATGAGTGTCTCTTGTTCTTTGAACAAGTGTTAGATTGATATGATTGTTTCTTGTTCTTTCCAACAAGTGTTACATTAACATGAGTGTCTCTAGATCTTTGTAACAAGTGTTACATTAACATGAGTCTCTTGTACTTTGTAACAAGTAACATGTTAATACAACACTTGTTACAAAGAACACGACACTCATGTTAATCTTAACACTTGCTACAAAGAACAAGAGAAGTCGTGTTAATAGAGCACTTGTAATAAAGAACAAGACATTCCTGTTAATGTAACACTTGTTACAAAAACAAAGATACTCGTGTTAATCTAACACTTGTTACAAAGAACAAGAGAAACTCATGTTATTGTAACACTTGTTAGAAAAAACAAGAAACAATGATGTTAATATAACACTTGTTTCAAAGAATAAGAGAACTCATGCTAATATAAAACTTGTTACAAAAAAGACAATCATCTTTATGACTTGTTACAAAGATCAAAGACTCATTTATGTAACACTTGTTACAAAGAACAAGAAACAATCATGTTAATATATCACTTGTTACAAGAACAAGATACAATTATGTTAATGTAACACTTGTTACAAAAAACAAGAAACACTCACGTTATTATAACACTTGTTATAAAGAACAAGAGAACTCGCGTTTATGTAACACTAGTTACAAAACAAGAGACACCCATGTTTATGTAACATTATGTGACAAAGAACAAGAGACATGTTAATATAACACTTGTTACGAAGAACAAGAGACACTCGTGTTAATGTAACACTTTTACAAAGAACAAGAGAACTCATGTTAATGAAACACTTTTTAAAAGAATAAGAGAACTCTAAAGAACTATGTTAATGAAACACTTGTTAAAAGAACAAGAAACAATCATGTTAATATAACACTTGTTGTATTGACATCAGTGTCTCTTGTTCTTTGAAACATGTGTTAGATTAACATGATTGTTTCTTGTTCTTTGTAACAAGTGTTACATTAACATGAATGTCTCTTGTTCTTTCTAACAAGTGTTATAATAACAAGATTTCTCTTGTTCTTTGAAACAAGTGTTAGATTAACATGACTGTTTTTGTTCTTTGCAACAAGTGTTACATTAAGATGAATGTCTCTTGTTCTTTGTAACAAGTGTTATATTAAAACGATTTCTCTTGTTCTTTGCAATAAGTATTAACCTAATATTAGTGTCTCTTGTTCTTTGTAACAAGTGTAACATTAACATGAGTGTCTCTTTTCTGTGTAAAAGTGTTAAATTATAACGAGTGTGTCTTGTTCTTTGTAACAAGTCACATTAACACGAGTGTCTCCTACTTATTGTTCCAAGTTTTCTATTAATGAGTTTTCTTGTTCTTTATAACAAGTATTACATTAACACGAGTTCTCTTGTTCTTTGTAACAAATGTTATATTAACATGATTGTCTTGTTCTTTGTAACAAGTGTTACATTAACATGAGTGTCTCTAGTTCTTTGTAACAAATGTTATTTAACATGATTGTCTCTTGTTTTTTGTAGCAACTGTTATATTAACACGACTTCTTGTTCGTTGTAACAAGTGTTACATTGAAATGATTGTTTCTTGTTCTTTGTAACAAGTGTTACATTAACATAAATGTCTCTTGTTCTTTGTAACAAGTGTTATATTAACAAGATTTCTCTTGTTCTTTGTAACAAGTGTTAGATTAACATGACTTGTTTGTTTTTGTTCTTTGTAACAAGTGTTACATTAAGATGAATGTCTCTTGTTCTTTGTAACAAGTGTTATATTAAAACGATTTCTCTTGTTCTTTGCAATAAGTATTAACCTAATATTAGTGTCTCTTGTTCTTTGTAACAAGTGTTAACATTAACATGAGTGTCTCTTTCTGTGTAAAAGTGTTAAATTATAACGAGTGTGTCTTGTTCTTTGTAACAACAAGTCACATTAACAAGTGTCTCCTACTTATTGTAACAAGTTTTCTATTAATGAGTTTTCTTGTTCTTTATAACAAGTATTACATTAACATGAGTTCTCTTGTTCTTTGTAACAAATGTTATATTAACATGATTGTCTTGTTCTTTGTAACAAGTGTTACATTAACATGAGTGTCTCTTGTTCTTTGTAACAAGTGTTATTTAACATGATTGTCTCTTGTTTTTTGTAACAACTGTTATATTAACACGACTTCTTGTTCTTTGTAACAAGTGTTACATTGATATGATTGTTTCTTGTTCTTTGTAACAAGTGTTACATTAACATGAGTGTCTAGTTCTTTGTAAGAAGTTTTATATCAATACGAGTTCTCTTGTTCTTTGTAACAAGTGTTACATTAACATGATGTCTCTTGTTCTTTGTAACAAGTGTTACATTAACATGAGTGTCTCTTGTTCTTTGTAACAAATGTTATTTTAACATGATTGTCTCTTGTTTTTTTGTAACAAGTGTTACATTAACATGAGACTTCTTGTTCTTTGTAACAAGTGTTACATTGATATAATTGTTTCTTGTTCTTTGTAACACTTGTTACATTAACATAAATGTCTCTTGTTCTTTGTAACAAGTGTTATAATAACAAGATTTCTCTTGTTCTTTGTAACACTTGTTAGATTAACATGACTGTTTTTGTTCTTTGTAACACTTGTTACATTAACATGAATACTCTTGTTCTTTGTAACAAGTGTTATATTAAAAAGATTTCTCTTGTTCTTTGCAAGAAGTGTTAACATAATGTTAATGTCTCTTGTTCTTTGTAACAAGTGTTATATTAAAACGATTTCTCTTGTTTGTTACAATAAGTATTAACCTAATATTAGTGTCTCTTGTTCTTTGTAACAAGTGTTAACATTAACATGAGTGTCTCTTTCTGTGTAACAAGTGTTAAAGAACAACGAGTGTGTCTTGTTTAATGTAACAAGTTACATTAACAAGAGTGTCTCATGTTTATTGTAACAAGTTACAAATTAATGAGTTTTCTTGTTCTTTATAACAACTTGTTACATTAACAGAGTTCTCTTGTTCTTTGTAACAATGTTATATTAACATGAGAACTCTTGTTCTTTGTAACAAGTGTTACATTAACATGAGTGTCTCTAGTTCTTTGTAACACTTTTTATTTAACATGATTGTCTCTTGTTTTTTGTAACAACTGTTATATTAACACGACTTCTTGTTCGTTGTAACAAGTGTTACATTGATATGATTGTTTCTTGTTCTTTGTAACAAGTGTTACATTAACATAAATGTCTCTTGTTCTTTCTAACAAGTGTTATAATAACAAGATTTCTCTTGTTCTTTGAAACAAGTGTTAGATTAACATGACTGTTTTTGTTCTTTGCAACAAGTGTTACATTAAGATGAATGTCTCTTGTTCTTTGTAACAAGTGTTATATTAAAACGATTTCTCTTGTTCTTTGCAATAAGTATTAACCTAATATTAGTGTCTCTTGTTCTTTGTAACAAGTGTAACATTAACATGAGTGTCTCTTTCTGTGTAAAAAGTGTTAAATTATAACGAGTGTGTCTTGTTCTTTGTAACAAGTCACATTAACACGAGTGTCTCCTACTTATTGTTCCAAGTTTTCTATTAATGAGTTTTCTTGTTCTTTATAACAAGTATTACATTAACACGAGTTCTCTTGTTCTTTGTAACAAATGTTATATTAACATGATTGTCTTGTTCTTTGTAACAAGTGTTACATTAACATGAGTGTCTCTTGTTCTTTGTAACAAATGTTATTTAACATGATTGTCTCTTGTGTTTTTTGTAGCAACTGTTATATTAACACGACTTCTTGTTCGTTGTAACAAGTGTTACATTGATATGATTGTTTCTTGTTCTTTGTAACAAGTGTTACATTAACATGAGTGTCTCTAGTTCTTTGTAAGAAGTTTTATATCAATACGAGTTCTCTTGTTCTTTGTAACAAGTGTTACGTTAACATGAGAGTCTCTTGTACATTGTAACAAGTGTTAGATAAACATGAGTGTCTCTTGTTCTTTGAACTAGTGTTAGATTGATATGATTGTTTCTTGTTCTTTCCAACAAGTGTTACATTAACATGAGTGTCTCTAGATCTTTGTAACAAGTGTTACATTAACATGAGAGTCTCTTGTACTTTGTAACAAGTAACATGTTAATACAACACTTGTTACAAAGAACACGACACTCATGTTAATGTAACACTTGCTACAAAGAACAAGAGAAGTCGTGTTAATAGAGCACTTGTAATAAAGAACAAGACATTCCTGTTAATGTAACACTTGTTACAAAAAACAAAGATACTCGTGTTAATCTAACACTTGTTACAAAGAACAAGAGAAACTCGTGTTATTGTAACACTTGTTAGAAAAAACAAGAAACAATGATGTTAATATAACACTTGTTTCAAAGAATAAGAGAACTCATGCTAATATAAAACTTGTTACAAAAAGAAGAGACAATCATCTTTATGTTACACTTGTTACAAAGAACAAGAGACTCATGTTAATGTAACACTTGTTACAAAGAACAAGAAACAATCATGTTAATATATCACTTGATACAAAGAACAAGATACAATTATGTTAATGTAACACTTGTTACAAAAAACAAGAAACACTCACGTTATTATAACACTTGTTATAAAGAACAAGAGAACTCGCGTTTATGTAACACTAGTTACAAAAAACAAGAGACACCCATGTTTATGTAACACATGTGACAAAGAACAAGAGACATGTTAATATAACACTTGTTAAGAACAAGAGACACTCGTGTTAATGTAACACTTTTACAAAGAACAAGAGAACTCATGTTAATGTAACACTTTTATAAAGAACTATAAAACTCGTGTTAATGAAACACTTGTTAAAAAGAACAAGAAACAATCATGTTAATATAACACTTGTTGTATTGACATCAGTGTCTCTTGTTCTTTGAAACATGTGTTAGATTAACATGATTGTTTCTTGTTCTTTGTAACAAGTGTTACATTAACATGAATGTCTCTTGTTCTTTCTAACAAGTGTTATAATAACAAGATTTCTCTTGTTCTTTGAAACAAGTGTTAGATTAACATGACTGTTTTTTGTTCTTTGCAACAAGTGTTACATTAAGATGAATGTCTCTTGTTCTTTGTAACAAGTGTTATATTAAAACGATTTCTCTTGTTCTTTGCAATAAGTATTAACCTAATATTAGTGTCTCTTGTTCTTTGTAACAAGTGTAAAATTATAACGAGTGTGTCTTGTTCTTTGTAACAAGTCACATTAACACGAGTGTCTCCTACTTATTGTTCCAAGTTTTCTATTAATGAGTTTTCTTGTTCTTTATAACAAGTATTACATTAACACGAGTTCTCTTGTTCTTTGTAACAAATGTTATATTAACATGAGTGTCTCTTGTTCTTTGTAACAAGTGTTACATTAACATGAGTGTCTCTTGTTCTTTGTAACAAATGTTATTTAACATGATTGTCTCTTGTTTTTTGTAGCAACTGTTATATTAACATGACTTCTTGTTCGTTGTAACAAGTGTTACATTGATATGATTGTTTCTTGTTCTTTGTAACAAGTGTTACATTAACATGAGTGTCTAGTTCTTTGTAACAAGTTTTATATCAATACGAGTTCTCTTGTTCTTTGTAACAAGTGTTACGTTAACATGAGAGTCTCTTGTTAATTGTAACAAGTGTTAAGATAAACATGAGTGTCTCTTGTTCTTTGAACAAGTGTTAGATTGATATGATTGTTTCTTGTTCTTTCCAACAAGTGTTACATTAACATGAGTGTGTAACAAGTGTTCTAGATCTTTGTAACAAGTGTTACATTAACATGAGTCTCTTGTACTTTGTAACAAGTAACATGTTAATACAACACTTGTTACAAAGAACACGACACTCATGTTAATGTAACACTTGCTACAAAGAACAAGAGAAGTCGTGTTAATAGAGCACTTGTAATAAAGAACAAGACATTCCTGTTAATGTAACACTTGTTACAAAAAACAAAGATACTCGTGTTAATCTAACACTTGTTACAAAGAACAAGAGAAACTCGTGTTATTGTAACACTTGTTAGAAAAAACAAGAAACAATGATGTTAATATAACACTTGTTTCAAAGAATAAGAGAACTCATGCTAATATAAAACTTGTTACAAAAGAAGAGACAATCATCTTTATGTTACACTTGTTACAAAGAACAAGAGACTCATGTTAATGTAACACTTGTTACAAAGAACAAGAAACAATCATGTTAATATATCACTTGATACAAAGAACAAGATACAATTATGTTAATGTAACACTTGTTACAAAAAAAACAAGAAACACTCACGTTATTATAACACTTGTTATAAAGAACAAGAGAACTCGCGTTTATGTAACACTAGTTACAAAAAACAAGAGACACCCATGTTTATGTAACACATGTGACAAAGAACAAGAGACATGTTAATATAACACTTGTTACGAAGAACAAGAGACACTCGTGTTAATGTAACACTTTTACAAAGAACAAGAGAACTCATGTTAATGAAACACTTTTATAAAGAACTATAAAACTCGTGTTAATGAAACACTTGTTAAAAAGAACAAGAAACAATCATGTTAATATAACACTTGTTGTATTGACATCAGTGTCTCTTGTTCTTTGAAACATGTGTTAGATTAACATGATTGTTTCTTGTTCTTTGTAACAAGTGTTACATTAACATGAATGTCTCTTGTTCTTTCTAACAAGTGTTATAATAACAAGATTTCTCTTGTTCTTTGAAACAAGTGTTAGATTAACATGACTGTTTTTTGTTCTTTGCAACAAGTGTTACATTAAGATGAATGTCTCTTGTTCTTTGTAACAAGTGTTATATTAAAACGATTTCTCTTGTTCTTTGCAATAAGTATTAACCTAATATTAGTGTCTCTTGTTCTTTGTAACAAGTGTAAAATTATAACGAGTGTGTCTTGTTCTTTGTAACAAGTCACATTAACACGAGTGTCTCCTACTTATTGTTCCAAGTTTTCTATTAATGAGTTTTCTTGTTCTTTATAACAAGTATTACATTAACACGAGTTCTCTTGTTCTTTGTAACAAATGTTATATTAACATGATTGTCTTGTTCTTTGTAACAAGTGTTACATTAACATGAGTGTCTCTAGTTCTTTGTAACAAGTGTTATATTAACATGAGTGTCTCTAGTTCTTTGTAACAAGTGTTATATTAATTTTCTTGTTCTTTGTTTGTTGTAACATGAGTGTCTAGTTCTTTGTAAAAGTGTTATATTAATATGAGTTCTCTTGTTCTTTGTAACAAGTGTTACATTAACAAGTGTGTACATATTAAAACAGAGTCACTTGTTCTTTGTAACAAGTGTTAATTTACATTAACAAAACAAGTGTTAATGTAACACTTGTGTACAAAAGAACAAGTTCATTTGTAACAAGTGTTACATTAACATGAGTGTTCTCTTTTCTGTGTAACAAAAGTGTTAAATTATAACGACTTGTTATTGTCTTGTTCTTTGTAACAACAAACAACATTAACACAGTGTCTCATGTACTTATTGTTCCAAGTTTTCTATTAAATGAGTTTTCTTGTTCTTAATAACAAGTATTACATTAACACGAGTTCTCTTGTTCTTTGTAACAAATGTTATATTAACATGATTGTCTTGTTCTTTGTAACAAGTGTTACATTAACATGAGTGTCTCTTGTTCTTTGTAACAAATTGTTATATTAACATGTCTCTTGTCTCTTGTTTTTGTAACTTGTTATTATAACACTTGTTATATTAACAAGATTTCTTGTTCTTTGTAACAAGTGTTACATTAACATGAGTGTCTCTTGTTCTTTGTAACAAGTGTTACATTAACATGAATGTCTCTTGTTCTTTGTAACAAGTGTTATATTAAAACGATTTCTCTTGTTCTTTGTAACAAGTATTAACCTAATATTAGTGTCTCTTGTTCTTTGTAACAAGTGTAACATTAACATGAGTGTCTCTTTCTGTGTAAAAAGTTAAATTATAACGAGTGTGTCTTGTTCTTTGTAACAAACACATTAACACAGTGTCTACTACTTATTGTAACAAGTTTTCTATTAATGAGTTTTTCTTGTTCTTTGTAACAAGTATTACATTAACACAAGAGTGTCTCTTGTTCTTTGTAACAAGTGTTATATTAACATGATGTCTCTTGTTCTTTGTAACAAGTGTTACATTAACATGAGTGTCTCTTGTTCTTTGTAACAAATGTTATTTAACATGATTGTCTCTTGTTTTTTGTAGCAACTGTTATATTAACACGACTCTCTTGTTCTTTGTAACAAGTGTTACATTGATATGATTGTTTCTTGTTCTTTGTGTAACAAGTGTTACATTAACATGAGTGTCTAGTTCTTTGTAAGAAGTTTTATATCAATACGAGTTCTCTTGTTCTTTGTAACAACGTTAACATGAGAGTCTCTTGTACATTGTAACAAGTGTTAGATAAACATGAGTGTCTCTTGTTCTTTGAACTAGTGTTAGATTGATATGATTGTTTCTTGTTCTTTCCAACAAGTGTTACATTAACATGAGTGTCTCTAGATCTTTGTAACAAGTGTTACATTAACATGAGTCTCTTGTACTTTGTAACAAGTAACATGTTAATACAACACTTGTTACAAAGAACACGACACTCATGTTAATGTAACACTTGCTACAAAGAACAAGAGAAGTCGTGTTAATAGAGCACTTGTAATAAAGAACAAGACATTCCTGTTAATGTAACACTTGTTACAAAAAACAAAGATACTCGTGTTAATCTAACACTTGTTACAAAGAACAAGAGAAACTCGTGTTATTGTAACACTTGTTAGAAAAAACAAGAAACAATGATGTTAATATAACACTTGTTTCAAAGAATAAGAGAACTCATGCTAATATAAAACTTGTTACAAAAAGAAGAGACAATCATCTTTATGTTACACTTGTTACAAAGAACAAGAGACTCATGTTAATGTAACACTTGTTACAAAGAACAAGAAACAATCATGTTAATATATCACTTGATACAAAGAACAAGATACAATTATATTAATGTAACACTTGTTACAAAAAACAAGAAACACTCACGTTATTATAACACTTGTTACAAAAAACAAGAGACACCCATGTTTATGTAACACATGTGACAAAGAACAAGAGACATGTTAATATAACACTTGTTACGAAGAACAAGAGACACTCGTGTTAATGTAACACTTTTACAAAGAACAAGAGAACTCATGTTAATGAAACACTTTTATAAAGAACTATAAAACTCGTGTTAATGAAACACTTGTTAAAAGAACAAGAAACAATCATGTTAATATAACACTTGTTGTATTGACATCAGTGTCTCTTGTTCTTTGAAACATGTGTTAGATTAACATGATTGTTTCTTGTTCTTTGTAACAAGTGTTACATTAACATGAATGTCTCTTGTTCTTTCTAACAAGTGTTATAATAACAAGATTTCTCTTGTTCTTTGAAACAAGTGTTAGATTAACATGACTGTTTTTGTTCTTTGCAACAAGTGTTACATTAAGATGAATGTCTCTTGTTCTTTGTAACAAGTGTTATATTAAAACGATTTCTCTTGTTCTTTGCAATAAGTATTAACCTAATATTAGTGTCTCTTGTTCTTTCTAAGAAGTGTAACATTAACATGAGTGTCTCTTTCTGTGTAAAAGTGTTAAATTATAACGAGTGTGTCTTGTTCTTTGTAACAAGTCACATTAACACGAGTGTCTCCTACTTATTGTTCCAAGTTTTCTATTAATGAGTTTTCTTGTTCTTTATAACAAGTATTACATTAACACGAGTTCTCTTGTTCTTTGTAACAAATGTTATATTAACATGATTGTCTTGTTCTTTGTAACAAGTGTTAGATTAACATGAGTGTCTCTTGTTTTTGTAACAAGTGTTACATTAACATGAGTGTCTCTTGTTCTTTGTAACAAGTGTTATTTAACATGATGTCTCTTGTTCTTTGTAACAAATGTTATTTAACAAGTGATTGTCTCTTGTTCTTTGTAGCAAGTGTTATATTAACACTTCTTGTTCGTTGTAACAAGTGTTACATTGATATGATTGTCTCTTGTTCTTTGTTTGTAACAAGTGTTAGAATTATATCAATGAGTTCTCTTGTTCTTTGTAACAAGTGTTATATTAACATGAGTGTCTCTTGTTCTTTGTAACAAGTGTTAGATTAATATGATTTTCTTGTTCTTTGTAACAAGTGTTACATTAACATGAGTGTCTTGTTCTTTGTAACAAGTGTTATATTAATATGAGTTCTCTTGTTCTTTGTAACAAGTGTTACATTAACATGAGTCTTGTACTTTGTAACAAGTAACATGTTAAAACAACACTTGTTCAAAAGAACACGACACTCATGTTAATTTAACACTTGCTACAAAGAACAAGAGAAGTCGTGTTAATAGAGCACTTGTAATAAAGAACAAGACATTCCTGTTAATGTAACACTTGTTACAAAAAAAAAGATACTCATGTTAATCTAACACTTGTTACAAAGAACAAGAGAAACTCATGTTAATGTAACACTTGTTGCAAAGAACAAAAACAGTCATGTTAATATAACACTTGTTTCAAAGAACAAGAGAAATCTTGTTATTATAACACTTGTTACAAAGAACAAGAGACACTCATGTTCATAACAAGTGTTACATTATGTTAATGTAACATGTTCTCATGTTCTTTATAACAAGTGTTACATAAACATGAGTTCTCTTGTTCTTTGTAACAAGTGTTACATTAACATAAGTGTCTCATGTTCTTTGTAACAAGTGTTATATAAACACGAGTTCTCTTGTTCTTTGTAACAAGTGTTACATTAACATGAGTGTCTCTTGTTCTTTGTAACAAGTGTTATATTAACATGTCTCTTGTTCTTTGTAACAAGTGTTACATAAACATGAGTGTCTCTTGTTCTTTGTAACAGTGTTCTTTGTTGTTACATTAACATGATTGTCTCTTGTTTTTTGTAACAACTGTTATATTAACACGACTTCTTGTTCTTTGTAACAAGTGTTACATTAATATGATTGTTTCTTGTTCTTTGTAACAAGTGTTACATTAACATGAGTGTGTTCTTTGTCAAGTTTTATATTAATACGAGTTCTCTTGTTCTTTGTAACAAGTGTTACATTAACATGAGAGTCTCTTGTTCTTTGTAACAAGTGTTAGATAAACATGAGTGTCTCTTGTTCTTTGAACAAGTGTTAGATTGATATGATTGTTTCTTGTTCTTTCCAACAAGTGTTACATTAACATGAGTGTCTCTTGTTCTTTGTAACAAGTGTTACATTAACATGAGTCTCTTGTACTTTGTAACAAGTAACATGTTAATACACTTGTTACAAAAGAACAAAAAAGAACATGACACTCATGTTAATGTAACACTTGTTACAAAGAACAAGAGAAGTCGTGTTAATAGAGCACTTGTAATAAAGAACAAGACATTCTGTTAATGTAACACTTGTTACAAAGAACAAGAAGATACTCGTGTTAATGTAACACTTGTTACAAAGAAAACAGTTATTGTAAACTTGTTAGAAAAACTGAAACAATGTTAATATAACACTTGTTTACAAAGAATAAGAGAACTCATGTTAATATAAAACTTGTTACAAAAGAACAAGACAATCATCTTTATGTAACACTTGTTACAAAGAACAAAGAGACTCATGTTAATGTAACACTTGTTACAAAGAACAAGAAACAATCATGTTAATATAACACTTGTTACAAAGAACAAGATACAATTATGTTAATGTAACACTTGTTACAAAAAACAAGAAACACTCACGTTATTATAACACTTGTTATAAAGAACAAGAGAACTCATGTTTATGTAACACTAGTTACAAAAAAAGAGAGACACTCATGTTTATGTAACACTTGTTACAAAGAACAAGAACATGATTGTAACAAATGTTTTGTTAATGTAACAAGAACAAAGAAGAAGAGAACTCATGTTAATGTAACACTTGTTAAAGAACAAGAGAACTCTTGTTCTTTGTAACAAGTGTTAAAATTAACAAGACTGTCTCATGTTCTTTGTAACAAGTGTTATAATTAACATGAATGTCTCTTGTTCTTTGTAACAAGTGTTACATTAACATGAATGTCTCTTGTTCTTTGTAACAAGTGTTATATAACATGAGTGTCTCTTGTTCTTTGTAACAAGTGTTACATTAACATGAGTGTGTTCTTTAACAAGTGTTACATTGTAACAAGTGTGTGTTCTTTGTAACAAACATGAGTGTCTTGTTCTTATTGTTAAGTGTTACATTATTATGAGTGTCTCTTGTTCTTTGTAACAAGTGTTATATTAACAAGATTTCTCTTGTTCTTTGTAACAAGTGTTATATTAACATGAGTGTCATTCTTGTCTACTTTTGTAACAAGTGTTACATTATTGATGATTGTTATATTTCTTGTTCTTTGTAACAAGTGTTACATTAACATGATTTGTCTTGTTCTTTGTAATTAAAGAAGTGTTATATTAATATGAGTGTCTCTTGTTCTTTGTAACAAGTGTTACATTAACATGATTGTCTCTTGTTCTTTGTAACAAGTGTTAGATAAACATGAGTGTCTCTTGTTCTTTGTAACAAGTGTTACATTAACATGATTGTTTCTTGTTCTTTGTAACAAGTGTTACATTAACATGAGTGTCTCTTGTTCTTTGTAACAAGTGTTACATTAACATGAGTCTCTTGTACTTTGTAACAAGTAACATGTTAATACAACACTTGTTACAAAAGAACACGACACTCATGTTAATGTAACACTTGCTACAAAGAACAAGAGAAGTCGTGTTAATAGAGCACTTGTAATAAAGAACAAGACATTCCTGTTAATGTAACACTTGTTACAAAAAAAAAGATACTCGTGTTAATCTAACACTTGTTACAAAGAACAAGAGAAACTCGTGTTATTGTAACACTTGTTAGAAAAAACAAGAAACAATGATGTTAATATAACACTTGTTTCAAAGAATAAGAGAACTCATGCTAATATAAAACTTGTTACAAAAGAAGAGACAATCATCTTTATGTTACACTTGTTACAAAGAACAAGAGACTCATGTTAATGTAACACTTACAAGAAGAACAAGAAACAATCATGTTAATATATCACTTGATACAAAGAACAAGATACAATTATGTTAATGTAACACTTGTTACAAAAAACAAGAAACACTCACGTTATTATAACACTTGTTATAAAGAACAAGAGAAATGTAACAAGTTACAAAAAAAACAAGACACCTCATGTTTATGTAACACTTGTGACAAAGAACAAGAGACATGTTAATATAACACTTGTTACGAAGAACAAGAGACACTCGTGTTAATGTAACACTTTTACAAAGAACAAGAGTAAACTCATGTTAATGAAACACTTTTATAAAGAACTATAAAACTCGTGTTAATGAAACACTTGTTAAAAGAACAAGAAACAATCATGTTAATATAACACTTGTTGTATTGACATCAGTGTCTCTTGTTCTTTGAAACATTGTTAGATTAACATGATTGTTCTTGTTCTTTGTAACAATGTTACATTAACATGAATGTTCTCTTGTTCTTTCTAACAAGTGTTATAATAACAAGATTTCTCTTGTTCTTTGAAACAAGTGTTAGATTAACATGATTGTTTTTTTGTTCTTTGCAACAAGTGTTACATTAAGATGAATGTCTCTTGTTCTTTGTAACAAGTGTTATATTAAAACGATTTCTCTTGTTCTTTGCAATAAGTATTAACCTAATATTATTATCTCTTGTTCTTTGTAACAAGTGTAACATTAACATGAGTGTCTCTTTCTGTGTAGAAAAAAAGTGTTAAATTATAACGAGTGTGTCTTGTTCTTTGTAACAAGTCACATTAACACGAGTGTCTCCTACTTATTGTTCCAAGTTTTCTATTAATGAGTTTTCTTGTTCTTTATAACAAGTGTTACATTAACACGAGTTCTCTTGTTCAAATGTTTATAACAAATTGTCTTGTTAGTGTTATTAACATGAGTGTCTCTTGTTCTTTGTAACAAGTGTTACATTAACATGAGTGTCTCTTGTTCTTTGTAACATGAGTGTCTCTTGTTCTTTGTAACATTAAAATGTCTCTTGTTCTTTGTAACATGTTATATTTGTCTCTTGTTTTTTGTAACAAGTGTTATATTAACATGAGTGTCTCTTGTTCTTTGTAACAAGTGTTACATTAACATGATTGTTTCTTGTTCTTTGTAACAAGTGTTACATTAACATGAGTGTCTCTTGTTCTTTGTAACAAGTGTTATATTAATACGAGTTCTCTTGTTCTTTGTAACAAGTGTTACATTAACATGAGAGTCTCTTGTACATTGTAACAAGTGTTAGATAAACATGAGTGTCTCTTGTTCTTTGAACTAGTGTTAGATTGATATGATTGTTTCTTGTTCTTTCCAACAAGTGTTACATTAACATGAGTGTCTCTAGATCTTTGTAACAAGTGTTACATTAACATGAGTCTCTTGTACTTTGTAACAAGTAACATGTTAATACAACACTTGTTCAAAAGAACACGACACTCATGTTAATGTAACACTTGCTACAAAGAACAAGAGAAGTCGTGTTAATAGAGCACTTGTAATAAAGAACAAGACATTCCTGTTAATGTAACACTTGTTACAAAAAAAACAAAGATACTCGTGTTAATCTAACACTTGTTACAAAGAACAAGAGAAACTCGTGTTATTGTAACACTTGTTAGAAAAAACAAGAAACAATGATGTTAATATAACACTTGTTTCAAAGAATAAGAGAACTCATGCTAATATAAAACTTGTTACAAAAAGAAGAGACAATCATCTTTATGTTACACTTGTTACAAAGAACAAGAGACTCATGTTAATGTAACACTTGTTACAAAGAACAAGAAACAATCATGTTAATATATCACTTGATACAAAGAACAAGATACAATTATGTTAATGTAACACTTGTTACAAAAAAAACAAGAAACACTCACGTTATTATAACACTTGTTATAAAGAACAAGAGAACTCGCGTTTATGTAACACTAGTTACAAAAAAACAAGAGACACCCATGTTTATGTAACACATGTGACAAAGAACAAGAGACATGTAATATACATATAACACTTGTTACGAAGAACAAGAGACACTCGTGTTAATGTAACACTTTTACAAAGAACAAGAGAACTCATGTTAATGAAACACTTTTATAAAGAACTATAAAACTCGTGTTAATGAAACACTTGTTAAAAGAACAAGAAACAATCATGTTAATATAACACTTGTTGTATTGACATCAGTGTCTCTTGTTCTTTGAAACATGTGTTAGATTAACATGATTGTTTCTTGTTCTTTGTAACAAGTGTTACATTAACATGAATGTCTCTTGTTCTTTCTAACAAGTGTTATAATAACAAGATTTCTCTTGTTCTTTGAAACAAGTGTTAGATTAACATGACTGTTTTTTGTTCTTTGCAACAAGTGTTACATTAAGATGAATGTCTCTTGTTCTTTGTAACAAGTGTTATATTAAAACGATTTCTCTTGTTCTTTGTAACAAGTATTAACCTAATATTAGTGTCTCTTGTTCTTTGTAACAAGTGTAACATTAACATGAGTGTCTCTTTTCTGTGTTAAAAAGTGTTAAATTATAACGAGTGTGTCTTGTTCTTTGTAACAAGTCACATTAACACGAGTGTCTCCTACTTATTGTTCCAAGTTTTCTATTAATGAGTTTTCTTGTTCTTTATAACAAGTATTACATTAACACGAGTTCTCTTGTTCTTTGTAACAAATGTTATATTAACATGATTGTCTTGTTCTTTGTAACAAGTGTTACATTAACATGAGTGTCTCTTGTTCTTTGTAACAAATGTTATTTAACATGAGTTCTCTTGTTCTTTGTCTCTTGTGTCTCTTGTTCTTTGTTGTTATATTAACATGATTGTCTTGTTTTTATTAACACGATTGTCTTTCTTTGTTGTTCTTTGTAACAAGTGTTACATTGATATGATTGTTTCTTGTTCTTTGTAATAAGTGTTACATTAACATGAGTGTCTAGTTCTTTGTAAGAAGTTTTATATCAATACGAGTTCTCTTGTTCTTTGTAACAAGTGTTAGATTAACATGAGTGTCTCTTGTTCTTTGTAACAAGTGTTAGATAAACATGAGTGTCTCTTGTTCTTTGAACAAGTGTTAGATTGATATGATTGTTTCTTGTTCTTTCCAACAAGTGTTACATTAACATGAGTGTCTCTAGTTCTTTGTAACAAGTGTTACATTAACATGAGTCTCTTGTACTTTGTAACAAGTAACATGTTAATACAACACTTGTTACAAAGAACACGACACT
Source organism: Tachypleus tridentatus (assembly GCF_004210375.1). NCBI lineage: Eukaryota > Metazoa > Arthropoda > Merostomata > Xiphosura > Limulidae > Tachypleus > Tachypleus tridentatus. Next base: position 32,961,380 of record NW_027467782.1, read on the forward strand.
CATGTTAATGTAACACTTGCTACAAAGAACAAGAGAAGTCGTGTTAATAGAGCACTTGTAATAAAGAACAAGACATTCCTGTTAATGTAACACTTGTTACAAAAAAACAAAGATACTCGTGTTAATCTAACACTTGTTACAAAGAACAAGAGAAACTCGTGTTATTGTAACACTTGTTAGAAAAAACAAGAAACAATGATGTTAATATAACACTTGTTTCAAAGAATAAGAGAACTCATGCTAATATAAAACTTGTTACAAAAGAAGAGACAATCATCTTTATGTTACACTTGTTACAAAGAACAAGAGACTCATGTTAATGTAACACTTGTTACAAAGAACAAGAAACAATCATGTTAATATATCACTTGATACAAAGAACAAGATACAATTATGTTAATGTAACACTTGTTACAAAAAAACAAGAAACACTCACGTTATTATAACACTTGTTATAAAGAACAAGAGAACTCGCGTTTATGTAACACTAGTTACAAAAACAAGAGACACCCATGTTTATGTAACACATGTGACAAAGAACAAGAGACATGTTAATATAACACTTGTTACGAAGAACAAGAGACACTCGTGTTAATGTAACACTTTTACAAAGAACAAGAGAACTCATGTTAATGAAACACTTTTATAAAGAACTATAAAACTCGTGTTAATGAAACACTTGTTAAAAGAACAAGAAACAATCATGTTAATATAACACTTGTTGTATTGACATCAGTGTCTCTTGTTCTTTGAAACAAGTGTTTTGTTCTTTGTAACAAGTGTTACATTAACATGAAACAAGTGTTAGATTAACATGATTGTTTCTTGTTCTTTGTAACAAGTGTTACATTAACATGAATGTCTCTTGTTCTTTGTAACAAGTGTTATATTAAAACGATTTCTCTTGTTCTTTGTAAATAAGTATTAACCTAATATTAGTGTCTCTTGTTCTTTGTAACAAGTGTGTAACATTAACATGAGTGTCTCTTGTTCTTGTAAAAGTGTTAAATTATAACGAGTGTGTCTTGTTCTTTGTAACAAGTGTCACATTAACACGAGTGTCTCCTACTTATTGTTCCAAGTTTTCTATAAATGAGTTTTCTTGTTCTTTGTAACAAGTGTTACATTAACATGAGTGTTCTTGTTCTTTGTAACAAGTGTAACAAGTGTTACATTAACATGAGTGTCTCTTGTTCTTTGTAACAAGTGTTATATAACATGTCTCTTGTTCTTTGTAACAAGTGTTACATTAACATGAGTGTCTCTTGTTCTTTGTAACAAATGTTATTTAACATGATTGTCTTGTTCTTTGTAACAAGTGTTATATTAACATGACTTCTTGTTCTTTGTAACAAGTGTTAGATTAATATGATTTTCTTGTTCTTTGTAACAAGTGTTACATTAACATGATTGTGTCTTGTTCTTTGTAACAAGTGTTATATTAACATGAGTTCTCTTGTTCTTTGTAACAAGTGTTACATTAACATGAGTTCTCTTGTAACTTTGTAACAAGTAACATGTTAAAACAACACTTGTTCAAAGAACACGACACTCATGTTAATTTAACACTTGCTACAAAGAACAAGAGAAGTCGTGTTAATAGAGCACTTGTAATAAAGAACAAGACATTCCTGTTAATGTAACACTTGTTACAAAAAACAAAGATACTCGTGTTAATCTAACACTTGTTACAAAGAACAAGAGAAACTCATGTTATTGTAACACTTGTTAGAAAAACAAGAAACAATGATGTTAATATAACACTTGTTTCAAAGAATAAGAGAACTCATGTTAATATAAAACTTGTTACAAAGAACAAGAGACAATCATCTTTATGTAACACTTGTTAAACAAGAAACAAGAGATGTTAATATAACACTTGTTACAAAGAACAAGACAATCATGTTAATATATCACTTGTTACAAAAAGACAAGATACACTTGTTACAAAGAACAAGAGACTCATGTTAATGTAACACTTGTTGTAACACTTGTTACAAAGAACAAGATACAATTATGTTAATGTAACACTTGTTCACTCACGTTATTATAACACTTGTTATAAAGAACAAGAGAACTCGCGTTTATGTAACACTAGTTACAAAAAACAAGAGACACCCATGTTTATGTAACACATGTGACAAAGAACAAGAGACATGTTAATATAACACTTGTTACGAAGAACAAGAGACACTCGTGTTAATGTAACACTTTTACAAAGAACAAGAGAACTCATGTTAATGAAACACTTTTATAAAGAACTATAAAACTCGTGTTAATGAAACACTTGTTAAAAAAGAACAAGAAACAATCATGTTAATATAACACTTGTTGTATTGACATCAGTGTCTCTTGTTCTTTGAAACATGTGTTAGATTAACATGATTGTCTTGTTCTTGTTCTTTGTAACAAGTGTTACATTAACATGAATGTCTCTTGTTCTTTCTAACAAGTGTTATAATAACAAGATTTCTCTTGTTCTTTGAAACAAGTGTTAGATTAACATGACTTTTTGTTCTTTGCAACAAGTGTTACATTAAGATGAATGTCTCTTGTTCTTTGTAACAAGTGTTATATTAAAACGATTTCTCTTGTTCTTTGCAATAAGTATTAACCTAATATTAGTGTCTCTTGTTCTTTGTAACAAGTGTAACATTAACATGAGTGTCTCTTTCTGTGTAAAAAGTGTTAATTATAACGAGTGTGTCTTGTTCTTTGTAACAAGTCACATTAACACGAGTGTCTCCTACTTATTGTAACAAGTTTTCTATTAAATGAGTTTTCTTGTTCTTTATAACAAGTATTACATTAACACGAGTTCTCTTGTTCTTTGTAACAAATGTTATATTAACATGATTGTCTTGTTCTTTGTAACAAGTGTTACATTAACATGAGTGTCTCTTGTTCTTTGTAACAAGTGTTATATTAACACGAGTTCTCTTGTTCTTTGTAACAAGTGTTACATTAACATGAGTGAGTGTTCTTTGTAACACTTGTTACATTAATTAACAACACGTGTCTTTGTAACAGTGTCTCTTGTTCTTTGTAACACTTGTTACAAACAAGACACTCATGTTATATTTTGTAACTTGTTACAAAGAACAAGAGAAACATGTTAATAGAACACTTGTTAATAAAGAACAAGACATCATGTTAATGTAACACTTGTTACAAAGAACAAAGAAGTCGTGTTAATATAACACTTGTTACAAAGAACAAGACATCATGTTAATGTAACACTTGTTACAAAGAACAAGAGACACTCATGTTAATGTAACACTTGTTACAAAGAACAAGAAACAGTCATGTTTTTATAACACTTGTTACAAAGAACAAGAGTGAAATCATGTTAATTCTTGTTGTAACAAGTGTTACATTAACATGAGTGTCTCTTGTTCTTTGTAACAAGTGTTACATTAACATGAGTGTCTCATGTTCTTTGTAACAAGTGTTACATAAACATGAGTGTCTCTTGTTCTTTGTAACAAGTGTTACATTAACATAAGTTCTCTTGTTCTTTGTAACAAGTGTTACATTAACATGAGTTCTCTTGTTCTTTGTAACAAGTGTTACATTAACATGAGTGTCTCTTGTTCTTTGTAACAAGTGTTATATTAACATGTCTCTTGTTCTTTGTAAAAAGTGTTACATAAACATGAGTGTCTCTTGTTCTTTGTAACAAATGTTATTTAACATGATTGTCTCTTGTTTTTTGTAACAACTGTTATATTAACACGACTTCTTGTTCGTTGTAACAAGTGTTACATTGATATGATTGTTTCTTGTTCTTTGTAACAAGTGTTACATTAACATGAGTGTCTAGTTCTTTGTAACAAGTTTTATATCAATACGAGTTCTCTTGTTCTTTGTAACAAGTGTTACGTTAACATGAGAGTCTCTTGTTCATTGTAACAAGTGTTAGATAAACATGAGTGTCTCTTGTTCTTTGAACAAGTGTTAGATTGATATGATTGTTTCTTGTTCTTTCCAACAAGTGTTACATTAACATGAGTGTCTCTAGATCTTTGTAACAAGTGTTACATTAACATGAGTCTCTTGTACTTTGTAACAAGTAACATGTTAATACAACACTTGTTACAAAGAACACGACACTCATGTTAATGTAACACTTGCTACAAAGAACAAGAGAAGTCGTGTTAATAGAGCACTTGTAATAAAGAACAAGACATTCCTGTTAATGTAACACTTGTTAAAAAAACAAAGATACTCGTGTTAATCTAACACTTGTTACAAAGAACAAGAGAAACTCGTGTTATTGTAACACTTGTTAGAAAAAAAAACAAGAAACAATGATGTTAATATAACACTTGTTTCAAAGAATAAGAGAACTCATGCTAATATAAAACTTGTTACAAAAAAGAAGAGACAATCATCTTTATGTTACACTTGTTACAAAGAACAAGAGACTCATGTTAATGTAACACTTGTTACAAAGAACAAGAAACAATCATGTTAATATATCACTTGATACAAAGAACAAGATACAATTATGTTAATGTAACACTTGTTACAAAAAACAAGAAACACTCACGTTATTATAACACTTGTTATAAAGAACAAGAGAACTCGCGTTTATGTAACACTAGTTACAAAAAAAACAAGAGACACCCATGTTTATGTAACACATGTGACAAAGAACAAGAGACATGTTAATATAACACTTGTTACGAAGAACAAGAGACACTCGTGTTAATGTAACACTTTTACAAAGAACAAGAGAACTCATGTTAATGAAACACTTTTATAAAGAACTATAAAACTCGTGTTAATGAAACACTTTGTTAAAAGAACAAGAAACAATCATGTTAATATAACACTTGTTGTATTGACATCAGTGTCTCTTGTTCTTTGAAACATGTGTTAGATTAACATGATTGTTTCTTGTTCTTTGTAACAAGTGTTACATTAACATGAATGTCTCTTGTTCTTTCTAACAAGTGTATAATAACAAGATTTCTCTTGTTCTTTAACAAGTGTTAGATTAACATGACTGTTTTCTTGTTCTTTGCAACAAGTGTTACATTATGAATGTCTCTTGTTCTTTAACAAGTGTTATATTAAAACGATTTTCTTGTTCTTTGCAACAAGTGTTACATTAAGATGAATGTCTCTTGTTCTTTGTAACAAGTGTTATATTAAAACGATTTCTCTTGTTCTTTGCAATAAGTATTAACCTAATATTAGTGTCTCTTGTTCTTTGTAACAAGTCACATTAACATGAGTGTCTCTACTTATTGTTCCAAGTTTTCTATTAATGAGTTTTCTTGTTCTTTGTAACAAGTATTACATTAACACGAGTTCTCTTGTTCTTTGTAAGTTGTTATATTAACATGATTGTCTTGTTCTTTGTAACAAGTGTTACATTAACATGAGTGTCTCTTGTTCTTTGTAACAAGTGTTATATTAACATGAGTGTCTCTTGTTCTTTGTTGTAACAATATGTTCTTGTTATGTAACAATTGTTACATTAACATGAGTGTCTTGTTCTTTGTAACAAGTGTTACATTAACATGAGTTCTCTTGTTCTTTGTAACAAGTGTTACATTAACATGAGTCTTGTACTTTGTAACAAGTAACATGTTAAAACAACACTTGTTCAAAAGAACACGACACTCATGTTAATTTAACACTTGCTACAAAGAACAAGAGAAGTCGTGTTAATAGAGCACTTGTAATAAAGAACAAGTAACATTCCTGTTAATGTAACACTTGTTACTTGTTAAAAAAACAAAGATACTCATGTTAATCTAACACTTGTTACAAAGAACAAGAGAAACTCATCTTAATGTAACACTTGTTGCAAGAAACAAAAACAGTCATGTTAATCTAATACTTGTTTCAAAGAAAGAACAAGAGAGAAATCTTGTTATTATAACACTGTTAAAGAACAAGAGACACTGATGTCAATATAACAAGTGTTACATTAACATGAGTGTCTCATGTTCTTTGTAACAAGTGTTACAATAAACACGAGTTCTCTTGTTCTTTGTAACAAGTGTTCATTAACATAAGTGTTTCATGTTCTTTGTAACAAGTGTTATATAAACATGAGTTCTCTTGTTCTTTGTAACAAGTGTTACATTAACATGAGTGTCTCTTGTTCTTTGTAACAAGTGTTATATTAACATGTCTCTTGTTCTTTGTAAAAGTGTTACATAAACATGAGTGTCTCTTGTTCTTTGTAACAAGTGTTATTTAACATGTTGTCTCTTGTTTTTTGTAGCAACTGTTATATTAACACGACTTCTTGTTCTTTGTAACAAGTGTTACATTGATATGATTGTTTCTTGTTCTTTGTAATAAGTGTTACATTAACATGAGAGTCTCTTGTTCTTTGTAACAAGTTTTATATCAATATGAGTTCTCTTGTTCTTTGTAACAAGTGTTACATTAACATGAGAGTCTCTTGTTCTTTGTAACAAGTGTTAGATAAACATGAGTGTCTCTTGTTCTTTGAACAAGTGTTACATTAACATGATTGTTTCTTGTTCTTTGTAACAAGTGTTACATTAACATGAGTCTCTTGTACTTTGTAACAAGTAACATGTTAATACAACACTTGTTACAAAGAACACGACACTCATGTTAATGTAACACTTGCTACAAAGAACAAGAGAAGTCGTGTTAATAGAGCACTTGTAATAAAGAACAAGACATTCCTGTTAATGTAACACTTGTTACAAAAAAACAAAGATACTCGTGTTAATCTAACACTTGTTACAAAGAACAAGAGAAACTCGTGTTATTGTAACACTTGTTAGAAAAAACAAGAAACAATGATGTTAATATAACACTTGTTTCAAAGAATAAGAGAACTCATGCTAATATAAAACTTGTTACAAAAAGAAGAGACAATCATCTTTATGTTACACTTGTTACAAAGAACAAGAGACTCATGTTAATGTAACACTTGTTAAAGAACAAGAAACAATCATGTTAATATATCACTTGATACAAAGAACAAGATACAATTATGTTAATGTAACACTTGTTACAAAAAACAAGAAACACTCACGTTATTATAACACTTGTTATAAAGAACAAGAGAACTCATGTTAATGTAACACTAGTTAAAAAAACAAGAGACACCCATGTTTATGTAACACAGACAAAGAACAAGAGACATGTTAATATAACACTTGTTACAAAGAACAAGAGACACTCATGTTAATGTAACACTTTTATAAAGAACAATAGAACTCATGTTAATGAAACACTTTTATAAAGAACTATAAAACTTGTTAATGAAACACTTGTTAAAAGAACAAGAAACAATCATGTTAATATAACACTTGTTGTATTGACATCAGTGTCTCTTGTTCTTTGAAACATGTGTTAGATTAACATGATTGTTTCTTGTTCTTTGTAACAAGTGTTACATTAACATGAATGTCTCTTGTTCTTTCTAACAAGTGTTATAATAACAAGATTTCTCTTGTTCTTTGAAACAAGTGTTAGATTAACATGACTGTTTTTTTGTTCTTTGCAACAAGTGTTACATTAAGATGAATGTCTCTTGTTCTTTGTAACAAGTGTTATATTAAAACGATTTCTCTTGTTCTTTGCAATAAGTATTAACCTAATATTAGTGTCTCTTGTTCTTTGTAACAAGTGTAACATTAACATGAGTGTCTCTTTCTGTGTAAAAGTGTTAAATTATAACGAGTGTGTCTTGTTCTTTGTAACAAGTCACATTAACACGAGTGTCTCCTGCTTATTGTTCCAAGTTTTCTATTAATGAGTTTTCTTGTTCTTTATAACAAGTATTACATTAACACGAGTTCTCTTGTTCTTTGTAACAAATGTTATATTAACATGATTGTCTTGTTCTTTGTAACAAGTGTTACATTAACATGAGTGTCTCTTGTTCTTTGTAACAAGTGTTATATCAACATGAGTGTCTCTTGTTCTTTGTAACAAGTGTTACATTGATATGATTTTCTTGTTCTTTGTAACAAGTGTTACATTAACATGAGTGTCTAGTTCTTTGTAACAAGTGTTATATTAATACGAGTTCTCTTGTTCTTGTAACAAGTGTTACATTAACATGAGTCTTGTACTTTGTAACAAGTAACATGTTAAAACAACACTTGTTCTTTTAAAAACACGACACTCATGTTAATTTAACACTTGCTACAAAGAACAAGAGAAGTCGTGTTAATAGAGCACTTGTAATAAAGAACAAGACATTCCTGTTAATGTAACACTTGTTACAAAAAAAGAACAAAAAACAGTCATGTTAATCTAACACTTGTTTGTTATTGTAAACAAAAACAAGAAATCTTGTTATTATAACACTTGTTACAAAGAACAAGAACAATATAACACTTGTTACAAGAACAAGAGACACTGATGTCAATATAACAAGTGTTACATTAATAACATGAGTGTCTCATGTTCTTTGTAACAAGTGTTACATTAACATGAGTGTCTCATGTTCATGTTCTTTAACAAGTGTTACATAAACACGAGTTCTCTTGTTCTTTGTAACAAGTGCTTCATTAACGTAAGTGTTTCATGTTCTTTGTAACAAGTGTAATATAAACACGAGTTCTCTTGTTCTTTGTAACAAGTATTACAGTAACATGAGTGTCTCTTGCTCTTTGTAACAAGTGTTATATTAACATGTCTCTTGTTCTTTGTAAAAGTGTTACATAAACATGTGTCTCTTGTTCTTTGTAACAAATGTTATTTAACATGATTGTCTCTTGTTTTTTGTAGCAACTGTTATATTAACACGACTTCTTGTTCGTTGTAACAAGTGTTACATTGATATGATTGTTTCTTGTTCTTTGTAATAAGTGTTATATTAACATGAGTGTCTCTAGTTCTTTGTAAGAAGTTTTATATCAATACGAGTTCTCTTGTTCTTTGTAACAAGTGTTACGTTAACATGAGAGTCTCTTGTACATTGTAACAAGTGTTAGATAAACATGAGTGTCTCTTGTTCTTTGTAACAAGTGTTAGATTTATATGATTGTTTCTTGTTCTTTCCAACAAGTGTTACATTAACATGAGTGTCTCTAGATCTTTGTAACAAGTGTTACATTAACATGAGCGTCTCTTGTACTTTGTAACAAGTAACATGTTAATACAACACTTGTTACAAAGAACACGACACTCATGTTAATGTAACACTTGCTACAAAGAACAAGAGAAGTCGTGTTAATAGAGAACTTGTAATAAAGAACAAGACATTCCTGTTAATGTGACACTTGTTACAAAAAACAAAGATACTCGTGTTAATCTAACACTTGTTACAAAGAACAAGAGAAACTCGTGTTATTGTAACACTTGTTAGAAAAAAACAAGAAACAATTATTGTTAATATAACACTTGTTTCAAAGAATAAGAGAACTCATGCTAATATAAAACTTGTTACAAAAAGAAGAGACAATCATCTTTATGTTACACTTGTTACAAAGAACAACAAACAATCATGTTATTATATCACTTGATACAAAGAACAAGATACAATTATGTTAATGTAACACTTGTTACAAAAAACAAGAAACACTCACGTTATTATAACACTTGTTATAAAGAACAAGAGAACTCGCGTTTAAGTAACACTAGTTACAAAAAAAAGAGACACCCATGTTTATGTAACACGTGACAAAGAACAAGAGACATGTTAATATAACACTTGTTACAAAGAACAAGAGAACTCATGTTAATGAAACACTTTTATAAAGAACAATAGAACTCATGTTAATGAAACACTTTTATAAAGAACAATAGAACTCGTGTTAATGAAACACTTGTTAAAAAGAACAAGAAACAATCATGTTAATATAACACTTGTTGTATTGACATCAGTGTCTCTTGTTCTTTGAAACATGTGTTTGATTAACATGATTGATTAACATGATTGTTTCTTGTTCTTTGTAACAAGTGTTACATTAACATGAATGTCTCTTGTTCTTTCTAACAAGTGTTATAATAACAAGATTTCTCTTCTTCTTTGAAACAAGTGTTAGATTAACATGACTGTTTTTTGTTCTTTGCAACAAGTGTTACATTAAGATGAATGTCTCTTGTTCTTTGTAACAAGTGTTATATTAAAACGATTTTTCTTGTTCTTTGCAATAAGTATTAACCTAATATTAGTGTCTCTTGTTCTTTGTAACAAGTGTAACATTAACATGAGTGTCTCTTTCTGTGTAAAAAGTGTTAAATTATAACGAGTGTGTCTTGTTCTTTGTAACAAGTGTCACATTAACACGAGTGTCTCCTGCTTATTGTTCCAAGTTTTATATTAATGAGTTTTCTTGTTCTTTGTAACAAATGTTATATTAACATGAGTGTCTCTAGTTCTTTGTAACACGTGTTATATCAACATGAGTGTCTCTTGTTCTTTGTAACAAGTGTTAGATTGATATGATTGTCTTGTTCTTTGTAACAATTGTTACATTAACATGAATGTCTAGTTCTTTGTAACAAGTGTTATATTAATACGAGTTCTCTTGTTCTTTGTAACAAGTGTTACATTAACATGAGTCTTGATTCATCAAGAGGCCCATTACACCATGAGCAGAATAGGTGTAAGCTCAATACAATGGTAAGGAGAAAGATAACTTAAACAACATCAAATTACATACACACACACACACAGAACAAATTATAAATTCAAAAACATACTATGTCAAATACTGATTGAGGTGTTTAAGACTGTTAAGGGAAATTATAAACGTAACAGTTGTCTTTAACTAAGACAACTTTATTTTTCTAACAGGGTAGCTGACCCCTCAAAAGGATTGCTTTCAGATGTAGTACATGCAGTTAATCTGAGGAAGTTAAGGGGAAGACACATTACATATCTGAATAATAAGGGATGGCTTTTAGTGTTTTGTTATTATTTTAGGGTTTAGTACAGTGGATAGGACAGTCTCAACATACTGGCATATTCCTTGTTGTTTTTAAATTACATGCATTTATTTGTACACACAATATTTTTCTCTCTCCCTAATTCAGGCTTTTCTTCAAACTAGTAGATAATTTTAACTTTCAAAATATAAAATTCAAAGTTGAACCATGGTTACACAGTGTGTTAAGTTTTTACCATTCTTGTGAACACTTATGACAAAGACAGCACAACCCTTAGACAAAGAACTCGATACAGCATCCTAATTTTAAAAATTCTCCATAAAAAGAATTCAATATCATAATTTTATTAACACGCCTTACAACACAGAAATTTACCACCAAAGTACAGAACAACTATATAAACCCTATAATGAACACTTCAGAAACTTTTAACAAAGAAATGCAATAAAGAAAAACCCTTCCATAATGATTATACAAAATAAATTTTAACATAGCAGAAAATACAAATTTCAATCTCAATACAAAAATGATTTAAATAATATACATTTAATGTATAGTTACAATGAAAAATAATGTTTAAGAATAATACATAAAACTGCAAACAATGAAATGCAAAATAACCCTTGAATAACAACTCATGACATAAGAGGAAGCTATTCTTTAGATGAACTAAAGATAGATAAATTAATAACTTCTTTTGCTCTATGACAAATGAAGAACAAATCAGCATTAGATCAAAAATTAAGCCTTTATACATTAAATAAAATTACTTCTAAAAAAATTTAAAAGTATATATAAAATAACACTTAATAATACATACTAAACAAATTAATCTTTTGAAGAAATTCAGTACTAACATAATGATTATAATAAAAAAATGTAGGGACATATGTACTGAAATTGGTATGTTTACATTATAAAACCAAATAAATCAAACCCACTAGCCAGCCACTGCAAATTATTTATACTTTAATCAATTACTCATTCTTAAATACCAAAAACAATATATCAGAAGAGAAAAAGCAAATAATAAAAAGAGAAAATACCACGATGCTTATATATCACTCAATTAAATATATATATATATATATACACATACAGGGAGTGAACAAAAGAAGTTGCCCCTTTTAAAATGTTAATTTGTTATGTCTTTTAATAAATAATAGAAAAATTTGTAAAAACTATGTTTTTAGAATGTGCTATTTTATCAAATATGATATCAAATCCTAATTTTACATGGCTTTTGTAAATACCTGAACGTTTTATGATTTTTGTGACATTTTATCATAAGAAGTGATGTGCACCCTGCTACAGTTTCTTAGATATTCTTATTCCTAGTTGCCTACAATTGTTAAAATTAGGATTTAAGATCATATTTGAACAGATCTCATCAAGTGTGTTCTAAAAACGTATGTTTTAGATATTTTTCTGTTATCTAACAAAAGATATAACAAATTAAAAAGGCAACTTTTTTTTGTCCACCTCCTGCACATGGGGAAAATTTATACTAACCTAAGCAGCAGAAATGAGGTCTAGCTTTCATCACTCACACTTCATATCCAACATCACACCCTCTATAGTGGCAGTGGATCACCACTTGGCTGCTATGGTGTCTCTTATTATTTCTCTAGCTCAGTCTAAAGTTTGGCTGGCTTAAGCCAGCTCTGTCAGCAGCTGGTGGTGTTACTGCAGTAGATATTTGCAGTTATACATGGTCCAAGTTTTTGTGGATATTTCCTGACGTGCATACTTTAAAAAATTGAACTTGCATCACTGTCAGGACTATGGCAATGAATGTTGATGGTTTCATTTACAAGTCAGCCATCATCTGCAACTGATGCAATCTTCAGAACCTCTTGGTCACTGGCCTCATATTTAACACTGCCAGTAGTCCAGTGATCCCTTTGTTTATCCCTCTGTTGTTATTGATGACACTACTGACAATAAGATCTTCACAGTTTGTTGGCTACTAGCAACAATGATTCCAAAGGTGTTGTATTTGTTATTTGTGGTACTGAGTTCTGGAAGACGTGTTTCTCTGCCACCCAACATTCAGCTGTCCTTTAGGACAACCTCAACTCTCACAGGGCTTCTCTGGCTTAGAGATATAGTGATATTTTGCACAGACCAATGCACATACACTACTTGTGGCTCATTGTTTATAGACACATTATGATAAGACACTTAGGAGAGGGTTCTTGATACTGAAGGGCCTACCATTCATCTTTCTTGATAACAATGTTTTGGAAGCTGACTGCCATGTCTGCACCACTGGTACAAAAGTGGTGCTTAGCTAATCATTAGTGGATTCTGCCACTCTGTCCAATAAGGTGTAAGGCTCTTAGGTCTGCTTGGTCCCCAGACTTCAGAATCAGTTAGGTCTCGTAATCTGAGGGTTGCGGGTTTCGCATCCGAGTCCCGCTAAATATGCTCGCTTATTCAGCCGTGGGGGCGTTATAATGGGACGGTCAATCCCACTTTTCGTTGGTAAAAGAGTAGCCCAAGAGTTAGCGGTGGGTGTTGATGACTAGCTGCCTTCCCTCTAGTCTTACACTGCTAAATTAGGGACGGCTAGCACAGATAGCCCTCGAGTAGCTTTGTGCGAAATTCCAAAAACAAACAAAAAACAAAGCTTTTTGTAGTCTGAATCCATCGCCTTACAGAGAAGAGAGAAAAGTCAAGACTAAAGTGGCCGAGACTTGATGAAATTTACTACTTGAATAACTTGATTCATAACAGACTGCAAATCTTTCAGTAAAGATTTGAGGGGAGCACCTCTCTGTGAATCATGCAGTGAACAATCGTAATGTTTGGATTTTGTTGGCGCACCAGAATGACGAATCCCTTCTTTTTACCTTACATTGAAGAACAGCCATCGGTGCAAACGCTGACACAGTTATTTCAATGTAATTTGAAGAGCAAAATGTTTTCATTCACCAACTCGAAAATGTCTTGGCCTTTCCTGTACTTTTTAAATCTTTGCAAAATTAGTATTCGTTTACGATTTTCCATCTTTATGAATCGAACAAAAGTCAGAACTTGAGATTTTCCACTAACGTCAGAAGATTCATCAACTTCAAGAGACCAGAGCAGAGACAATTCATCTTCAGGCGCTTCCAAGTGTTCGCAAACTTGATCCTTCAAATCCAACGATAAGTCTACAATTCTGAGTGAAATTGTGTCACTGGACAGTGGAACTTACTTAACCTTTTTGGCAGCATCCGTTCCAAGCATAGTTTCAACAATGATTGCTAATGCTGGCACAATGACTGATTTGGCCTCCGTATGCGCTTTGCAAACAACTGAAAACCTTATAACTTGCAATCAATCCTTTTCGAACAGCTTCATCTATTTCACAAGCTTCCTTGATCGCTCATGTTGTTGAACCGCGAGATTCTCGAAGTAATCTTTTGGTCTATCCTTCACAGCTGAATGTTTTGTTTCCAAGTGTCTCTTCACTTTGCTAGGAACAAGCGCCTCGTTCGATAAAGCTGCATTGAGAGTAGGCAGAATGGTAATTGAGAATGTTCCGATTCCAAAGCGATAAAACCGTATTCGATGTATTTGTTTTTGTACTTTCGTTTGATTCCTTGCTTTTGATTCAACACATTCTCCTTTGCAGCACCAGACTAACTTAATTTTTTTTTTCATGGATAAATGATAAGCTAATTCATACACGATAAGCACGAAGTTCTGCAGTTGGTATAAAATTCCTACCTACAAAGTAGTAGCTGTAACTTACCGCATAATGAGAACGTGTTCCAGAAAGCAGTTTGATTGTTTGATGCATCATTTATGACGTACGAAGCGCTTTTTATGCATAATAAAAATTCACTGTTAATTCATACCATTATAGTTAAAGGAAAAATGTGTTGGTTAAACATAGTAGCCTACTTTTTTCAAATTAATATAAATCAAACATAATTATGTGAATCATACATACTTACATTACAATTTTTGATGAAACCTTTTGTAGTCCATTTCTTAAGCTTTTTCTAATCACATTAGCCATCTTAAGCCTAATGTTTGGAAGAGCGTAAACTTAAAACTCAATAAATCACTAAATTAAAAACACAAAACTAAATAAAAGTTCTGGATTTTCAAAAACGTAAAAAGGATGGTAAAGCTTTTGATATTACCAAGAGTTTTCTGAATTTCTCAAATTTATGTTGTTATAGATAACTAAGAGTACTTACGTTTAAATGATTCTTCCACAACGGTTAAAAACGTTCTATTTTGCTAAGCAATCGCAATTCAATATCTCAGAATAGAACAATGTGATATAACCAATCAAATTCAGCTAGGAACAAGCGACACTTTACAAAAACGAAAAGAAAAATGAATATACTTTCTAAAATTAACAAATGTTTAAGTAATCCACTTTTTAACACATTTTTCATAATTCTTGCAACCACTTTATTTTTTATTAATTTTTCCAAAATTAATTCAAATAAAAATTAGTTACGTTATATGCAATAAAACCTAAATGACAAGTTTGTTGTTGTTGTTTTGAATTAAGCACAAAGCTACACAATAGGTTATCTAGGCTCAGCCCACCACGGCTATTGAGAGCCGAATTTTAGCGTTGTAAGTCCACAAACATTCCGCTGAGCCACTGGGTAGCAAATGACAAGTAATTAGAAAAATGAATCAATAATGGCATGTTTAATTATTTTTAGGCCCGGCATGGCCAAATGCGTTAAGGCGTGCGACTCGTAATCCAAGGATCGCGGGTTCGCATCCCCATCGCGCCAAACATGCTCGCCCTTTCAGCCGTAGAGGCGTTATAATGTTACTTTCAATCCCACTATTTGTTGGTAAAAGAGTAGCCCATGAATTGGCGGTGGGTGGTGATGACTAGTTGCCTTCCCTCTAGTCTTACAGTGCTAAATTAGGGACGGCTAGCGCAGATAGCTCTCGGGTAGCTTTGTGCGAAATTCAAAACATTTGCTGCTTTTTTGTTTTCTTAAAAATACAGGCTATCAGTGATGCGTATGTGTTTTCCTGCAGTAAAGCCACATCAGGCCATCTGCTGAGTCCATCGAAGAGAATCAAACCCATGATTTTAGAATTGTAAATCCGTAGACTTACCGCTGTACCAGTGGGAGACATTGATAATGTTGAAAAGATAAAATAAAATGAATTACCTAAACCTCATGTTCTATGCCTAAAGGGGCGGTTTGTTTGTTTGTTTTTGAATTTCGCGCAAAGCTACTCAAGGGCTATCTGCGTCGAGGTCGAAACCCGTGTTTTCACGTTGCACATCCACTGACTTACCATGCTCTTTGCCGGGTGGCTTTCTTCTTATCAAAGGCACACAGTTGGTTTTTTTTAATCCCAAACATTGTATATTAAAATGCTTTATACACGCAACATAACTGGATTGTATATATAAATATTTATTTA
This sequence comes from Tachypleus tridentatus, assembly GCF_004210375.1. Classification (NCBI taxonomy): domain Eukaryota; kingdom Metazoa; phylum Arthropoda; class Merostomata; order Xiphosura; family Limulidae; genus Tachypleus; species Tachypleus tridentatus. The sequence continues at coordinate 32,977,634 of NW_027467782.1, forward strand.
CTTATCAGTTACATGTCGCCACAGCACTACGTACATATTTCCAGAGGTGAAATATTTATAAAGTCTTCAAGTCATTTTAAACTTATTATTTTGTAACCAAGATTATTTGAGTGTGTGAATAATATTGTTCTCCTTGGCCAAATTTATGATTTTGACCAACTATTTACTGTATAGATTTCTTTTATTTTCTTTAGGTTACTAGATGATGAATAATGAAGAACTCAAAAAGACCATAAATATTGGAAACAATATTTGCTAGTACCTTAAACATTGTCATCTCCAAAATCTGGGCCCGGCATGGCCAGGTGGATAAGGCACTCGACTCTTAATCTGAGGAGTCGTGAGCTCGAATCCCGATTATAATGTGACGGTCAATCCCACTATTCGTTGGTAAAAGAGTAGCCCAAGAGTTGGCGGTGATGACTAGCTATCATCTCTCCAGTCTTACACTGCTAAATTAGGGACAGCTAGCACAGATTAGCTCGAGTAGCTTTGTGCGAAATTCAAAAACAAGCAAACAAACCCTAGGTTTAGTTCACGTAGTTTCGATTGTAACGGCATTTCATTAACATATATTTATTTTAATATGAACGATTCTTTTAGTTAAATGTATATTAATATTTAGAAATATACGCCACTTCTTGTGTTAAATATGTATTGCGAAATTCTCCTCTATTTTATAAATTTGTAGAAGATTCTAGAGTAAAGAATCATCAATTGCAGATATGTGTGTTTAAGTTCTAGTTACTGCCAGTATTGTTGCCAACTGAAATTTGAACCTTGTCTAATGATTATGAAAGATAGTCATCAAACTCGCTGAGAAATAGCATATATTGTTAGTTTGTAACAGTTAGTATACTATAAACCTCAGAACTGATAACTGTTATAAACGCTTATTAATCGAAAAAAAAAACTACCTATATTTGACCAAGAACGTTCATTGATGTCGAACACTGCAAACCATTTAACTTTAGACGATAGTATTTTTACGAGGACATTAGATATTTTCCGCGGTTAAAAGTCAGCTTATAAACGGCGTGAGTCCAGCGAATAATAGAGTTAGCTAGTTTCCTCGTTAAGTGAACTGCATCTATATCAACTTGAAAGTTATTATCATGCCAGATAGAGGACTTGATATTGTTTTTGTGTGTATGAATCTTGTTGGCAATTATTATAAATTTGATACACATTCACATTAAATTAACTTTTAAATTAAAATTAAAAGTTCCGGCTATTTGAACTTGTACTACATCGCAAAAAATAAAAATAAACGTCCCCCAGTAACTCAACGGTATGTCTGCGGACTTAAAACGCTAAGAACCGGGTTTCGATACTCGTGGTGGGCAAAGCAAGACAGCCCATTGTAGCTTTGTGCTTAATCAAAACAACAACGCAAAATAAATCATCGGCTCGTCAGATGTACATTATAATACGTATGTATAATTTTGTACGTAAATATATTGAAGTGAACCAATGCCATTAACCTTTTTCTCGCTGCTTTCATTCATATAAGAAAAACTACAAAGACATTTTAGTTTCCGCATGTTGTTTTACCATTTATATTATACTTATGTAAATATATATAGTTTCCATAATCTTTCCAAATACAGACAAATACTATAAAACGAGTTTATATAAAATTGTGTTATGATGCAGTTGAAGTTAAAATATTAATAACTAAATCAAACTTCAAAGAGATTGTAATATTTACAGAAATACTATGTACTATTCATGTTAATGTAACACAAATAATATTTAATAAATAGATGTATGTCGGAATGAACATGAATTCGTGAAATCAAAGTATTTTGATGGCTAAAAATTATTATACCAAGATATTGAGTCTTACATTTACTAAAGAAAAACAAAGCAATTCTATAAAGATATAAGACGAAACCCCAATTTTCAAATTAAAAAAAAAACATCGATGCAAAAAATAGTAATAATGGACACTTCATAAAAAAAGGCATAATGTCAAACAAACAAATACATTAAAATTTTAGAAATAAATAACTTCACTTTTGTCATCCTGCAATTATTATGTCAAATACATAAGCAAATACCTAATTGGATTACCGAAACGATTCACTAAGAAACACATCGACATATATACCATAATCACACCAAATCCAGATATTCATTAAGAAACACATCAACATAATTATACCAAATCCAGGTATTCATTAAGAAACACATTGACGTGAACACCGTAACTATACCAAATCCAGGTATTTACTAAGAAACACATTGACCTCTATATTATAATCATACCATATCCAGGTATTCTGTAAGAAACACATCGACATCAATACTATAATCATACCAAACACATCGACATATATACTATAATCATACCAAATCCAGGTATTCACTTAGAAAAATATCGACATAAATACTATAATCATACCAAACACATATATATACTATAATCATACCAAATCCAGGTATTCACTAAGAAACACATCGACATATATACTATACTATAATCATACCAAACACACCGACATTTATACTATAATCATACCAAATCCATCCACATAATACTATAATCATACCATATACATACTATAATCATACCATATCCATCGACATATATACTATATCATAACTGAGAAACACATCGACATATATACTATAATCATCAAATCCATCCACATATTTACAAATCCATCCACATATTATACTATAATCATACCTATAATCATACCATATCCAGGTATTAACTGAGAAACACATCGAGAAACACATCGACATATATACTATAATCATACCAAATCCATTTACTATAATCATACCAAATCCAGGTATTCACAAAGAAACACATCGACATATATACTATAATCATACCGAAAAAATCCACATATTTACTATAATCATACCATATCCAGGTATTCACTGAGAAACACATTGACATATATACTATAATCATACCAAATCCATCCACATATTTACTATAATCATACCAAATCCAGGCATTCACTAAGAAACACATCGACATATATACTATAATTATACAAAATCCAAGTATGAAAATCAATATTTGTTTTTGTTTCGCTTGAGGCTATTTGAGGGCTATCTGCGCTTGTCGTCCCTAATTTAGTAATGTAAGAGTAGGTGGAAGACAGCTGATCATCAGTACCTACCGCTAATTTCTTGCGTTACTCTTTTAACAACGAATAGTGGGATTGACCGTTACGTTAAAACGCACCCACTTCTAAAAGAGCGAGCATGTTTGGTGCGACGAGGATTTTAACCCGCGACCCTTGGATTACAAGTCGAGTGCTTGAACCACATGGCCATGCCGGGCGAAAGTAATGAGAAGTACTTGTAGTTACTAAGGGTAATCTGAAACAAGTAACGTTGAGATGCTTGTTTCATATGGAGGATTATCACACAAAAATATATTATTCCTGGTAGGATTTTTCTTTACTAATTAAAATACTTTTTATTGGTGTTTTAAATAGAAAGTTCTACCGTTCATGATTTTGGCTTAAAAGATTACACGTTCGCCAGTGGCGTAGCTAGGGGGGGGGGGGGTCAAGGGTGTACATCTGTCCCCGGGCGCAGCGTCGGGGTGGGGCGCCAAATTGATGTTACATAATTAGGAATGAATTTCAGAATGAAATGTTTTCCCCTCTTATCCAAGTAATGTCCAGTGTCCCATATATGAGAGTTGCAACGTCATGTGTTGCCACAATTTGGTTGTGATTTGGTCACGTTATACCATAACGCTGTTATGAAATCGTCAAAATGCAGTCACTTCATAGCGAATAATCAACGTTGTCATGTAACATTGTGTGAACGTTGTGAAATGAACATTATATGCTGTAAATCAGTAATCAGAACGCACATTACACGAGTACTTCACCGAACAAAGTCGGTAAATTGTCTATTACTTGATCCAGTTATGCAATGCTACCATGACCTCAGCGCCTTGTCCTGCGGGAGTAACCGAACGGCTATAACAGATAATTGACCCCCGCAAGTCTGACCAATGTTTCATGACCAATGCTGTCAGTGAACAAAGGTCATGGAGTGACATTATTCACTGGACTAAGAATGTAAGTTGAAATTCTTGATATGAGTATGCTCTCTTTGTACACACTCCCATTAAATGATCAAGAAAAAAGATGTTTAACATTACAGATATTAGTTTTGAGGTAAAGAGGACTGGAAGGTTAAACACGAACCATCTTGTAGAAGAAGACATTGTATTGTTTGAAATGGTAAGTGAGTTGTACCAGTGATGAATATTAGTAGTCTGTTCTCTTTATTATACTTTTAAAATTAAACAATAAGTTATTCTCTTGTAAACACTCTTAAACTCCTATATTTTGTTTGTTTTAATTGATTTTTTTTACCTAGTGTTTTCCTAGCATCATTACAATATGTACCTGATTTGCATGTTTGTTTGTTTTTTCTCTTTATCATTTAATACTGAAACTTATGTTAGTGAACTTTCTATTTGTCTTTCCTACAAGAAAACATCTCTTAAACAGCAACTTCTATAACTTTTAAGAAATAAAAATTCATTCAATGTTTTAGGTAAAAATAAAATATCTACTATTTCTAAACTACTTAGTTCAGAGACGTCTCAAGAAATGTTTCCAGGAACAGAGGGTTAAAGTTAAGAGCAATGAATCTGCCATTACAGACAAGTGCTTACAATCAGACTTGATCATTATGATTTGTAAGACTCATTTAAGTCATACTGTAGATTTGCAGCTATATATACTCTATAATAGTAAATGTTGGTTTGTTCTTTTCGGTTCTTAACCCTGCAGGAGAATTTCGTCCCACATAAAACAGCTGCTTATATAGGTACAGTAATCTGAAATTACATAAAGCACATTATTTCAATGGCATTTACTGTATATGTATGGTAAGAACAAAATATATCTGTGGTAACCTGCTGCTGATATTACCAGCAAGCAGCAACAAGTTAATCCCAATCACATTATGTCAGGGTTTACAGAATGTCATCAAGACTGCATAGATTTCTTTGAAAACCTGACTGATAATTTCCATATTTTATATCCAAGAAGCTGCTGTAGTAGTGACATTTTCCAATATTAAGCTACAAGGTAGGTATCTAAAGGTTTTAAGTAAAGCTGTTGATAAACCTGGCAATTTTTATTAGAACTCATAATCAAGTATTCTTTATAAACATAATAAAGGAGAATCAGGATTAATTTAATGCATCACTTCTTAGCTTGCAGCCTGAGCTATTATAAAATTATTGTCAGAAAACAACAAAATTATAAACCCTGTCATTTTGAAACTCCTTTAAAGGTAATGAGCACATTGTTTTTTGTAACTTACAAGAGGGTAACAAATTGTAAATAATGGAAAAGTAATTAAAAGTTTTAATGACATTACAAAACCTAAAAAATGATCAAATGTTTATACACTAATATTTTAGTATTATTAAAAGGATAAACAAGTTCTTGCTTTTCTGACCCTGATGTTATGCACAAGAAACACTTTTATAGGGTATAAAACTGTTAATGCTGAGTTCCTTTAAATTTTTTCACGAGTAAAAATTACTGAAGACAACGATTGTATGAAAAGTTAACAAATGTTTGAAAATATCTAGATATTATTACTTTTGACTAGAATTTTCATGATACCAAAACACTGGATTAACATCTCAACAGGACAAAAATCAAATACTATGATTACATAATGCACTAAACTCATACCTCACTAAAAAACAAAATATACAACATGATCACTTCTGTTATGTTTTACCAGATAGGGATGATAATTAACACCTAAAGGCTATAATTACCTAATAAAGCAATGTAGTTAAACCCCACTATTTAATAAAGCATGTATCACAACCACTCAAAAAACATAGCTGATTATGACCAGAAAAAAAATACATACCAGTAGTGTTAAAATGTGATAAAACATTGTACTGTAGCCAGCTGTGTTTTAATGTACAGAAAACCCACACAATGGCTCTCTATGGAGAGCATACGTCAGCTTCCACTTGATAAATCCACTACCACTGCTACATAGCCCATGAACACATTAGCAAATTTTTTATACGTACAGAATTTTTTCATCGTCTTGTGACTTCTAAAAATAACCCTCAAAGTTGATGATGAAAACATAATGATATGAGCTGTCTCAGATATATATTTTTTCAGCTTTACGAGATTCTAGATTGACCAAATGTTATTATTTTACATGAATAATAAATGTAAAAAGGTTCAATCATAAAGGAGAGATATTCTAATAAAATATAATAACTTTTAAATAGTTGTGTGAAAAAAATAGAGAAAAATTACAAATAAACTTTAAGAATATAATATAACAAGTTAGAAACTTAAAATCTCCCTCTGAATGCATTAATTAATTTAAAAACTACATGTACTTTGGACTTCAAAGGTTTATTACATGCATTAATGATCTAATGATTTCATTCATATATAATTTCAGTCAGACAATACGGTGAGTGGATGGTAGATAATATTCTAGACATATCAGACAGAATGTGTTTGTTTTGTTATAGCAAAGCAACAACGGGCTATCTGCTGTGTCTACCAAAAGGAATCAAAACCCTGACTTTAACATTATAAATTCAAACACTAACCTCTGTTCTACTAGGGAACAGACAATGAACACTTGTATAACAGTTGTTATGGAGTGAATACCTTTTCTAAGTTAACATTTACAAACTTCATATTATAAAAACTGTTGTAATAACAAACTACTTACATCAATAGTATTCCAACCACTACTGTAGTTGTTGTATGCCAGTGAGCCTTATAAGCTATTAAATGCAATGGTAGCCCACATCAAAATCTTATATCAAGGTTAAAATAGCCTTCTTGTTTTCAAATTATAAATTTCTCTAAAAACACGATTCCTAATTCTTTTAGCTTTTTTCACCTCAATCAAATACATTAAACTACTGAAGGTTTTTCAATGTGTGTAAATAATCATACTTAAATAATTTTAAACCTTTACACCACTATTATTTTCTAATGGGATTCAAAACATATAGTCTTCAAAAAAAGAAACGCAAAAGGCAGAATATAAGACATATTGTTAACAAGTTTATTCCGGGTAGTTCTGTGTGACATGTGTGAAACTTTGCACAGTCACTGCTGAACATCCAAAGTCTGCAAAGGCGAAGTCCGTAAGATTCCCTCGAATGTGCAAAAGGACTGTTGAAGCAGTAGACGTCGCAGTGGTGGTCCTATCCCGAAGGTGACGTAACCGGATGTAGTGATCCTGTGCGGGCGTGGTCACACGAGGTCTGCCAGATCGTGGACGGTCACGAGTTGATCCATGTTGTTGGTGACGATTCCATAGCCTTGTGATGGTGCTATATTAATATAATAAAATAAATAAATTATATATTCAAACATCTAATACCGCCCTCTACATTCCGACACTCAGGTAGCTTTCGGTCAGTTACCTCTTTCTTTGTGAACCTGACAATGACCGAAGAAGGTCGAAACGTTGTTCGCTCTTCTATGTAAAATATTTTCTCAACCCAAACGAGCCGTTTTTGCAGATCTCTCAAACAAATTTATTGGATACGCATGCGTTTTGGCGAAAATCCGATGTTTTCCTCCGTTTTCAAAGTGCACAACTTTTATTGTCATTTTGGTCTGACAATCAGTGCCTTAACACGTGTAACATCACATACTCTGAGCTTGTAACGTTATTACATATATTTCTCTTTAAAATAACAAAATATCCCTTTTGCCTTTCTTTTTTTAAAGAGTATATTTATATATGGTGCCTTTGTTGTTAATATTTGCAATAATTTTATCAAGATACAAATAATAGTTGATACTATGGAATAAGAACCAGAATTTTATTTGATTAAGTAAGTGGTTCAAAAGTTGTATGAAGTTTAAAGTTAGGCAATTGAAAACAGATGTTTCATTTCAAAGAGAATAACTGATATTTACCAGTAAGACAGGAGCATTATGCAGTGAAAACAATATTTTATTGTTAAAAAAGGCTCCATTACCTACAAAGATTCATCAGAAATCCATCATCATATCATATTATTTACAATAGGAAAATAATTAAATGTTCAAAAAAATACCTTTCAAAATTATGTGAGAGTGTAGATGTTATCTTGTGTAATCATAGATAACTCAAATGATAAAAATATTACACTTAAAATATTTTTAAAAATTATTTTATAAACTGCTATAGTTTATGACTGTATATATACATATATGAAGTATAGTCAGTATATACGTATTTTTTATCAAATTAGCACTAAAATGGTGAAAATGTTTTTATATTACATTTCTATAAAATGTGCAAATATTTGAAATTTACGTAATAACATTTTATTGTGAAAATTATTTGTATTTTATCCAAAAAAATCACAAGCATAAGCAAAATAAGTAACTGAACAATTTAAAAATGTTTTCATCTTCAGTAATATTAGACCCTTTGGCTCCCTGTTAATGGCCAGTGATCCCACAAGAATATATATGTGTGTGTATGAAATTTCCAAGAATGCTTCAAATGAATGTCCTAAATGAGTTGTATTATATGCTACAACAGCAGTTTCTTTGATACTATATTATCAATCAAAGACAAAAGCTTTAAGAATTAACATTTTTCACTTAATCTGCTAAGTGTATTACGTCTATTATTAATACTCTTAGGTAACATTTGAGGACTTAACTGACACCTAATAAAATTCAATTTAGATGTTAGAAAATTGCTCATACTGATGTCCAAGCCCCTAATGGCACAGCGGTATGTCTGCAGACTCACACCACTAAAATCTGGGTTTCGATGCCCCTGGTGGACAGAGCACAGATAGCCCATTGTGCAGCTTTGTGCTTAATTCTAAACAAACAAACTGATGTCCAACAAATATTCGAAATTTTGAATAACTTACAAGTTATTGTGTCACAAAATATTGTGAACTCAGATAATAAATGAGCCATTTATCCCAGTCTCATACACACTTTGAAGAACTTTAAATTGTATTTGCAATAATTAACTTACAACTACCTCTACTACTAGTTTTGAGTTTGATCAGCATCCAACATTGAATTTTAGCTTTACACATTTCATGGGTGTGAGCGCGCTAGTTCTAAAACTAATGCAATATCAAAAATTACAGATTAAAATCATATTAATTACTTATCTTTTCTGTTCCCTTTGTTGTGAATTCTGAATGTATTTGTGTATAAAATTATATTTTAAAGCTATAGTTTTAGTTTTATTCAAAGAGAAAATATATGATAACTTTACATAAGGTAAGTAAGCTTATACAGTTTAAAGATGGGTTGAATTGATAACAAATCTTATTAAAAGTTTAACATGATAATGAATGTATAGTGTTTGGAAAAAGTTTTGTCATCATCAGGTTTAATAATATACCTATACACTGAAATGTATATTGTATGAAGCAAAGAGGTTGCATAACTTGAGATTGCTTAAAGCATAATAAAGTTATTTGGTTGATGCTCTGTTTATAGTTACTGTTTTTACTTTTTAATAAACACAATTAATGTTGTCCTTTGCATAATTTTTGCTTCTTTCATAAGTACTCTTAACTGGTGGTAATAAATACAAACTGTAGATGTTTAAATCCTTAAACAGAACTAATTTACAAAAATTGTAAACTTGTTAAGCATTTTTAAGAAGAAACCCCCCACTAAAAAAGTAAGTTCTAATACAGAAAATCAAGATTTTCTAACTTGTTTACAATACCACTTAGATGGAAAGTACATAAGTTATAAAATATTTCTATTTAATGTTGTTTTTAAGCATTAAACACACAGAAAATACATTTTTGTCATTTAAAAACTTGACAGTCAGACATGTACAGATCATATATAAATTTGTAACTGTAAAAGGTGATGCATTTGGTTTGTTCTCTCAAAACATCTCAGTGATGGTATACTTAACATGTGATGAAACTTGTGGTTACCATGAAACACATTCATCTATTTAAAAAAACTGATACTGACACTCATAATGTATAAATATTAAAAAACAGACTTATTTGTGAGCTTTCTGATATTTTAGTTATTAAACTTTCTATATTCCAGTTGGTAACAAAATATTTTGTTGTTATCCCATTTCACAGTGTCAGGATGGCATCTGCATAGTGCTTGATATTGGTGGTGTTGCACAGCATCATCCTTATCATACAGTTGAATGTTTCTGCAGAGTTGACTTGGCACCTGCTGAAATTGGTAAATCCATCTAGTATTAAAAATGCTGTCTTCTCTGTAAATCCTGTCTTCATTAGGATTTGGCAATAACCTTTACTGAGGTTGATCTTTGAAGAGAACCTGACCTTATAATTTCTAGGTTGTCCATAGTTTCAGAGTTGAACTTCATCACAAGATTCAGCTTTTGGAAATTTATTTAGAAACAGTTAACCTATCTCTAATTTTTGTGATTAAAACTGGTAAATGGTAGGCTAAATTTGAAGGCTTAACAATTCCAGCTTCCAACATTGCCTCAGCTTCCTGCTTTGTAAGGTACAGTGGAGCGCCATTAAACCGCGAAATTGCTTAAGCCGCTGTAGCAAGTCTTGTCCCAGAATTTTTGATGTATTAAATCTACTACCTGGCTTTCTAAAGTTTCTCACACTCTCCTTGTCGTTGACACTGACATGACGAATATGAGCGAGGATTATCGCTCATCACCACTAATTTAAGAAAGTGCAAAACGTGGCTTACAAATTTAATCCTGGCTTTATAACTTCAAGGAGATATTTAAAAAGGATTTGCTTTAATTTGGGAAATAACTAGAATATATTACAGTAGAAATTGACCGTTAATCTACCTTATCCGCTCTGTATGCCAGCTTTATGGAGGCTGCCATTGTTACCGAATCACACCTCTCCATACATTAAACTTAATCCGCGGTAAATCCGTGAAAAAAGTGATCAATAATTAAAGTATTATTTTAAATTCGATAATCCAATATTTTTATGGAATTGTATAAATATTAGCCACACACCCAATAGACATCACTTCAGTTTCTGAGCTGTTGGCGACTTCGGCTTTTCAGTCACAAAGGTTTAATCCGCGGACCTATTAAGCCGTGGTTAACAAGGTTGACTCCCCAAATACTGCATCTTAACGGCACTCCACTGTATTTCATTGCATAAGGTATCTGAAAGGGCTTCACTTTAGCTGGATACCATGTTGTTGTGTTGCACAAGGCCTATCTTTCCTGATGATGACAAAACTTTTTCCAAACACTATACATTCATTATCATGTTAAACTTTTAATAAGATTTGTTATCAGTTCAACCCATCTTTAAACTGTATAAGCTTACTTACCTTATGCAAAGTTATCATACATTTCCTCTTTGAATAAAATTTCTTTAGCTTTAAAATATAATTTTATACACAAATACATTCAGAATTCACAACAAAAGAAACTTTACAAAGCTATAAAAAACAACCTATATTTTAACTTTATCAACACATGATAGTCTATGTGCTATATCCAAGTACATTTAAACTTTCTCAACAACTGTTATCATAGCAAGAATAGTTTCTCTTTCTTTCTTTTATGAAGAGGGGTCCAATTAGACTTCTAGTGGTTTAATTAATAAGTGTACATCACATTCATTGTTTTTATTATTTATACCTGTGTTACAAGTCATTAGTGATAAAATTAATTAGAAAGTCCATTATTATTAGTTCATATAGGTTGTAATGAACAATTTAAAATCTATATCTTTATTTCTACTAATGTGATCAATTGGAAAATAAAAACAAACATTTTAAACTTTAATTGAAATAAATTATTATATTTTGAAAGGAAAACCATGTCTACACCTCTATTCACATTTTAGTGTTTGCAAACATGAGTTTGTTTTCAATTCTTTTTTGTCACTTGCATTTTACTTATTTTGGATATCAACAGTACTAAAACACTTGTGACATTATAACTTTCAAACAATGAAAACAGATTTTAAAGTAGGCATATGTTACAAGAGCTACAAGTGTCATAAATATAAGGGCTACAAATGATGTAAGAAATAATAACCATAAATTTTTTTCAAAATTTTGGTTAAAATAAAGTTTTTTTATTACCATTTAGATAAAAAAGGTAATTTTTTTCTAACTTCATTACCAAAATGTCTGGTGCAGACAGCCTAGTTGCTTTGCACCATGAAATGCCAAGCTAACCAACCAACAATGAAAATGTCTAAATCCCTCCACTGTGCATTATAAATTCAGAAAAATAATGCTAACTTTATTAAAAACAAATCTCCATAAAGTCTAGAATGCATGCACACTGTTAATTTCTGGAAAAAAGCCAAGGCCTGATAATTTACCAGGGAAACATTCAGTTGATGTTCATATCATTGTATTCATAAGTTAATGGCTGAATCTACACCTGACTGTTACAGATTCAAAATAAAGTAAATTCAAATAAATAATAATAAAGGTAATTAATAGACCAATCAAACAGATATTGAAACCTAATATTTATTTTCAATACTATTGACTGTTTTCCTAATTAAATGAATGGGGGGGGAAATGGAGGGAGGAGTTAAGACCCCACAGATAAAAACATTAAATGATACAGGTATTACATTAAAAAAGAAGAGCTAGAAGGGATGGGGTTTCAACTCCCTTGATCTCTACCTTAAATTAATGTCTATTTAAATATAATATTAAACAATATTATTATTAATCTCTGAAAAATGTGCATAAAGTTTACCCCGATGGATCCATTCACCTCACCTGCATTCTCTTATACAAAACAGAAGAATAAAGTTATTAACTACTAAAAATATGAATGACTGGACCACTTAGGTTCCTGCCCTAGATCTGCTCATGCTTATACAACCTTAAATAATAGTGATACAATTGTAATGTACAAACATTACACAGTGTTGAGAAAAAAAATCAAAATACAATAAATTTACACCTTATTATTAAAATAGCCAGAAAGCTGACAGTCAATGGTTCAAAATTGGTGCAGTGATAGATAGCTTCTGTAGCTTTGCAGTAACAATGACAGGAATAGTAAATTTAATGGAAATGGAAGTCGTAAAGCATCCCCACACCTGCCTCTTATGTAAGTTTGTACCTAACAAATATTTTGATCATCTGGATATTTGGAATAACTAGAAACATTAATTTCAATTAGTTTATTATTAACATGACAACTGATTCAATCATAATTTTGATTAATTGCTAAAATAATTATTACAAACACTTATTTTGATTGGTTAAATGATTCAGTTCTTCTGTAAGCAGATGCACGTTAACATCACATTAGTAAAGAAATCACAAGTTTTACTAATGAAGAAAATTAAAGTTAAAATGAAAAACATTTTACAACATACAATACATAATGCAAGACATGAACTAGTAAATGTTGTTACTATTATATGGATGCAGGCAGTGTGTATGGGTGAGAAGTTTCACTGATCTCTCAGTTCCCACTAAAGTGAATACAAACAAGTTTGATCCATAGTTCACATCCCCACAAAGATAGAATACATTTAACTGCAAGAAATATGAGGTGAAGAACATGTGAACTGCTTGCTCCAAACCTGAAAAGGAGAAGGCTAGGCCCAAATGAGGTTGAAAAGAAGAAAACTACCCAAATGAATGGGTTATTGAGAGGAGTTAAGAATGGATTTCCCCCACTGTCATGAGGAATCCTCCCTCTATTGTATCTTGTAGAATCAGTGGAGTGTGGTCTATGGACTGTGAATGAGCAGAAGCAAACATTATCTAGTTATTCATAGAGAGAAGAGCACAAATTATCATAGAGTGAAAAAAGAATTGAGGTTTGTCCAAACAAACAGGAAAGTCCTGAAATGGAAAACATGATATAGGGCAATGAAGTGGACACTGTGGGGAAGAATTTTAAATTGTGGATTATGAAGAGAAAATGGTTTAGCACATGATTAACAATTTTGAAAAATAAAATAATTATATGTTACTAGTAGTAATAATTGTAACTTACAAATAATCTAGGCTAAACATACCTAGTTAAATTACTAATAATGAACTAACAAAGCCATGAAATCTGTTGAGACCACAAAGTATGTAAGATTAATGTACTTGCAAAGTGATTAAATGTATCTAGTAATAACACAATTAATAATCAACATCTCATTTACAATTCATTTAAAATAACTTAGGTGAATAAAGACATATAAATATTTAACTTACCAAAATCCATACATTAATGACATGAAATACTCAATTCTCCCATGTGTAAATAAGAGTAAAGCCACACAAATGACATCTGAGTCACAACTACCATAGGTATATCAACCAGATTTGAAGTGTGGTAAAGTTTATCAACATGTACCGGTCCCCTGGTAGAACTGGTATCAACAGAAACAAAAGTATGAGAAGAGCAATTCTCTCCCAAAACAAACAACTTGGAAGCATGAAAAGTAGTGGAAAACTAAAACTCTTGAAATGGTGTGGAATATGACAGGCTAAAATAAAAAGTGTTAAAAACAAAGAAAAACAGACTCCAAATGTCTTCTTATTGATTACATTCTTACTCAGAAACATTGTTTTACTGAAAAGAAGAAGAAATCAGTGGCTAAACCCATGAATCTAATTTCCTTAGAATTAGTCTGTATATAACGTTGAATTAAATTCCTGGAAAATCTTACCAGTAGCATGTTTAGCTATAATGGGAATTTCTATAGTCAATACACTGATCATATATTACTGCAGCAGTAATTTGGTTTGTCAACATATTAGATACCCAGAGCTTTCATAAATGTGAACAAGTGACCTCAATGTAAGGCTCAGGAAAAAGAGGAAAATACCAAAGACAGGAATTTTGTTTCTTTTGTTGTTGTGGTTTTACTTCTGAAAATATTTTGACTATTTGAAAGCTGCAGGAATATTCTTCTATGATATCATATGTTTATTCTGGTTTATCAAGTGCAGTATGCAATAATTGATTGAAATCCAAATTATTTATTAGATAAAAATTCATCTTGACCAAAAAATATAGAATTTAAACTTTTTATATTTGAAATGAAAGATATAAACCCTTAACAGAATTAGATTTATCTACATTAATTTTTAAAAAGGTACAACTGAAGATTGTCATTTAAACTCTTAAAATGCTTCAGTAGTCTAACACTAATAATGCAAACACAGAAAACCATACAGTTGATTTAAAAAACCTTTATACTTTACATTTTTAGTAGATAATAGATACATAGATAAAAAAATAAACTACATTACCTTCATCTCTCAAGTCTACATAAATACTCTTCTTTTCACTCTTATTTTCAACATCATCGTGGGAAAACTTGCATTTGTCACCTTTCTTACACTGTCCTTACTTATAAAAAACATACAGTACAGATTTAGGATCAGTTCCTGAAATTAAAATAGTTATATCACCTTTCTGCAAGAGATGAATATAACTGAACTGTAGCCTTGTTGAGAGTAACAAGATAAAACACTTCAATGCTGTGGTATGTGATTTACATTAAACAGACTTTTATCACTTGTTTTGATTCACCCTAAGAATATCAGTGACCTAACTATTGAAAAACACACAAAAATTATGAAAACTCATTTAATATTAAAGATAGTTATGTACAGTATAATAATTCATGCTTTTAGTTAATATGTACACAATACTTGTACCACACACTTGTTACATAAGTTGTTTTAATTTTTAAAGTTATAAAAAACAGATAAAATGTACCAACATGCATTTTTAAGATGTATAAAAATAACATTCATTAAAGTTACAGTAATATAATAGCTTATGCTTTTTGTTTTGAATGAGTTTTAGCTACGTAAATAATGTCATTGTACTTATAAAGCCAATTATTGTTGGTTAGTCACAATTATCTACCTGATTTATGTCTCTGCTAAGTGTTATAACTACAGAACTCATATGGAATAAAACTGTATTTCTTTCCAACCACTCCGAAAGAAAATATTTAACTCTCACTGATAAAGAATAAATATTTATAATTACAAGTTATACATTAGTACAATTTTAGTGCCAGACCTTAAAAAAATAATGAAAAATAAATATTTAGAACTTTAAATGGGTGAAATTGTAAACCTGATGTTCCACACTTTAGAAATTCTTTTATATATGACTAATGCTAAAAAAATCCTCACTTATGTCAGGGAAATGTATCTCTAAAAGTAGAAAGCAAAGAGGTTCCATCTTTAAACACATTTAAGACTACATGTCAAGAGCAATATTAATATGGTAGAATACATCATGATGTATTTCAGTTTCTATATAATACATAAGGTATAAAAAAACCATAATAATTCTGGAAAGTATTTTAACTTTTTCTTGAATAACTCAGTTTGAAAGATTCAACTTATGTTATTTGCTATTTCTAAAAAATAATATCTTAAAATCCTTTATCACCAACTTAGACAGCCAGATCATTGATGTATCCAAAGATAATCTGTATTAATAACATTTTATGTAGTAATTCTTAAAAGTCTTCAGTTAACTATAAAATCCTATGTTTTTTAGTACTATTAAACCTCACATTGACATATTCTCCTGCTCATTTTACACCACTTCAAAACAAGCAAAAGCAACACTAGAAAAAAAGAAAAATCTTTGTATTTATATGTTTACAAAAACATGCCATATCAACATGTAGGGAGAGGTTAAGTGATTAACAATATATCACATATTTCGTGATGACGAGAAACCAACTTGAAGTAAAAAATGTATTTCAGGACAACTGTTGCAAACTCCTTCTTTGTTAATCTGGAGATGACCTAAGAAGGTCAAAACATTGTTCTCAATTTTGTTTTGGTATCACCAGTTGTCCTAAGATACATATCACATACTTGTTATGTTACTGGAAAGTGATACAACAATGGGAATATACAAATTTCAGAATTTCCTGCTCACACTCTCTATTGAATTACATAGAAATAACTTATGAGAAAGCTAGTCTAATCTAGCATTTGTATTAGGTAAAATTAAAATAATAAACCTTTACACTCCATACAAAAATTATACTGCACAACAATTTTTTTGAAATTTTTTGCTTCCTGAAAAGGTTTTGCTGATTGTGGCAGGTATCTGGTGGGAATGCACAAATATAGTTTTGGTTTTGCTTCATCAGTAGAAACTTTGAGAAATAGTCAGTTAACTGTTTACTGGCAATAACTTATTTAATTGTGTTTATGTTTGTAATACACTATTAAGTTCAACATAATTAAAAGTGTTTTGCTCCTGATTTTGTTTGTATTCAATGTCCAGTGCATCACGTTCCAGTGTTCAAGAGTAGTCAGCAAGCATTGACAAATTCCAGTTGCCCTGATATTGTTTTCCCATTGTAGCAAAACTGAAGATTTCAATGAAATTATACGTAATGGGCAAATGTGGACGTGATTTTCATGATCAGCAGCCAAACATCTATAAGGAACACCCAACAGTGTTCAAGAAGCAAAAACTTTGTTGTGCAGTGTTATCTAACATTAACTTCATTCTCCACAAGCAAGGAAAGGTGACAGAAAAAAACCTATTTCTTAATATAAAGAGTAGTATTTTACCTTTCTCATCTTTCTGTGTTGTTACAGATTTTAATGTCAAGTTCAGGTCCTCAATTTCCTTCTTTTTCTTCCTACTTGTTGATCTACCTAAGGTAATGTGAGTAGAGGGTGATTACTCTTATATTACCAACAATTTGTTTGAACCTTTGTATCAATAACTTTAATAAACATGGCATACTATTTCACTGATTAAGTAAACAAATTATGCATTACAAAGATAATTAGAGTTTTAAAATATTCAAAACATATTATGTAATAAATGTTCATTAAAAATAAAGAAAATGTGACAGCTGTTAAGATGAAAATTACACTTTATGAATTTGACATTAATGTGGTACTTATAAGATAACTATATGGAAGTATTATTTTACACAGCCTTTCATACTGTTTTTCTTCATACTTTTCTACAGACAATGTTGATGATAATTATGAAATTACAAAGTGTTAAAGACATGTTAAAAGGTCAACAGAAAATTCTGCAGTTTCAAACACTGGTAAAAGTTAAGGTAGCCTTGGATACCTTGTTTGACTAATATTTTGAATGCTAATGCACTGTCTTCTCATAAGTTTATAAGAACTGACCACACCTTTTCAGCATGATATTAAAGCAGTAAAATGAAGTAAATAACACCCAGAATTTGCCTTTATCAGACCCAACTTAAATTCATCTGATCTATTTAGGATGTGTGTGTGTTGGTGTGCATCACCACTGAATATACCCCAAATCAGTCATTTTCTGACCTCAACAAAGTATTTGGTTATTTCAAAATCAGATTTGATACACTAGCCAAAGAATACTATAAAAAACAGAAACAAGAAACAGTCTCATCTTTACCTGACACACCATCTCATGTGCACCAGACAAAACAATATCACCAAACAAGAAGCATCACAATGTAATTGAAAAAACAATTAGTCAACATGACTGTAATCCATCATTACTACACAACCTGTGTGAGGAAATTAGTTACTCACACAATCAGCAGAACTTCACAAGTAGCATGGAAATTTCTAAGGCAGACATAAAGACAGCTTTCTGTGCAAGATGTGAACTGCCTCTAAAAGATTAATTTTGATTACTGAATATTGAAGATGGTAATAATTGGACACACAAGTTGATTATTTTCATAAAATTAATTGATTACTTTGCATGAAACTAACTCATGTATCAATTCTCATTCTGATTAAGAAATTTTGAAATTTAACCATGAATTTTGCAACAAGTTATTTTATGGTCTGGCCTAAAGCTAAGCAATGTAAATCTAATTCAGATAGTCAAAGTGAGAGAAAAATAGTGCCTCCATCAACACAGATAACAATTTATTTTAGTTTCTGTTCATATACATTAAAATTACAAATGGTTGATATAAATAAATCAACTTTTTTTAGACTGTTTGCAAATTTTAACACTGCTTCCACAGGCCAGACACCCAGGATTTGTGCTGAATGGCTATCCTTAATAAATAAAATCATTCTAGAATGAGCTAAAACTCACTTTTAGAGTTTTCTGGTTGAACAAAATCTCCTACAAAGTTTTATGAAAAAATATGCAGATTTAGTAATGCTATTGAAAGTTTTTGACTCCCATAGTACACAGTAGTAAACTTGGAAGATGTGTATGTTATGTTATTAACTATTTGTTCTCATTCTTGCTCTTTGTTTTCAGAGTAGGTACAAAGGCCATGACCTTCACATCAGTGGGATAATTCTCATCTAGCTATTTCAAAAGTTTGTTCTTCAATCTATCTTTCATTTCTTTAAACATCATTGACTAGAATATCAGTGCAAGTATAACTTTTTCTGGCAAAACTTGTTGCACATTATTGGCATATGAGAATAGTTTTGTATCATCAGATTTAATTGTATTTCCAGTCATGTTCATAAGATCATCTGGATCTCCTGGAAGTAATGTAGTACTAAAAATCCTTAATCCTGCCATGCAGAATGCAAGCAATCAACTGTTCTTTTCAAGAGCACTGAAACTTGATGCTTTTCATCGAGCTTCTTGATTTGGAAAGTTTAATGTTGTTGTGCATTCAATACCAAATTGAATCGGCATTGCTCCTGTGCCATGTTGAAATACCACAACGTCTTGCTTTTACACTTCAATTTTTGGATTATCTGCATCATTCATTCAGTGTCACAAACTCCATGGGATCCTCAGAAGTTCTGCTAGACATTTCATCTTCATCACTCTCCAGTGGAATAGATGAATCAGTCCTTTATTTTCTCTTTCTTCATACTTTTAAATTACCTTGCAGTTCTTTCACACCTGTTTTTTATGCAATTTTGACCTCTAAGTCTGAACCATTACATCTACACTGTCACTTTGAACTTACAAGTCACTTTCTTCTTTTCCTGTATCAATGTTACTTTATCAATACAGGATCAGCACACTTAATCACTGAATGTTGTAGCATGTTGACATCTGTTTTGTGGCCAGCTGTAGATCAAATTTTCACAAAGTGTGCAACAGTTATCTGTATTTTGGCCAATCAGGTTTTGGTAAAGGTATCAACCAATTAACTAAAGATCCGAAGTGACTGCAAAGTGCAATTATCTACCCATGCTGTTTTTTGGTCTTGTATCTGAATTTGATTTAATGAAAAACTATTTAATATTATAAAAAACTAGTTTTTCATAGTTTAAAACTTGCACATAAAGAGTCATTAATACAATTAAGTTATAAAGAGAAGTACTTGCCCTGTTAAGTGCTCTTGAAGCTTTACTAGTTGCTTCACGTGTACAAGTGACAGTAAGAATAAAACCATAATAACCTGTAGGACTCACTCAACCACTAGAAATACCTTTTCTGATTACAATAGAGCCACAATTCAAAGCACGTTTTCACCATTGCCTTTAAAGTCTAAAATTGTAAATTTACAATTTATGTAGTCCCAACTTATAAGTTATATACTAATAATTTCATTTTAAAATGTTGTCCAAATCTACTTACATAATTCGGCAGACACTACTTGTAATGAGAATGAACAATTATTAATTATGTGGTTAACTAACTCGTTTTCGTATTAACCCTCACAGACCAGCATTAGGCTTAGCAGCTACGATAAATTCAAGTTACAGTACATTTTTACAAGTACAAATATTGCACTGGTTAATATTTACAATGTCCTTGTACACGACAATAAAATTTAAATATGTTTCACTTTTTTCTTCTTGTAAATTTTCTTTTCTGATTCGTTTGATTTTTCCTTGGGGTGATCACTTCACATAAATAAATCTATAAACATTTTACTGCATCATATCTTTTAACCCCAACGTATTGAATGCAATATTTTGCTTGCAAATTGTCAGTGACCTGCGTAGTAAGCTACATGTGTTATCGAGCGACCTCTACAATTCCAAAAAAGTGCCAAGCGAATCTGCAAGAAAATTCTCGTCATATTAAGAATATTAAAAAGCTTACGTATGCTTATATTCTTGTCATTGTTAGTAGAATAGAATATTTTGTAATTCTAGCAGTATTATGAGGTTAAAAGGTGACAAATAGGACTTGGATGATATCACAATAGTTGTCTCCAGATCCTAAGGTAAGTAATTAATGTGATTGTATTCTGTAATGTTTAATATTGCATTAGTACTAAAACTGGCGCTCATGCCCACGAAGGCCCGGCATGGCCTAGCGCGTAAGGCGTGTGACTCGTAATACGAGGGTCGCGGGTTCGCGCCCGCGTCGCGCTAAACATGCTCGCCCTCCCAGCCGTGGGGGTGTATAATGTTACGGTCAATCCCACTATTCGTTGGTAAAGAGTAGCCCAAGAGTTGGCGGTGGGTGGTGATGACTAGCTGCCTTCCCTCTAGTCTTACACTGCTAAATTAGGGACGGCTAGCACAGATAGCCCTCGAGTAGCTTTGTGCGAAATTCCCAAACAAACAAACAAATGCCCACGAAATGTGTAAAGCTAAAATTCTACGTCGGATGTTGATCAAAGCTGGTAGTAGCGGTAGTTGTGAGTTTATTATTGCAATTACAAACTATAAATTAAAGTACTTCAAAGTGTATATGAGATTGGGATAAATGGCTCATTTATTATTTGAGTTCATATTGTTTTGTGATACAATAACTTGTAAGTTACTCAAAATTTCGAATAGAAAGACTTACATTTTCAAAGCAGTATAGTTTTGTAATAAACTTTTCAAATTCGAGTGAAAATTCGTTGGATATCAGTTTGTTTGTTTGTTCAGAATTAAGCACAAAGCTGCACAATGGGCTATCTGTGCTCTGCCTACCATGGGCTTCGAAACCCTGGTTTTAGTGGTGTGAGCCTGCAAACAAACCGCTGTACCATTTGAGGCTTGGACATCAGTATGAGCACCTTTCTAAAATCTAAATTGTATTTCATTAGGTGTCAATTAAGTCCTAAAACGTAACCTTAAGAATATTAACAATAGAAATAATACATTTAGCAGATTAAGAATAAAATATTAGTTCTTAAAGCTATAGTCTTTGATTGACAATGTAGTACCAAAGAAACTGCTGTTGTGGCATATAACACAACTCATTAAGGATGTTCATTCGAAGCATTCAATTTCACACACACACACACACACACACATATATATACATACATTCTTTTGGGATCACTGGCCATTAATAGGAAGCCAAAGGGTCTGATAATAATGAAGATGAAAAAGTTCTTAAACTGTTCAGTTACTTATTTTGCTTATGCTTGTGACGTTTTGGATAAAATACATATAATTTTCACAATAAAAGATTATTACTTAAATCTCAAATATTTGCGTATTTTATACAAATTTATTATAAAAACATTTTCACCATTTCAGTGTTGATTTGATAAAAATACACATGTACTGATTATACTTTATATATGTATATATTTGTTTGTTTGTTTTGAATTTCGTGCAAAACTGCTCGAGGGCTATCTGCGCTAGACATTCCTAATTTAGCAGTTTAAGACTAGAGGGAAGGCAGCTAGTCATCACCACCCAGCGCCAACTTTTGGGCTAATATTTTACCAACGAATAATGGGATTGACCGTCACATTATAACCTTCCCACGGTTAAAAGGGCGAGCATGTTTAATGTGACGGGACTCTCAAAGTAATTACAGGTATTAGAAAATATTTCTTCTGTCTGGTGATAAGGAGGAGTGAGAAACTTCAAATTCAGAAATAATCCACGAAGTACAAATGACTCAATAAAGGAAAATGAATACTGAATACTACATGTTGTCTTCGTTTCTTTGTATCAGAAACATTACGCGAAAAGTAAAACAACAAAATATGTTTTGTGAGGTGGATAGACTTAAAAGTACATTATTTTGTTATTTTGCTTCTCTTGTACTCCTGGAAGGTTCTACATTTATGTTATTTCCTCTGAGACCTGAATATCCACCTCGGTGTTTGCCTTATATGGAGACTGCTACTCCTTTACCAACGAATAGTGGGATTGACTGTAACATTATAAAGCCCCCATGGCTGGGTGGGCGAGCGTGTTTGGTGTGACCGGGATTCGTACCCGTGACCCTCGGATTCCCGAGTCGAACACCTTAACACGCTTGGCCATGTCGGGCCATATATGTATATATACAGTCATAAACTTTCGCAGTTTGTAAAACAATTTTAAAAATATTTTTAGCATAATATTTTTACAATTTGAGTTATCTATAAGTATATAAGATAACGTGTACACTCTTGCATAATTTTAAAAGGTAATAGTTTTTATACATTTAATTATTTTCCTACTGTAAATTGTTGCTTTGTTTTTGAATTTTGCGCAAAGCTACTCGAGGGCTACCTGCGCTAGTTGTCCCTAATTTAAGACTAGAGGGAAGGTTGCTAGTCATCACCACCCAATGCCAACTCTTGAACTACTCTTTTACCAACGTACAGTTGGATAGACTGAACCATTATAACGCCTCCACAGCTGAAAGGTCAAGCATGTTTGGTAAAAGACTAACCTAGGTAGTTAAGGTAGTGTTTTGTAAAATATAATCACATTTCAGTTACATTATGTATGTATGTATATTATTACTATTTTCAAATTAATTTTTAAATTTCAGTCATTATTCATAAAACAGAAAACTATGTGAACAAATATAGAAAATAATTATCTTTGCTACCTACAAATGTTAAGGTTTATACTTGCTTGGCATAAACTGTAAACATTGTTAAATTTGGCACGAGAAAAATATAAAACAAAATAATCTTTTTAAATTTTATATATGCATTTTGAAATGACAAAAAAAATATATAAATTATTATGTAAATGCCATAGAATTTCACTGCAATGTATCAAGGCTACCAACTAAGCAGCATTTGGGTCTAAAAAATACATCCAATCTCCATTTTGTCTATATTTAAAAAAGGTGGTTCTTTAGTACTTAAGCCTTGCAAAGGCTGAGAAAAGAATGTGAAGGAGAAGTCTGAGCTTTTGATTTGCTATGTATACCTCATGAAGTGCAGTGGGTTATGTGTAAAAATATGGTTTCAAAAATGGAAAAGGAGACAGAGCAATTATGGTGGATTCATTGAACAGAATGATATCTCAGGACACAGAAAATATAAGAGGTTCTTATTTTATATTCCAGCTTGCAATATTAATAATTTGAGTTTGTAACTCATAAGAAACTAGAGATGTTGTATTGTGAGCTTTATAAAATGTAATATGACCAAACACATCACATGACAAAAAAAACTGATATTTAGCAATCTTATTTTGATATTTATTTTCAAATTAAGAAATTAAATAATGTATAGTTTTATGCCAAATTTACTGACATGAATTTATAAAATAGTAGTTCAATAATATTTTGAATATAACTCTACAAACATGATAACATGCCCTCTGCCTCCAATCCATAGGAAATTTGCCTCGATGGGGTTAATCACTACAAAAATTATGCTTTGCCTGAGTAGTAACAATATTATAATAAGTAATTTACATCAGTTCCATATTCCTTGAAGGGATAGTAAATTAATTAGAGAGGAGACTTAGGGAGTAGACATCACAATTTTCATACTGTATAAAATTAAGAACTCAAACTGACATAATATTACATGTTTTAACATTTGATTTATTATCTTTATTTGTGACCATCTTTATTTGAAGATGTTGATACTACTATCATGATATTCTGTAAAAGGGTTGCAAAGTGCAGAAAAGGGTGCTTGTATAGAAAATGTTAAACATAAAAATATAAAGACAAATTAGATTTAAAGGAAAAAATAGTAAAATTTATCAGAAGATGTTAATTCAACAGTGTTTGTAAAATGCAACATAACCCTGAAATTGTCAAGCCAAGTCATTCAGCATAGATGTATATGATATAATGATGAATTTGATTGATGAAGAAAAATTCTGAGTGTGAAAAACATATACTTATACTGTGTAAGAAATTTAGCAATAAAATATTTTGTGAAATAAACAACCTAGGCACACACACCTTTTCTTTTCTGATTTCTCTAATGTAGTCATAACTCGGTCATAATACTTGGCTAAATGGAAGTGACCTTCTTCCCGTTCAGGCTGAATGGCAACCACATCTCGGTACATTAGAATAAGGGCATTACTCTCCAAGACAGCCGATTCTTCACTATATTTGGCAAGCATTAATGTTGCCTAATAAAGATAACAGAAAGTGGTATTACAATAAATGAACTTAATTATCTTAAATTATTTCATATGCTCTATATTATTCATGTGGTCCTAAGCAAAATTTATACAGAGATGGAACTACCACAGTATTCAGATTTGAATTTATTCAAAACACCCAATCTACATTATGATTTTATATCTACACACTAATAACCCAGATGGAAGGAGAAGATACCAATAGTTTAGGGTGATGGAATAATATTTTACATTATTTGATCAGACTGAAGCTTCAAATTTTACAGTTGAATAAACTATTAAAACTCTGGAGAATTTAACAGTGTAACAAAGGCAGTATATATTTCACAAAAATATTAGATATTTTGAAATGAGAATGGAAAACTTCAGCTTTCTTAAATCATAACTTACCATTAGAAAAGTTCAAAATGAAGCACTTATTATGTATTTTTGCTTTTGTTAAAATACCCAAAAAAGAAATACCATTGTTAACTCTCTCAACATGGGCTTGGTTGACTTGACTGACCACAAGACCTCTTTGCACTCACTTCTACTCTTTTATATTTAATACTTCTAACTTTCAATAGAGTGTATCTGTCCTCACAAAATTTGGCATACTTTCAGTTAACATTCCAAGTCATTCACATACAAATATCATATCTTTAGTGAAGAATTAAAAAAATACAATGGAGATTTTTCACAAATTTATTGAGCATTTACTTTGAATAGTCCACAGGCAAAGTAATTTTCATATTAAAATAAAAAAATACTTTTGTCACCTCAAGAATCTCAAATTTCCTTTGTGTAGTCCCTATAATCTCGTAAATAATACATTTCAAACAATTTTTGTTCCAGTAAAAGTTTATAGTTCATGTTATATTCTTTACCTTATCTCAAAATAAAATCAGTCAATTTTAGATACCTTGTAAGCACCAGAAAAAAACAACCAAAAAAGTACCCATCTTTTCTTTCTAGAATGACTTAAATTGTAACATAAACCTACATTCTTTTATCCCAAGTAGTTTTAAGCTCATAGCAGAATAAACCTACTTATAACTAAACCACTATCCCACCATTATGAGATGTTAATCACCTGGGAAACATGCAGCTCACATTACATTAATGAATTACATTACTTGTGAGTTGCTTGCTCATGAAAAAAATATTACTTATTTTGTCTGAACTAAACTACACTAAAAGGATACTTATTTTTACACTTTAGTTACTTTTATAAATATACATAAAAATATACATGAAAAATAAAATGCTTAACCATTTTCATTTTTTTCTTGCTATTGACTATTAAAGAGACTTCATCCTAATTATGCTAGACTCCTAATAGTAATGCATTTAATAATTTGTATTTAATTAAATAATGCACCAAACAATATAGATTTCTCAAAATTTTCCCTGGCTTTCCGGCTATGTGACAAAAGTCGTTACAAATTCATTCAACGTAGTTGTTAACTTTCTTGTAAGAACGACGTTTGTACTCCGAGTGACATCAACATTTCAGAACATTGTACAATATGCCATTTGATACATAAAAACCTTGACTTTCTATTGATCATAGGTAACATATCATTAAACATAGAGAGAACAACTGATGAACTGTGAAAGGCATGATGTGACAGGAAGGGTCTGATTTTCTCTTTGATAGCTCTGTAACCAAACAGAATTGAAGGCTATAAAAAATCTGGTTTGTCTGAGTCATGATGAGTGTATAGAGAGAAATTTACTTTGAATTTTTTACTTTTCTGAATAGTGGTTGATAAAATATGAAAGATGACATGCTAGAAGAAAAGGTGTTTGAACAGAAGAAATACATGATTTTAAATATTGTAGAATTTAAAACTTATACACTATTAAAATATGCATTATTAGCTATGCGATTGTAATTAGTATAACACAAACACAAAGTAGTTTAATAAACTTCTGAATGTAAGACACTTAAACTTTGTATCTTATACATTAAAGAATAACACACAATATTAAAATAGATAAACAATCAATCACATTTTAAATTCAGGCCAACCTACAGCCTATAAAATGTTGACTCTATTTGGTTGGGGCCAATTGAAAGTGTGAGAGTTGGCAGGCCATAACATTTCTTTCTATAAAATAAACAAAAAAGAGTCCTTTATATTTTCTACCAACTATAAAACTAATCAAATTTCTATTAAATTGTGATATAGAAACTCTTAAATTTAATAACAGATGAAAAATAATTCATCAGATAAAAAACAAAAAACTATCAAATTTAAGCACTATAATTTCATGTCATGAGCTGTATAGTGAGTTGGTGAACCAAATCTGACCTGCAGGCCACATGTTGTATACTCTGTTCTACATGTTTAATATTTTCTACATTATCATCAGCAAAAAGTACCTAAGTAATGTAACATAAGTGTTAAAACTTCTGTATAAGTAGCATCCATTATTACCTTGGCACAAGCAGCAGTTTCTTTCTGTTTTTGAGCTGGGTTATTCTTGAACTGAGAAACATCTGGAAAATGTTCCTGAATTCCTTTCTGAAGAATATTGATAGCTTGTTCCTGTTCATTCTGTATAACAAGTCACAAAATAAGCATACAGGTAACCAGAGTACTAGCTGGCTATTAAAATTTTAGAAACATGACAAGTTTGCATATCATATAACTTTTGGTGTATCATCCTATTTAACTGATATCAATATCTACTGAAAACTTAAAAAACATTTAAAACCTCAATTTTTATATACATATCAATTTTGACATAGTTTTAAAATAATATTGATTTACTACTGATTCACATGTATGTTTCTACAAATATCTTGTACAACATCCGTTTTGAAGATTCTTTACTTGATAACACTGTATTATCAACCCTTCTGTTTCATTTAATTTTAATATCACCAGAGGAAGGGTGTTCAGGCTATTTATCATTTTTTGTGGTATAAATTTTTATTCTCCATTTTTCTTTAATACTAGACCACAGTAAGATGTAACAGGGTCATTCAGTACAGTGGTTACAAATCTACATTATCACGAATGAAATACAATATTAGGCCTAGATGAGTAATAACAAAATATTATACAGATAGATCAAAGACTAGTTTATCCCAAGTACAGTTCAAGAAAAGACTTAGTTGAATAACAGGATTATTCTATACAGAGATCTTAGTTTACACTATCACAAGTACAGTTCAACATTAGGCACAGTTGAATGGAAAAAAGGATCATTTAATACAGTGATCTAAGACTATATTATCACAAGTACAATTTAATATTATGTTAAGAAAAGTGACACATGATCATTCAATTTGAGGTGTTATAGTTTAAAAGTCAGATATAACTTTTCAATCAGTAGGAGAAAAAATATATAGAAAGCTAGTACATCAGAAATATATGATAATATTTTAAAATGTAAGATTTTTCACAGAAAACTTACTGTTCATTATTTTAACCCAAACCACATAACATTAAATACTCAAAACAAATCAAACTCACTTTAAACTATAAATCTTACAATTCAAGAGAGCAACACTCATTTGGAAATTGTTAACTTTCATGTAATCTAAAACCTACAGTGTTGAATTTGTTCACAAGTAAAAAAGTAAGTTGAAGTTAATACCTACATCAATGTGCCCTCTATCTTATATTGATAGTGTTCATAAACACCTCTGCACAATACTGACATTTTTTCGAGACAGACCCAATCCACAGTCCCTCCCTTAGACATGAATGTCTGCATAGACTGTGGACATACTAAAAGAAATATATAATACTAACAACATAGTGAGGAACTGCACCACAGCCACAACAGGCATGTTACACACTCAGAAACTAAACTGTGCAGTGGATGTGGAACTTGAAATGATATGTTATAATCACTGGCCAAGCCCCAACCACATATCCAAGGTATCACTGTTCAGGGTTGGAATCACAGGATCATGGTTCCTAAATCCCATGTTGGTGGATAGGGCATTTGGATCATAATATATATATGTGTGTGTGAGACAGGATGGATCCAAACCCATAGCTACAGAGTGATGCATCTGGAATCATAAGAAGTAAATAAATAACACCAATGTGGACAAGCCCTTTCCTCAAACTGAAGAAGTCCAAAAGCAAAACCACAGATTTGGAATAACATGACACTGCATGCAATATTTAACCTGAGGAAACAGAACTTATCCAACCTGAAATTACAGACACTCATCCTCTCTCCCTAGCCAAGTGGGCAGCATAAATTCCATTTGTCCCTGGAATTACTGGAAAGATATGGAACAAACTGTGATGAACCAAAACACAGAATGGGACTACTCTGCATCCACAATTATGAAGTGACAATGAACAATGTACTGAACCAACATTAATCAAGAAGAAAGACCACACCAAACCCAACTGGATAGTTGAGCGTCGAAACTGAAATACTCTTACGAGTAAGCTCCTGTTTAAGCTGGTGCTGCTCCTACCAAAATCTGGAAAAAAAAACAACACTCAAAATCCTGAGTAGAAAGGTTTCTAACTGGGGGCAGGGGTAGTGCACATTAGAGAAGTCCTGAAAACAATGCTCTAGAATCAGCAAAGTAAGTGAACCAAATTTCCTAAATTTCTAAAAGCAAACTGATCCTGATTTATTCAATCCACTGATCAGCAGAGATGGGGAAGAACCCCTTATGCTTTATTCATTATATTTTCTGAGTGGTAATCCAGCATAGTAGAGTATTACCACTCAGTCTGTCTCTGTGTGGTTGTATGTGACACCATATTTCCACAGAGCCTGTAACAACCTAGATAAAGTATACTGTGTCAGTAGTTGCTAGAGTGAATTTGGTTTGATAAAAGCACACTTGATTGGGCAACACTCACCAAAAAGTAGAATTTTGAAATTAAAAAAAAAGAGAGAAGATTAGTAATGCAAATACTTACCTTTCAGTATAACCTAGCAGATGAGGTTAACATAGATGTTGGGGTAGTAAAAAAACCCTCAAAGAAAGATAATGCCAGATTATGTAAATAATGTGAGATAAAAGTATTGGGGAAGGTTCACACACAAGCTCAGAATGTCCTCCAGTGAGCAATTCAACTGGGCCACGATGAACATAGAAATGTGATGAATCTGATAAGTTGAGACTTGTAGAATTTTCCTTGCCTTCAGAGAGAGCCCATAAAAATCAATATGGATCAATTCTACCACTCATCCCATTGAGGTAACCAGAGGTAAGCCCTGGGAAACTAAAGAGACACAAATAAAAAGTCATTGTCCAGCACCACTAAAACCTTTAGTTTAGGCAACCTAACACCTCAAGGCCTTCATTAGACATAAGAAACAATGGGGACCCATCATTTATATGTGTGAAAATAAAGAGGTCAGATGAATCAGTGAAAAGTATTTATCCCTTTCCCTGGCTGCCAGTGGTAAGGTAAGGAGGACCTATCTGGGTACAGAAAAACATGGGTAGAATGAAAAAGTGTCCTCTGTAAGTGTAATGCAAATAACTCTGACTGGTGATGTCCACAGGCCAGAAGCAACATAAAATAAACCCTAAGGGAAAAGTGGTACATGGTATATGAGATAAGGGTTGATTAGGCCAATCTCGTGCAATCAACAGAATACGACAAGAGATTGAAGAAATCATTGCTAGGAAGCTGGGTAACAGATCAATCAGTGGGTAGGTGTATAAGCACAATCCAGTCCAGTTATGACTGAATAGAACTATTGTCAATGCCTAAGGGTGGGTTACTAGAGACCAAAAGGCTGGTAGTTGAGTGTTCCAAAGAAAATGAGAAGTTTTAGCTCTGATAATAAATTCTATCTTTTTTGCTTTAGAGAAATAGTATCTGACTGTGCTGTGATGCTGCTACTAGTAGCAAGATGTCCATGTAATGGTGTGTGCATAGGCCCAGAGGATGGGGTTAATTAAAAAAGATTTGTAAACTTTAATAGTCAATAGCAAGAAAAAAATGAAAATGGTTAATCATTTTATTTTTTATTTTTATGTATATTTATAAAAGTAACTAAAGTGTAAAAATAAGTATCCTTTTAGTTTAGTTTAGGCAAAATAAGTAATAATAATATTTTTTCATGAGCAAGCAACTCACGAGTAAATTTAATTTATTAATGTAACGTGAGCTGAATGTTTCCCAGGTGATTAACATCTTATAATGGTGGGATAATGGTTTAATTATAAGTAGATTTATTCTGCTATGAGCTTAAAACTTCTTGGGATAAAAGAATGTAGGTTTATGTTACAATTTGAAGTCATTCTGGAAAGAAAAGATGGGTGCTTTTTTGGTTGTTTTTTTCTGGTGCTTACGAGATAGCTAATATTGACTGATTCCATTTTGAGATAGGGTAAAGAAAATAACATGAACTATAAACTGTAAACATATGGAACCAGTGTGAGTTTAAAGGGCTGAGAGATGACCTGCAGCACCAAACCCTTGTGCACAAAACATAGATAGTAGCAGGATGACTTCACCATGGAAATGTGTAGATAGGCATTAGCAACATTAAACATGGTCAACAACATTCCCAACAAAAAAAACACCAATATAGAATGAGGAATGACTCCACCGTGAACTGTGGAAGATTTAGGAATTGACTCAAATGAAAAGACTGATGACAATATGGGCACAACAAATATACAGAAATAAACCTTAGTAAGAACTGAAACAACTCTCTCAATCACTCCAATGACCAACACATCTCTGATAACCATGGATGGAATGAAGTTAAAACATTTGAGGACTTGCAGGAAGTGAAATACTATAAGATGATGAAAAAAATGGTAGTGGATATGAGAAATGAATGATCAATTCTGATGCAAGGGCCTGTAGTACCCATGGATCTGTGGTAACGGTTTTCTACATGTACAAAAATTAATGTAGATGAGTCCCCACAGGACACAAAGGAATACAGTAGTCATTTACACTGCTGGCAATACTCCAATCAATTGAACATGGAACCCTGTAGATAAGGGCATAAAATATTGTAAGTAATGATGAAACAAGGGGTTGTTGTTAGGGTCAGGACAACATTGGAACTAGACCTCCTGTAAGAGCTGAGGAAAGTCAAGCAACCAACAACTAAGACGAATGCAGATGGGTGACATAAGCTCTTCAATATGAAGGGTCTGGAATGCCTGCAAAAATCAAGAGTTTGAGAAAAAAGGACTCATATAACACATGGAGGTTGTCAGTAAGTAGACAAATGCCCTCTAATATGTTTCAATGAAATACCAGCCACGAAATTCAGGAAAGTGTTGAAGTCGACAACTGAAATGAGGAGAAAAAAAAAGTGTCCATACAGTAAATATTAGTGTTAGTTAAGGTCAAACAAATCCTACAAAACTGTGATATATTCAGATCAAGCATAAACTTCTTTATGGAACATTTTCAGGAGCTGATCTATTCTCTGAGAGTCTAAACGTGTATCTACCTCATGATAATGAGTTAAACATGCTGTTCTGACAAACATGGCAGACAAGACATAGCTGTCCCTTCACAAAACTGAGCAATAAACATCTCTTATATGAGCCTCAGTATCAGGGAATGGAGGGAGGACTAAGTACTCACCAAACTGAGCAGTAAACATCTCTATATGAGCCTCAGTATTAGGGAATGGAGGGAGGACTAAGTACTCACCTTCAGACCTTTCCACCCCCCAAGGAAAACCCACCAAGTAATGACAAAAAACATGACACACTGAATGAACTAAGTAAAGAAAAGAAGTTGGTAAAAGGTGATCAAAATTAGCCTCATTAGAAGCAAACAGATGAAAGGAAGGCACAAGAAAAAGCAAATCTAAATTCTCTCCAGAATGTCCAGGATCACCTAAAAGTTCAGCATCACAGTCCCCTGAAGATCACCACATCAAACCTATGTTTCCACTTTACTACAGATAAGGTCATGGACAGCCTCAACTAAGAGCGACTCCTTTCCCAATTTGGGAGCAATGTTATATATCAGAGGTGAGATAGGAGAGGCCTAATTTGTTTCCATGCTGGATACATTAATTCATGAATTCAAGCTGTAAACGTACATACCAAACAATTTTTTTTTTTTTACTACATGAAAGTCAAATATAAAAACCTGAAAAAATGCATAAAATATCTTCAACAACTGTACTACATGCACCTG
Organism: Tachypleus tridentatus; assembly: GCF_004210375.1. Lineage (NCBI taxonomy): Eukaryota > Metazoa > Arthropoda > Merostomata > Xiphosura > Limulidae > Tachypleus > Tachypleus tridentatus. Next base: position 33,010,872 of record NW_027467782.1, read on the forward strand.
TTAAGAAATGTTTATATACAGTTTTAAAACAGAGGTCACATTGATGAAGATGAAAAGTGTAATGAGATAGATTTAAAGGTGAAATAAAACACTGGAGCAAAGGAGAAAAAAAATCAAACCTATACTTAGATGGACAAAGGAAAAGAAACCATAGCAGCTGAATAATAACTGTAAGGTAAGAAGATATAAATATATTTTGGAAATTTTATTTTTGATGTAATGCAACTCACATTTGAACTAATTGTTTCTTTTTTTAAGAGGTATAAGATACTAATACTGCACTTATGTGGTTCTAATTTGAGATAACAATCATATGCATAAATAAAATTTATTTATTTACTATTAGTTCAAAAAATGCAAGTCGACAGAAAACTGTTATAACTAAACACTAAAATTTGCCAGTAAAGTGCCAAAATAAATAGACTGCTGTAACATTTTTTGTTAATTGCAAATTCATCATTATAATCTTCACAAAAACTCAGATTCAAAGTAAATATTACAGTTTAGAAATACCAAATGTTATGGTGTTTGATGAGAAAACATTTTTTACTGCCTCAAATATAAAAATTTTTCACTTCCAAGGTTAAATTCTTAATGCTTTTAAGTTCCAGAATCTTGTACTTCCAAATGTATACATTTAGAACATACAATGTTCATAATTTAACAGTTTCAAAGTTTATAAAAGTGACATTTATAAATTAATAATTTTCAAATTTACTACATTATAACATAATAGTTCAAAAATTTTAAATCACAGCAAAATCCTGGAGCTTCCAATTTCACAATTTTGGCATTTCAAAAATATTAAAAAAGAGGTACTTTAAATAATTTCATCAAAAGTTTTACAAACAACTAAGAACAGTATCTGCTTTAATAATTACAAAAAATATTACCACTGAGATTTATATTTACTTTATTCCAGTGCCACTTAGATTTTTCCACAAATGTCTCAGGTATGTTTAATACTGAAGCTTCTAGCAGACAACTATAAGCCCTCTGTTGATGACCACTTCTAAAAAACACAGGTTGAAAATACTATTCTGAAAATTAATGGACATGATTCATTGTACAGTTAATGGATTCTAATCATAATGTATGCAATATAATAATGCAATTAATTATTACATAATTAATATAATTATGCAATTAATTATTACACAGATACTTCTTAGTTTTTAATAACAGTTAAATCTAATGATATAATTTAATTACAACTCATTCTTAAATAAATTCTTCACTTAGTGTATGGTACTAATTCTACAGTTATCAGATGAATTACTATCAAATATAATATTTATTCTAATGATTCAAATCTAGTACCAGTTCTGGACTTTAGCAGTGAACTTGAATACAAGCTATTAATATGCACAAGATTAGTTGATGAACACATGAAAGCTTCAAGCATGTCAAGAACTTGAAGTGGCTATAAAAATACACGAGTTAAAACAAAGAGCATTTATTATCATAAAAAAAACAAACCTAGATACAGCACTTACAGATTCCTGTACTAACAAACTTCCAAAACAAGCACTGAGAAACTAATGTCCCCATAAATTAAATCAATTATAGAAAGCATGGTGTCCTGAGACTCGTTGTTGAATGTTTATGCAAAGCTACACAAGAGCCATCTGCACTAGCCTTCTCTAATTTTGAGTGATGAATTATATAGAAAGCAATTAGCCAATACCATTCACCACTAACCTTTGTCAGACTGAATAGTGGGACAGACTGTCACAATATATAATGTTCCCACAGCTGAGAGGGCAAACATGTTCAGTAATGAGGTTCAATCCTGTAATCTGTAGATTACGAGCTGAAAAGCCTAATTATCAAGTTTCAGATGTAATTTCTACATGACAGTTGCATGAAAGAGCCTTCTGTAATGGAGACTGTGCTGTCAGAATATTGTCAAGATGTACAATCGTTAGACAGAGCACAACTATGTGGCAACATGAGCTGCAGTACTCCAACAAAATCATTGACTCATTCTCTGTGTTTGAATATTTTCAATAGGGGTATACAAGTTTAGATTGATTGATATCCTAGGTAGATTATGTATGATATCAGTAGTAACCAGATGTATACATTTATTCGTATTACCTTTTGTTATATGGGGTTCAAGTCCTATTATTTTAGCATTACTCTAAGAAGAAAACTATATGTCAGAAATTTCTCTAAAAACACATATACAGGATATGTACACAATATTAAGTCAGAAAAGCATTTAGAAGCCAAAACAACTGTAATTAATTTGTATCAAATCACCTAACAGAGAGAGATCATATACAGCATCTTCTGTGGATTCCAATATGCTGTAGAAACATCAAGACTAAAAAACACTAGAATTCAGAAATATAAGAGATACACAGTAACTGGTAAAAGTAATCTATTATGAAAGCCCACCATGCCACAGAATAATTCCACCTTAAAGTTCAGAAAACTGCTAGTGGGGTAATTGTCAAATTATCAATACAATATCATTTTCATATTCAAACCCAGTTCTGCACAAGAACCATATCAATCCACACACACACAAAATGTTATCCTCATCACCTCTTATGCCAGACTTACAGTCCCCTGAAACATGTATGTTGTATTTATTCACTTATGTACAGAAAATGTGAGATAGAAGAACATAATCAAATATCTATCAGAACAACTGAAACAAGCTTTAGTTTCATTACATCCATCAGTAGGCCTCCATATTTCTGTAAAGTTTGAGGTCTGTACCCTCACGATTTTGGACATTTTGCTACTCTGGTATCAAGCTAATCCCTAAAAATTAAGCAACTTCAAAAATAATCTATTCTGAACAAAGTTCAATGGTTCTTACAATATTCTGAGTAATGGCACACATTTAAATCTCCATTATCATACTGTTGACAAAAAGAGAAATAAAAGCAATGCCAGATGGTGAACAAAATTATTTTTGAAACAGTATGATTTGGTTTGTAATGTCCTCTTTTGTTTGATCATTCCTGTATAAAACTTATGGACCTTATCTATGAAGATAGAATCATTTTAAATATGAAGTTTTCTTTCACAACTTATAACTGGGTTACAAATAATACATGTCTTTTAACTTGACATAATTTTAGGCTAAAGTGACAATGCATAATTAAAATATATATGTAAAAACGGCTGGTATGAGCAGAGAAAAACTCTATGTAGCAGGTTTTTCTCACCATCATGGATCATAAATTATTTCTTTAACATTTTACTATGTGACACTAACAACAGAATCAAAAAGTCAGATTTTGATGAGAAATACTCCCCCAACTTAACTCAGTAAACTGGATTACAAATTTGTTTTTTTTTAAATTGCATTTAGTTTAAATTTTCATCAGAAGCTTACAACCAAGGTGTGCAACTTGTATAAATTGTGAGACTAATATATAACTTTACTGTGATTATAAATTAAAATAATTTAATAAACATGAATGATTCTGTTAATGTGAACAAAGTGTTAGAAGAAAATGATACCCCATAAACACATTATATAATATTCTCTCTGTGAGAATGTACATAAAAGCTCAATAATGTCTTACAAAGAATTAGAAATGAGTAATAACTTCTACATGCATGCACTGACAGGTTTAGGAACTTTTCAATGCGATATCTTCAGTATTAGTGGTGCAGGAAGGAGAGAAATAGGTGGAGTGCTTGACTAGACACGCAAAATTTACAACGAGGAATTTAAAGTATAAGAAGCTGCTAAAAGTGTTTCCCCCTGCTGTCAAAGTCAGCTAAGTCTGTAAAGATTTAGGTCATGTCCTCACCAGAAAATTGATATAATAATTTACAGTTGCTATGCATGTAAAATATGTAAAAGTGGGGATGTTACAACACCTCCAGGTCTGATGCTTCTGAAATACTCCATACACATTTCAGAGAAATGTATGTTACTATATGATATTAATGAAAGAATAGATCAGATTAATAATCGACTGAAAAGTTAAAGGAACAGTACAGATGAGGTGATTACAAGAATTTATTTGCAGTGTAATAAAACCTACTTTCTGGCAAGTTTTGCACTTTGTAACCAGCAAGTTACGATTTCGTAATCAATCTTTTTGGTCTGCTCAGGAATGTTGTTCTTGGCTATTGTAAGGAGAACCCGGTACAGATTAAGAAGAGGTTCCTGATAACGAAGTGAGGACTGTAAAACAAAGAAGTTTAAAAAAAAACACTCATGAATACAAAATATTATTTCTAATTCAGGATCTCCTCTACTAAGTACTGTTTAAAGGGAAGTTATATACAATTAACAAATATTTATAATCATAAAATATAATTTATCTAAATTTTAGCCTTTAAAATAAAGAATTAAGTAAAAATAGACAAATATTATATGAAAACCAATGAAACAGTTGTTATAATTAAAATGGTATATCTTTAAGTTTGGGTCATGGTATTTCAGTAAATTTCATTTCTATATTACTTTTAATTATTTCTAGAGAGACAAACAGAACTATAAGTGCCTGTTCAAGGTTAGATTAATAAAATTTTAATCTTTGTTTTAATGTAGACTTTGATTATTAGTATACTAATTATTTTAAAACGTTTGTGTATATGATCATTAAATGATTCTTTATTATTTATATTGTATAATCTGCTTTAAACAATTTATGTTTTTAAACTCAGAAATGTGTTCTCGTACCTAAAAAATGTACAATATCAAAGATATAAATGTTGAAGTTCTTATCATTAGAGTAGCTGCTCCCGATATATAATGAGACACTTTTTTTTTAAAACAAGAATGATAAGTGCTTTCTATTTTTCTCTTCACATCTCATTTGGTATCTTTAAAGCTTTAAAGAAATAATCAGTAATGTATACAAACTATAAGTTAAATTATCAATATCATTAGATAAAAAAATCATTCCTAGCTTTTGAGACTGCAGTTTTATATATTCTATTTGCAATAAAAGTAAAACCTGAAACACATACTTGAACCAATTTTCTTCTTCCTCTCCACTCTTCTAAGAGTGGAGTTCAATCTACTGACTGAGGAGTAGCTTCCTTGAAATGAAGGGCAGAGACCTGTAAAAACTTAGACTGCTTTCTCCATATCTGTCAACATGTGTAGTCTGGAAGAAAAAACAAACACATACTCCCTAAAATCTTAAACTACATTTCAGTGTCTGACGAATACAGAAAAACTAGTATATATATATATATATATAAAAAAGTAAACTAACAAAAGAAAAACACAACTGAGATAGAGAATCATGTTAAATATCTTTCTAAACCATTTAAACATTTTTTAGCATGAAAAAGAAAACACAGCTGAAAGCAGCATAATAAAAAAACATACTTCTAATTCACTGTTACTAAGATAAAAGAATAATATCTGATGATATGATGATACCCCCAAATATAATGTAACATTTCCATGCAACTAGACATGGAAACAATTACATGGATGGCTGGTTGATTTGGTGTTCTAGCAACCAGGCTATGTGCACCAAACATCTGGTTAAAAGTTAAAAGTAAAGTAAAATTATTAAAATTCATTAAAGGAAATTAAAATAAAACAAAACAAAGTTACATTTTGAATTAAAACACAAATAGCATTAAATCCAACTTTTACATCTAGTCTACAGCAGTAAGAAAAAAACTACAGTAATACAAGTTGTGAAGGACTTTTTATAGCATAATTATAATTATCATAACTTGCCAGAATGACCAACAGGTAGTTAAAAAGTAGCATTAGTCACCTGAAATTGGTCTTTCCATTCCTGGTTTCAAGTTATTGGATGTTATGGCCATTTTCTAATTTTAGATTGAACTAGATGTACTTTGATCCTTAAAAGTGAATCACATCAAAAAAATGTCTAATATATAAAGTAAAAAAAAAACAAACTTAAATAGCATTAAAAAGATTAATAGACTTTAAACAACTAAAATCATTTCAAAGGTGGACAATGTCACCATCGCCAATAACAATATCTAACAAATAAACCTTGGGACAAAACATGTTTAAAATGGTGCCATAATTAAGTCGTAATGACACCGAAACAGTAAAATGTGGCTTAATGTAACACACAATACATTGGTGCATCAGTCCCAGATAAAAGAAAACGATGAATTAAAAAACTGTGACCAATGTGTAGTCTAGTTAGGACAATTTCCTCTTTCCATTTCTGGTCCTTAAGAAAGCAAGATAGCCAAAGTCCAATAGCACGTTTTATTTAGAAAAGCTTGTTTTCACGTTGCTCACTCCAAGTCGACTGCTAACTGGCATAGAGATGAGCCTTGAATACAGGACCATAGTCCACGTATGGAACAGAAACAGCAGTGATAGAGCCAGAGCAGACAGATTTATCTGCAGTGTCACCAAGCTCGTTCCTGCAAATACCAATGTGGCCCAGTATCTAGAAACACTGGACAGAAGTAGATGTTAAAGAGAAATGGGCCAGTCGATTTTGAATATCAGTAAGAACTAAGATGAAACAATTCAAGGACCAGTAGAGAACTAAGCGAATCAGTATAAATAGTACAATTTTAGTACTGCTTAGCTTCTGTGTGATACAGGACAAGAGAAATGACATACAGTTCAGCAGTGAACACAGAAACTGTAGAGAGGATTCTCTGCACAACCACCAAACCATGGCTGAGCCCACAGAGTCACCTGATTTTGAACCATCTGTATAAATAGGAATGGAAGGGTGGTTTGAAAGATGTTCTGCAAATAACATACAGTATTTCAAATCAGGAGTGTCTGCTTTTCTCAGATGACTTAAAGAAAGGTTACATCTTGGGACAGTAATAGCCATGGTAGGATAAGCTGACCAGTGGATACAGCAAATGTTTCCAAGGATAGACCCAATTCATCCAACTGTACTTGGATACAAAGGCCAAAAGGAGCAATGGCTGATTGTCTATTTTGCAAAAGCATGGCCCACTGAGGAAGGAAAACATAATCCCAGGTGGAATGTTATGGTAAGGACTGAAGTTTTGAAGCATACAGTAAAGACAGTTGCAAACGGCAGAGGTGCAAAGAAAGTTCATGAGATTCTACGTATAAGCTATGAACAGGGGAAGTGCTGAAAGCCCTGGTGCAGAGCTGAAGTCCCTGATGATGATCTTGAAGGCCAAGGTGCTGGCAGAGCCATAGACCAGTGATCCATACTCTAGTTTTGATCAAGTAATAGCCTGATATATCTTTAGCAAAGAACATTGATCCACTCCCAAGATGTGCAAGAGTGGACGTGGAGGATGTTCAGTGCTCTTGTACATTTGACCTGTAGCTGCTTGGTATGTGTTATGAAGCTCAGCTTTCAGTCAAAGATAAGTCCACAGTTAGCACAACTTCACCAATATTGAGTTCAGAATCAGGGTGAATACCCCATTGGTGGCAAAAGTGCATACAAACAGTTTTAGAGAGAGAGAATTAAAACTGTTTGCAGTGATCCACTTCAGAAAACAATTGAGGGCAGTTTGTAGCTGTCGCTCAATATACTGCATGTTTGATGATTGACATGAAATGTGAAAGTCATTGACATAGAGACCGTATGCAACAGTAAGAGGGAGTAGTTCAGTGATGGCATTAATCTTTATACTGAAAAATGTGTCACTCAAAACACAGCCCTGAAGAACTCCAAGTTCCTGTAGATAAAAAACGGGAATGTGTTGAACCCACATGAACTTGGAATCACCTGTCCATTAAAAAATTTTTAATAAACATGGGTAAATGGCCAAGTAACCCATATATATGGAGGTCTCGCGAAATGCCATACCTCCATGTTGTGTCACAAGCCTTCTCAATATCAAAGAATATTGATACAAGATTTTGTCATTTGAGAAAAGCTTCTCTGATTAATGTTTCAGGTTGAATCAAGTGGTCCATGGTGGAGCACTGTCGTTAGGACACACACTGGGTGGGCGAGAGGAAGTTATTTTCTTCGAGGAACCAAACAAGACGAGCTTTAACTATCCTCTCTGAGGTCTTACAGAGACATTTCATCAAAGCAATTGGATGGTAGTTTGAAGGAATCTTCGGATCCTTCCCAGGCTTAGAGAAAGATGGGAATATAGCTCAGTGCCAGGCATCAGGAAAACATTCTCCTGCCAGATCTGGTTGAAAACAATAAAAAAAACAGCAAGAGAAGCAGGAAAGAGATAGCACAGCATTTCATTGTGCACATCATCAGATCCAACCGAATGTACTGACAGACTGATGAAGAGCCAGTGTAAGGGGACGATTATAGTCACAGAGACAATCAGCTCAAAGGAAAGAAGTGATTACTCTGCCCAACTGGTGATAAAAGATATGTTGGTTGTGAACTTAATCCAAGAGTCCTTCTGGCTTTGACATATTACCCACCAAGCATGTGCACGGGCCTGTTGGAAAGCGATGCGATTCGAGAATGTGGGATACCTATGAAAAGTATCCCACGTCCATTTTTTGAGTCTTCTGTGCCATGTGGCAGGCAAGATTCCACCACAGATGATGATATTGTGGAAAATATGTCAAGGCTTTAGGAATACTTTGAGCAGCTTTCTGTACAATACAGTCAGTTATTGCTGTCACACAGTCATCTATTGATGGCATACAGATGATGGCAGGATCAAGTTCTGTAAGAACAGTAAAAGAGAGCAAGTTTGCTTGATCCTTTTTCCATTGGTGCACATGGGTTGGGTGGCATTGACCACAGCCAGTCTCTCTCAAAATTGTAGAAAAATTATCACTGCTGCATGGGTTATTGTCAACCCTCCACGAAAAGTGGGAGAATAGTGAAGGGGAGTAAATGGAGAGATCAAAAGCAGTAAAGAACTGACAAGATGCATGAAAATAAGTATAAGAACCACTATTGAAGAGAGAAAAGTTGTGATCAGAGAGCATACACTCTACGGAGTGACCCTCTTATCAATATCAGCACTTCCTCAGAGGGGACGATTTCCATTAAAGCCCCCCCAGCATTAAAAATGGAGATGGCAACTGTTTAATGAGAGCATCAAGGTCTGATTGATCATAGGTCTCTCTAGGCAACAGGTAGAGAGAACAAACAGTGATGATACGACACAAAGAAACACAAATGGCTACAGCCTCCAAGGGTGTGTTGAGTAACAAAGACAGGGTAAGCACATGCTGATCAACCAACAGTGCTACCCCTCCATGCACTTGTCCATCACACAGCCTGTCATTTCTGTACAAAGAAAACTGCTGAAAGGTGATTGTATCAGCAAGTTTCAGAAAGATTTCCTGCAAGGAAAGACATACAGGATGGTAGGAAGAAATAAGTGTTTTGATGTCACCCAGATTAGAATGTAAACTTCAACAGTTTACATTGTATCAAGGTGGCTACTTTTATTTATGTTTAGGCAAATTGGGTGCAGACCATGTTTTATTTCTTTATTGTCTTTATTCGAGGGAGGTTTACCAACCTCAATGGATCCTACCCTGAGTTGATTGGGCAAGTCTTTGTTGTTAGAAGAGGATTCCAGTGACTTAGGGTGCAAACAAATGATCATTTTGCACCTTGGGAAAGGAGAAGAAAGTGTAACCAAAACCAAAGGAAGCAGATATTGGGGTTTGCTGAAATTAATGTTAGAGACAAAGATGGGTGTTGACATTGATTCATTAACTTTTTTAACCATGGATGTCAGAAGACTTTCTGTTTGTTTTGAGAATGATTCTTTTGGAGGTACAGAGAGATCTGTCTGCACTCCCACTGTAGTAGTGGAATGAAGTGCATCAGCATAAGTCAAACATAAAGTGGTAGATAGCAATTTTCAAGCCTCAGGGCAAGTAATGTTTTGAATCGTCTTTAAACACTGTACCTTTTTATTCCTTCCAACCATTTAGGGCAAGAATAAAAGTAAGATGGGTGAGAGCCATTGCAAGTGATGCAACAAGGGTCTGTTTCATACTCAGAGGCACCATAATCCTTGCCACTGCAACGAGCACATGTCAAGGAACCAAGACATGATGTCTCCGAGTGATGAAATGGCTGACACCGGAACTATCCGAGAGGGTTTGGAATGTATGGCCGTACCTTGCAGTTAAAATAACCTGCCTTGTTGGTAGTAGGTGGATGCTGTGATGTAAATGTTAAAATGAGGACATTGATCGGCATCAAAATTCCATCTTTGGGAGTGGAGATACACCTTACTGAAGAAACTCCTTGTGGTGGGAGAAACCAGTGGGAATCTCTGACTCAGGATGTTCTTCAAGTCCCTATCAACAATAACTTCTTGTTACGAATTCAAAGTTGAATGAGGCATAACCTCAATAGGTATATTGCCTTGGAATGTAAGAGGAATTCACTGTGCTCGAGATGTGGATATTTCTACCAATATGTCACAAGAGCGAATCCTTCTGACCAACTTTGGAGAGCCAGTGAGACCTTCTGGTCCCTTCTGAATGAAAAGGGAGACATTTGCCCTAAAGGTTTGTCTGAAAGAAAATGTAGTATAATAAAATAAGGTACAGAAGTTACAAATGTTAAAGATTGCTGCTCAGAATCTTCAAGATGTTATTGTTTACTCATAAACTGTTTTTCACTATTTTGGTTAACTTTTTATTTGGATGGTCAATAATAAAAAATGAATTTATCGGTGTCCACTGTCCCCACCCACCATAAAGCCCTATGAGTGGATGGCATTACAATGCCAAACAAGAACACTGGAGCAACACCAGGGTTTCATGAGCACTATACCCAAACACCAGCATCAGATACAATGTCCACAACACCTGCTGAGAACATCCAACACTGGTACTTGGTTAACCCTAGGCCAAGTGAACCAGCCAACTGACCCAAGGGGAGCCACCCCAAGGCTGCCCATCTACAGGAATTCAAGGCCACAGTGGTATGTTAGGGTTGGACCCCTCAACCATCAGGATCTTCTCCTCCTCTTCATGGGTCACCATGCACAACACACATGTTGGTGGATCTTTAGATCACAAAAGAGGTAAACTAAAAGAACAGAACCTCCCCTGGGAGGTCCCCTCACCAATCACAGGAATCCAGAATGAGGGGAACAACTACCTGAAGAAATCCACAATGGTAAATATTATTCATCATGTAACTACACATGAAAACAATTACTTCAAGATATCCACAATGATATGTGCCTTTCTCCTTGTAATTAGACATTATAACAATTACTTCAAAGATATCCACAATGATATGTGCCTTTCTCCTTGTAATTAGACATTAAAACAATTACTTCAAAGATATCCACAATATGTACCATTCTCCATGTAATTAGACATTAAAACAATTACTTCAAAAATATCCACAATATGTACCATTCTCCATGTAAGTAGACATTAAAACAATTACTTCAAAGATATCCACAATGATATGTACCATTCTCCATGTAATTAGACATTAAAACAATTACTTCAAAGATATCCACAATGATATGTACCATTCTCCATGTAATTAGACATTAAAACAATTACTTCAAAGATATCCACAATGATATTGTACCATTCTCCATGTAATTAGACATTAAAACAATTACTTCAAAGATATCCACAATGATATGTACCATTCTCCATGTAATTAGACATTAAAACAATTACTTCAAAGATATCCACAATGATATGTACCATTCTCCATGTAATTAGACATTAAAACAATTACTTCAAAGATATCCACAATGATATGTACCATTCTCCATGTAATTAGACATTAAAAAATTACTTCAAAGATATCCACAATGATATGTACCATTCTCCATGTAATTAGACATTAAAACAATAACTTCAAAGATATCCACAATGATATGTACCATTCTCCATGTAATTAGACATTAAAACAATAACTTCAAAGATATCCACAATGATATGTACCATTCTCCATATAATTAGACATTAAAACAATTACTTCAAAGATATCCACAATGATATGTATCATTCTCCATGTAATTAGACATTAAAACAATTACTTCAAAGATATCCACAATGATATGTATCATTCTCCATGTAATTAGACATTAAAACAATTACTTCAAAGATATCCACAATGATATGTACCATTCTCCATGTAACCTCAGAACTTTTATATTTTTGCTTCTTCAGTTTATTTTGTGCCCATTACTTTAAGACTTTTGTCAATATGATTGTTAATCCTTTGTTAGTTACTTTCATTTAAACTCTTATTTCTTAATTCTGTAAGCATGAAATGCATCACTTTTCTTATAATGTGATAAAAACAGTTACGTGAGAACATTATATCTACCTTGGTACATACAATTTATCTTGTAAATAGAAATAAAATTAATTGCAATCACTTGATACCATGGTGGAATCCACACTGGTATTAACTATTCCCTTGTAAGTAGATATAAAAAATTACTGAAGAACATGATAACATGTATGGTGATTTATACTTTTATATAAATGGAGATTTAATATAATTACCTGAGAATGTGACTGTATCCACCATTTTCCATGGAGGCTGCTGATAAAGGTCCCATCTGCTGAGTTCTTACAATTTTACACTATGTGAGATAGTCAAGGGTGGAACAAAATTTACCACATCAATCCAAAAAGTATTTTGAATATTTCCTAGAGACATGAACAATCTTTAAGTGACATGCCTCTTCACTTCTTCCAAATACATTTACATTACTAACATATAAAAAAAAATATATATTGCACTTGAATGTTGGAAATACATCTTTGCTAATTAAAGCATTTATTTTCTTATTGAGATACAAAAGTTTATTTATACTATGATTATACTTTAAAACTCAGGAAGGAAACTAAGTTTTTCTCAAGAACTTTGCTATAATGTTGTGTATGATTATAACCAATGGCAAAAATCAAAATTAATTGAAAATTTATGTTACAAGATCTTCTACATAACATCACATTCATGGTATGAACTTATTTTCATATGCTCTCAATGAACAGGTAGATTTAAACAGTTTGAATACATCTTTGGTGTTAAATTCACTTATTTTTTGTGGAGATGGTTTACCACAGGTTTGTTACATAGCTGTGCATGTATCATACTTTGATTAAATTGTTGTGAATTGGCACTTGTTGTATATTGCTGAATCATGTCAGTAGAACCTTCCAAGGTTTACACACTATCACAAATTATTGCATCATAATATCCCATGAAGACCATTGTGTAAAGCAACTGAGGCCTCTTTCAGACAACAAATATGCATCCAAAATGCACTTTGAGTTGGTCACTTAGATATATCTAGACAGTCTGAGTGGGAGTTTAGCCATAAAGAGTGTATTCTGGCTATTTCTGAAGTGAAATTATCACAGACTGTATTGTAACAACAAAGTAAAAATTATATAATATGAACAAGATTGTGTGAGCTTTAAGAAAAGGAGACAACAATTTAAAGATTTGGATACAACTGTAATAGCCAACAGTGTAATGAACATTTGAATATATGTTTGACTTGCTTTAATTTACTATTATTTAAAAAAAAGTGAACTCTATGCTGTTTCTTCACTGTTGAAATGCCAACAAGTCAGACACTTACTGTAAAGCATAGGCCTATAAATTCACAGCTGAAGCAATAGAATAAATATTGTAGAGGCCACATATACACCATTTTAACTGGCTTTGATAAGTGGATGGTGAAGGGCAAATAACTTAGCCTTAAAGATGGTGATATATGAGAGTTTGTTACACAACAACAAGACATAAAGAGAGAAACAAACAACAAAAAAGAGAAGAAGAAAAAGAAAGGCTGAAAAAAGAAATGAAAAAACTGGAAACTGAGAGAAAGGAGAGACTAAAAAACAAAGAGAATATAACAGTACAACTTGAAGTCACTAAGTTTAACAAGCAAATTGAAGGATCATTAACAATGGGCTGACAGAACTTGATGAATAGAAAGACAACATGAATGATCTAATGAGAAGTGAAACATTCACCCCTCAAGGTCAAAACTGGGACAAAAACAATTTGACATTTTGGCTTAGTTTCCTTTTCACAGTAAAAGGACTACAAGTGTATGTAGGTGTAATATCAGAAGATGCCATGGACTAGAATATGTTAAAAATTGCCTTGCTGAAATGCAATGAAATTACATAGGATGGTTTTTTGTTAGAATTTAGAAAAGGCAAAGTTGACACTAGAGAAACTATATTTCAGTTTGTGGCATGTCTACAGCAATATTTCACAAGGTGAATTTACATGGCCAAGTGTGAAGATAGTTTTGAAGGACTGGTAATCCTACTAACAGATGAATAATTCATTATCATGTACTCCACTTACATGTCATTTTTTGTACCAGAAAGAGCACCAAATGACATGATAAAGATGATCAAGCTGGCAAAATAGTATGTGGAAGCCCATGGGGAGAACATAACAGGCAAATCCAATCATAACCATTCAAAGCCAACAAGAGGGATTACAAGCAGGATGCCACCACAGGTGACAAGAAGTCGTCAGACAAATGGGAGATACTACACTTGTTAGAAAATGAGACTTATTGTGATATGATTGCAAGTTTGCAACCAACAAGAATCTCAAATCAAGCAGTTAGAGTTACCTACAAAGATGGTGCTAGTAAGATACTAGAGAAGAATGATTGTCAATGTTGCCAGAAATCACATAAAATAATTCATGATTAAACAGTACTTGAATGACAGTCAGTTCAAATTAAGAAACGGATCAATCACAACTTATCAGTAGGTGAACACTATGTTTGGCAACAAGAACATGACAGTGAAATGAAACACTGGGAGAAGAAGTGAGAATTACTCTAGTATCAAATGACCAGATAATGGCAAAAGTACATATATGTGTGCTGACTGATGGGACAGTGAGAAAGTTTCCTATAGTAACAATAAAGGGGAAACTCCATACTATGTGGGAGACCTTGAGACAACACATAAGAAAGCACCCATCTATGACATGGTAATCAGCAATATACCTGACAACAGAAATTTGAAGGAACCAGACAGAAAGGAGACTGATGAAGTATCTGCAGTCACCACAAGAATTCAAAAAATAAAAGCAAACAAAACATCAACCCTCTGCAAATCTCAAAAAGTGACATTGTGTATGTATGTCTATGGGAATTGAAGGAAGCACAGAAGAAAGACCCTTCAATGATGAAACTTTGAAACAATGTCTAAGAGACAATTGAGCACAAAAATGAGGAAAAAAAGGATATACAGAACAGAGAATCAGAAGAAAGTGCTGTATCAGATCTATCAAAGCACTTCTACCAGAAGTTAAACAGATCATTGTACCAACAAAGCACTAGACTCAAGTAATGAAGAAGTTGGCCAACAAGTAACTTTTGAAATGACACCAAGGAATAAAGAAGATGGCATACAAAATAAAGGGACTCTACCTAGAATGAATGTAGCCATAGAGCCATGAGATGAAATGTCTCTTATAGGAGTGCTATCCAACACAGTTGCCATGGACTTGATTGGACAACTAACACCTGACATGAGCAATATGTATGTGATGATAGTAGCTATGTAACACTTTACCCAGAAGCCATAGCACTACCAAAGACAGAGAAACTCGCAGAAACCTTCCTTATAGGTGTTCTGCAGAGAAGGGTTTTAAAAAGAAGTCTCAAGTGACAGAGGGACCTAGTTTACCTCAAAATTGATTCAAGAGGTGTGCAGACTCATCAGCACTAAGCAGCTCTTTGCAAGACAGTTGATGACGTCCTAAAGAGCATGATGAAAATGTTCGAGAAAAGACCACGTGACCAGGACAAGTACCTCCAGGCAGTAGTATTTGCTTATTAATAATTCTCGTATGTAAATATAAGATTTTCAGTATTCATGTTACTGCATGGAAGAGCAGTATGAGGTCCAATGCGGATACTGTGAAAACTGTTCACAGAAGAAGAAGAGTCAGAAGTGATGCGCATATACCAATATGTGTTAGACCTAAGAAACCAACTGTAGAAGACTTGTCAACTCACTCAAACAAGTTTGTATGCAGCCGATGTCAGACAGAAATGCTTCTATGATAAGAAGTCCAAGGATTAACATTTCAGAAAGAAGGTTTCTGTTCCTTAAAGACACAACAAACTCATCTGAAGGTTAGTAATTTTCACACACAAAAAAAATGAAAATCTGAGACCACTGGGTGTAGATGACATGTACAAAAGTGTCAACATCAATGAAGAAATTAATGACAAATTGAAGAAAGAAGTAGCAGTGTGCACCTGTCTCCACAGACAGATAAAGCCAGACAGACTGTGACCATGACCAAGAACTCAGTCAAAGTGAAGCCCTACCAAATGTTCTACATAATAAAAGCCTGATTAAGCTAAAAGTTAAAGTAATGTTAGAAGCTGGAATAACTGGGCCTTTGAATTAAGTTTACTGTTCACTGGTGGTAATCATGAAGACCATGAATGTCTCACAACCATCTGTACAGATTTCCAGAAAATAAACTTTATGACAGAATTTGGCTCCAAACCTATGGGCAACCCAGATGCTATTGCAGTGAAAATAAATGGGCCCAAGTTCTTCACTAAGGTCAATCTCAGAAAAGTGTATTGGCAAAGTTTCAAGAGAAGACAGCCTTTTTGACACCTGATGAATGGTACCAATTCAAGAAAGATGCCATCTGGATTAATCAATTCAGCAGCAGCATTCAACTTCTTGATGAGAAAAATGTTGCAAAAAACCCACCAACATTGTGTACGATGTAACCATCTGAAGAAACTCAGGGATCTGTTCAGAAAGACACTGAGCAGTGAGATCTGTGACTCAAGAAGTGTTTGGCCACCATACTGACATTTGGAACTTCTTCAACAGTCTGTATGGAAGGAGTTCATCATCCAAATGAATCATCAACCACTTGACTTATAAAACTGAATGTGCAATAATCATGAGTTAGGTATTGTACCCCAAGAACTTCTGGTCCCACACTGAATCCAACAAGAGGACTGCAAATGTTGGTGCAAGACTGTATGAGTAGATTTTTTGGATGAACTGGAAACAGTCTTTGTATATAGTACAAAAAATAATTGTAAACACGTTTCTTAAAGAGAAGCTTATTGTTATATCCACACAAGTGTTTAAGTTTATTGTAAGTGTTATTACTTAAGTAGTATAAGAGAGAGTGTTCAATTTAGTTATTTTTAGTAGCAGTAGTTTATAATTACTTTTCTGTGTACGAATCACAGACTGTGATTTATACTTGCTGTACTATTGCATTATTTTATTAGAAACTTCTAACTTTTTCTCATTGTTTTGATTGAATATTATTTTATCACAATAATTCATAATGTGAAAAATGTTTAAGACCTCTGTGAGGTTATAAAAATGTGTGTCAAAAATGTAGTTTGGGTTAGTTTGATTGAACAGATAGATCTAGCCTGTGTGATTGTGAGTTTAGCCATAAAAAGCATATATTGGTGATTTCTAACTTGAAATTATCACAAACTATATTGTAACAACATAGAAGCCAAGAATTAATTTGTTTTGTAAATTGGATTCTAAAGTAACTGGACCAGGCTATGTGGATTTTGATGAAAAGAAGACAAGTATTTAATGCTCTAGATACAACTGTGCTAGCAAATAATGAAAAAAACATTTGTTTATACATTTTAATTGTTTTAATACATTATTACCTGAAATAAGAGAACTGTATGCTGTTTGTTTGTTATTGAAATTTGTTGCCAAGTCCCACACACCAACTATAAAGAATCCAGCCCATATATATATACATATATATATTTATATATACAATAAACTAAAACACCCTGACAACAAACAAGGTAAACAGATGCAAATCTCTATGTCACCTGTTCCAAATAAATAGCTAGATTTAAAATAAAAGCCACACCTATGATAAACAAATGCACATACTTATTTTAATCTGTTTCAAATAAATAGCTAAATTTAAACTAAGAACTATTACTATGATACAGATACACATACTTATTTTCATCCCTTTCAAATAAATGACTAGATTTCAACTATATACAACAACTACAATAAGTAGATGTACATAGTTCTTTAAAGGGAGCCATTTTCTTTTCCCATGATGTAGATTTAGTTTGAATATTCATACAGTGTAGATAATATATATACATACATACAATAACAATTACAAAATATGATACTTTTGTTGATATTATATTTTCTTGACTAATAAGTACTAGCAAAAAAAGACTATTTGTTTTTAAAATTACAAAATAGTTTTCCACTACAGTTTATGGAATCAATGAAATGGACAATCTTAGCTCACCTTTTACTATGTAAGAGAACTCATAATTTTTCAAACTGTGTGACTTAAAAAAGGACATGAACTCAAGTGTTCTTGTTTTAATATATATTATTTATTATTTGAATGTTTACTCACACAATAATATTCCAAACATAACTCATAAACAACTTGATATATCTTATATATGAGTTCTGATCAAAAAGATTTCTTCTGTTACAGGTGCCAGTACAGAGGCAGTAAGCTTTACTGAGGTGTGTACAAAGTACAAATAGTGATCTACCTCACGGATAAACCACTTATCCAGACCTTATACCCGTGTTCAAAGACAGAAGCATCTCTTGCTTCTGTTGAAATATAAATGGACAGAAAATAAAAGCAACATGTTTGCATCAAATTTTTATGAAAAATGGTACAGTAGGAACAGAAATCATTGAAATGTTAAGAACTGCTTTTAATTATGATTGCTTAAGTAAAACTGTTGTTTATCAGTGGATAAAACACTTCCAAGATGTCCAGAAATCAGTCAAAGATGACGACCATTCTGGGCAATCACCGACATCATCCACTGATGAAATGGTTGCTAAGATGAAAGAAAATAGTCAAAGTCATCAAAGATTAACTATTCATGAAATTGCTGACAAACTGAACATTTCCTTTGCATTATGTCATGTGATTTTAGCTGAAAAACTCTGCATGTGTCAAGTGTCTGCAAAATTTTTTCCAAGGCTGTTGATGGATGACCAAAAGTTTCACCATCAACAAGTGTGTGAGGATTTGAAAAGAAGGCTAGAAATTGATCCAAATTTCATCAACATCATTATTACTGGTGATTGAGTCATGGGTACACAGTTATGACCCTGAAACGAAATTTCAGTCACCCCAGTGGAAATCTCCATCATCACCACTTCCAAAAAAAACATGACAGTCTTGATCAAATGTAAAGACAATGTTGATCGTGTTTTTTGATGTTCAAGGTATTGTTCATCATGAATGCGTGCCTAATGGCCAGACAGTTAACCAAGCATTTTATAAAAAGGTCCTAATTTGCTTGAGGGAAGAAATTAGAAGAAACTGCTGCGAGCTGTGGAAAATGATTATTGGTTTCTCTGTCACGACAATGCACCTTCACATAGTGCTGTATCTGTTCAAGAACGTTTGGCAGAAAGAAACATTCCTGTGATACCACACCCCCTGTAATCTCCCAATCTTGCCACATGTGATTTTGTTCTGTTCCCAAAAATCAAAATTAAGTTGAAAGGAAGGTGATTTGATGACATTCCAACCATCCACAATTGTGTGAAAGCAGAACTTAGTCACACAAAAGTTGAAGGCTTTCGAAAATGGCAGGAACATCAGGACAAGTGTGTATTAGCTGGAGGATATAATATATTACTGATG
>NW_027467782.1:33030912-33070941 GCF_004210375.1 Tachypleus tridentatus
AGTTTCTTTGGTACTACATTGTCAATCAAAGACTATAGCTTTAAGAACTAATATTTTATTCTTAATCTGCTAAATGTATTATTTCTATTGTTAATATTCTTAAGGTTACGTTTTAGGACTTAATTGACACCTAATGAAATACAATTTAGATTTTAGAAAGGTGCTCATACTGATGTCCAAGCCTCAAATGGTACAGCGGTTTGTTTGCAGGCTCACACCACTAAAACCAGGGTTTCGAAGCCCATGGTAGGCAGAGCACAGATAGCCATTGTGCAGCTTTGTGCTTAATTCTGAACAAACAAACAAACTGATATCAACAATTTTCACTCGGAATTTGAAAAGTTTATTACAAAACTATACTGCTTTGAAAATGTAAGTCTTTCTATTCAGAAATTTTGAGTAACTTACAAGTTATTGTATCACAAAACAATATGAACTCAAATAATAAATGAGCCATTTATCCCAATCTCATATACACTTTGAAGTACTTTAATTTATAGTTTGTAATTGCAATAATAAACTCACAACTACCGCTACTACCAGCTTTGATCAACATCCGGCGTTAGAATTTTAGCTTTACACATTTAGTGGGCATTTGTTTGTTTGTTTGAATTTAGCACAAAGCTACTCGAGGGGCTATCTGTGCTAGCCGTCCCTAATTTAGCAGTGTAAGACTAGAGGGAAGGCAGCTAGTCATCACCACCCACCGCCAACTCTTGGGCTACTCTTTACCAACGAATAGTGGGATTGACGTAACATTATACACCCCACGGCTGGGAGGCGAGCATGTTTAGCGCTGACGGCCTTGACGAACCAGCGACCCTCGGATTACGAGTCCACCGCCTTCACAGCTAGGCCATGCCGGACCTTCGTGGGCATGGCGCCAGTTTTAGTACTAATGCAATATTAAACATTACAGAATACAATCACATTAATTACTTACCTTAGGATCTGGAGACAACTATTGTGATATCATCCAAGTCCTATTTGTCACCTTTTAACCTCATAATACTGCTAGAATTACAAAATATTCTATTCTACTAACAATGACAAGAATATAAGCATACGTAAGCTTTTTAATATTCTTAATATGACGAGAATTTTCTTGCAGATTCGCTTGGCACTTTTGGAATTGTAGGGTAAATTCGATAACACATGTAGCTTACTACGGGTCACTGACAATTTGCAAGCAAAATATTGCATTCAATACGTTGGGGTTAAAGATATGATGCAGTAAAATGTTTATAGATTTATTTATGTGAAGTGATCACCCCAAGGAAAAATCAAACGAATCAGAAAAGAAAATTTACAAGAAGAAAAAAGTGAAACATATTTAAATTTTATTGTCGTGTACAAGGACATTGTAAATATTAACCAGTGCAATATTTGTACTTGTAAAAATGTACTGTAACTTGAATTTATCGTAGCTGCTAAGCCTAATGCTGGTCTGTGAGGGTTAATACGAAAACGAGTTAGTTAACCACATAATTAATAATTGTTCATTCTCATTACAAGTAGTGTCTGCCGAATTATGTAAGTAGATTTGGACAACATTTTAAAATGAAATTATTAGTATATAACTTATAAGTTGGGACTACATAAATTGTAAATTTACAATTTTTAGACTTTAAAGGCAATGGTGAAAAACGTGCTTTGAATTGTGGCTCTATTGTAATCAGAAAAAGGTATTTCTAGTGGTTGAGTGAGTCCTACAGGTTATTATGGTTTTATTCTTACTGTCACTTGTACACGTGAAGCAACTAGTAAAGCTTCAAGAGCACTTAACAGGGCAAGTACTTCTCTTTATAACTTAATTGTATTAATGACTCTTTATGTGCAAGTTTTAAACTATGAAAAACTAGTTTTTATAATATTAAATAGTTTTTCATTAAATCAAATTCAGATACAAGACCAAAAACAGCATGGGTAGATAATTGCACTTTGCAGTCACTTCGGATCTTTAGTTAATTGGTTGATACCTTTACCAAAACCTGATTGGCCAAAATACAGATAACTGTTGCACACTTTGTGAAAATTTGATCTACAGCTGGCCACAAAACAGATGTCAACATGCTACAACATTCAGTGATTAAGTGTGCTGATCCTGTATTGATAAAGTAACATTGATACAGGAAAAGAAGAAAGTGACTTGTAAGTTCAAAGTGACAGTGTAGATGTAATGGTTCAGACTTAGAGGTCAAAATTGCATAAAAAACAGGTGTGAAAGAACTGCAAGGTAATTTAAAAGTATGAAGAAAGAAAATAAAGGACTGATTCATCTATTCCACTGGAGAGTGATGAAGATGAAATGTCTAGCAGAACTTCTGAGGATCCCATGGAGTTTGTGACACTGAATGAATGATGCAGATAATCCAAAAATTGAAGTGTAAAAGCAAGACGTTGTGGTATTTCAACATGGCACAGGAGCAATGCCGATTCAATTTGGTATTGAATGCACAACAACATTAAACTTTCCAAATCAAGAAGCTCGATGAAAAGCATCAAGTTTCAGTGCTCTTGAAAGAACAGTTGATTGCTTGCATTCTGCATGGCAGGATTAAGGATTTTTAGTACTACATTACTTCCAGGAGATCCAGATGATCTTATGAACATGACTGGAAATACAATTAAATCTGATGATACAAAACTATTCTCATATGCCAATAATGTGCAACAAGTTTTGCCAGAAAAGTTATATTTGCACTGATATTCTAGTCAATGATGTTTAAAGAAATGAAAGATAGATTGAAGAACAAACTTTTGAAATAGCTAGATGAGAATTATCCCACTGATGTGAAGGTCATGGCCTTTGTACCTACTCTGAAAACAAAAAGCAAGAATGAGAACAAATAGTTAATAACATAACATACACATCTTCCAAGTTTACTACTGTGTACTATGGGAGTCAAAAACTTTCAATAGCATTACTAAATCTGCATATTTTTTTCATAAAACTTTGTAGGAGATTTTTGTTCAACCAGAAAACTCTAAAAGTGAGTTTTAGCTCATTCTAGAATGATTTTATTTATTAAGGATAGCCATTCAGCACAAATCCTGGGTGTCTGGCCTGTGGAAGCAGTGTTAAAATTTGCAAACAGTCTAAAAAAAGTTGATTTATTTATATCAACCATTTGTAATTTTAATGTATATGAACAGAAACTAAAATAAATTGTTATCTGTGTTGATGGAGGCACTATTTTTCTCTCACTTTGACTATCTGAATTAGATTTACATTGCTTAGCTTTAGGCCAGACCATAAAATAACTTGTTGCAAAATTCATGGTTAAATTTCAAAATTTCTTAATCAGAATGAGAATTGATACATGAGTTAGTTTCATGCAAAGTAATCAATTAATTTTATGAAAATAATCAACTTGTGTGTCCAATTATTACCATCTTCAATATTCAGTAATCAAAATTAATCTTTTTTAGAGGCAGTTCACGTCTTGCACAGAAAGCTGTCTTTATGTCTGCCTTAGAAATTTCCATGCTACTTGTGAAGTTCTGCTGATTGTGTGAGTAACTAATTTCCTCACACAGGTTGTGTAGTAATGATGGATTACAGTCATGTTGACTAATTGTTTTTTCAATTACATTGTGATGCTTCTTGTTTGGTGATATTGTTTTGTCTGGTGCACATGAGATGGTGTGTCAGGTAAAGATGAGACTGTTTCTTGTTTCTGTTTTTTATAGTATTCTTTGGCTAGTGTATCAAATCTGATTTTGAAATAACCAAATACTTTGTTGAGGTCAGAAAATGACTGATTTGGGGTATATTCAGTGGTGATGCACACCAACACACACACATCCTAAATAGATCAGATGAATTTAAGTTGGGTCTGATAAAGGCAAATTCTGGGTGTTATTTACTTCATTTTACTGCTTTAATATCATGCTGAAAAGGTGTGGTCAGTTCTTATAAACTTATGAGAAGACAGTGCATTAGCATTCAAAATATTAGTCAAACAAGGTATCCAAGGCTACCTTAACTTTTACCAGTGTTTGAAACTGCAGAATTTTCTGTTGACCTTTTAACATGTCTTTAACACTTTGTAATTTCATAATTATCATCAACATTGTCTGTAGAAAAGTATGAAGAAAAACAGTATGAAAGGCTGTGTAAAATAATACTTCCATATAGTTATCTTATAAGTACCACATTAATGTCAAATTCATAAAGTGTAATTTTCATCTTAACAGCTGTCACATTTTCTTTATTTTTAATGAACATTTATTACATAATATGTTTTGAATATTTTAAAACTCTAATTATCTTTGTAATGCATAATTTGTTTACTTAATCAGTGAAATAGTATGCCATGTTTATTAAAGTTATTGATACAAAGGTTCAAACAAATTGTTGGTAATATAAGAGTAATCACCCTCTACTCACATTACCTTAGGTAGATCAACAAGTAGGAAGAAAAAGAAGGAAATTGAGGACCTGAACTTGACATTAAAATCTGTAACAACACAGAAAGATGAGAAAGGTAAAATACTACTCTTTATATTAAGAAATAGGTTTTTTTCTGTCACCTTTCCTTGCTTGTGGAGAATGAAGTTAATGTTAGATAACACTGCACAACAAAGTTTTTGCTTCTTGAACACTGTTGGGTGTTCCTTATAGATGTTTGGCTGCTGATCATGAAAATCACGTCCACATTTGCCCATTACGTATAATTTCATTGAAATCTTCAGTTTTGCTACAATGGGAAAACAATATCAGGGCAACTGGAATTTGTCAATGCTTGCTGACTACTCTTGAACACTGGAACGTGATGCACTGGACATTGAATACAAACAAAAAATCAGGAGCAAAACACTTTTAATTATGTTGAACTTAATAGTGTATTACAAACATAAACACAATTAAATAAGTTATTGCCAGTAAACAGTTAACTGACTATTTCTCAAAGTTTCTACTGATGAAGCAAAACCAAAACTATATTTGTGCATTCCCACCAGATACCTGCCACAATCAGCAAAACCTTTTCAGGAAGCAAAAAATTTCAAAAAAATTGTTGTGCAGTATAATTTTTGTATGGAGTGTAAAGGTTTATTATTTTAATTTTACCTAATACAAATGCTAGATTAGACTAGCTTTCTCATAAGTTATTTCTATGTAATTCAATAGAGAGTGTGAGCAGGAAATTCTGAAATTTGTATATTCCCATTGTTGTATCACTTTCCAGTAACATAACAAGTATGTGATATGTATCTTAGGACAACTGGTGATACCAAAACAAAATTGAGAACAATGTTTTGACCTTCTTAGGTCATCTCCAGATTAACAAAGAAGGAGTTTGCAACAGTTGTCCTGAAATACATTTTTACTTCAAGTTGGTTTCTCGTCATCATGAAATATGTGATATATTGTTAATCACTTAACCTCTCCCTACATGTTGATATGGCATGTTTTTGTAAACATATAAATACAAAGATTTTTCTTTTTTTTTCTAGTGTTGCTTTTGCTTGTTTTGAAGTGGTGTAAAATGAGCAGGAGAATATGTCAATGTGAGGTTTAATAGTACTAAAAACATAGGATTTTATAGTTAACTGAAGACTTTTAAAATTACTACATAAAATGTTATTAATACAGATTATCTTTGGATACATCAATGATCTGGCTGTCTAAGTTGGTGATAAAGGATTTTAAGATATTATTTTTTAGAAATAGCAAATAACATAAGTTGAATCTTTCAAACTGAGTTATTCAAGAAAAGTTAAAATACTTTCCAGAATTATTATGGTTTTATACCTTATGTATTATATAGAAACTGAAATACATCATGATGTATTCTACCATATTAATATTGCTCTTGACATGTAGTCTTAAATGTGTTTAAAGATGGAACC
The DNA here is from genome assembly GCF_004210375.1 of Tachypleus tridentatus. Taxonomy (NCBI): domain Eukaryota; kingdom Metazoa; phylum Arthropoda; class Merostomata; order Xiphosura; family Limulidae; genus Tachypleus; species Tachypleus tridentatus. The sequence goes on from NW_027467782.1 coordinate 33,036,769, forward strand.
TCTTTGCTTTCTACTTTTAGAGATACATTTCCCTGACATAAGTGAGGATTTTTTAGCATTAGTCATATATAAAGAATTTCTAAAGTGTGGAACATCAGGTTTACAATTTCACCCATTTAAAGTTCTAAATATTTATTTTTCATTATTTTTTTAAGGTCTGGCACTAAAATTGTACTAATGTATAACTTGTAATTATAAATATTTATTCTTTATCAGTGAGAGTTAAATATTTTCTTTCGAGATTGGTTGGAAAGAAATACAGTTTTATTCCATATGAGTTCTGTAGTTATAACACTTAGCAGAGACATAAATCAGGTAGATAATTGTGACTAACCAACAATAATTGGCTTTATAAGTACAATGACATTATTTACGTAGCTAAAACTCATTCAAAACAAAAGCATAAGCTATTATATTACTGTAACTTTAATGAATGTTATTTTTATACATCTTAAAATGCATGTTGGTACATTTTTTATCTGTTTTATAACTTTAAAAATTAAAACAACTTATGTAACAAGTGTGTGGTACAAGTATTGTGTACATATTAACTAAAAGCATGAATTATTATACTGTACATAACTATCTTTAATATTAAATGAGTTTTCATAATTTTTGTGTGTTTTTCAATAGTTAGGTCACTGATATTCTTAGGGTGAATCAAAACAAGTGATAAAAGTCTGTTTAATGTAAATCACATACCACAGCATTGAAGTGTTTTATCTTGTTACTCTCAACAAGGCTACAGTTCAGTTATATTCATCTCTTGCAGAAAGGTGATATAACTATTTTAATTTCAGGAACTGATCCTAAATCTGTACTGTATGTTTTATAAGTAAGGACAGTGTAAGAAAGGTGACAAATGCAAGTTTTCCCACGATGATGTTGAAAATAAGAGTGAAAAGAAGAGTATTTATGTAGACTTGAGAGATGAAGGTAATGTAGTTTATTTTTTATCTATGTATCTATTATCTACTAAAAAATGTAAAGTATAAAGGTTTTTTAAATCAACTGTATGGTTTTCTGTGTTTGCATTATTAGTGTTAGACTACTGAAGCATTTTAAGAGTTTAAATGACAATCTTCAGTTGTACCTTTTTAAAAATTAATGTAGATAAATCTAATTCTGTTAAGGGTTTATATCTTTCATTTCAAATATAAAAGTTTAAATTCTATATTTTTTTGGTCAAGATGAATTTTTATCTAATAAATAATTTGGATTTCAATCAATTATTGCATACTGCACTTGATAAACCAGAATAAACATATGATATCATAGAAGAATATTCCTGCAGCTTTCAAATAGTCAAAAATATTTTCAGAAGTAAAACCACAACAACAAAAGAAACAAAATTCCTGTCTTTGGTATTTTCCTCTTTTTCCTGAGCCTTACATTGAGGTCACTTGTTCACATTTATGAAAGCTCTGGGTATCTAATATGTTGACAAACCAAATTACTGCTGCAGTAATATATGATCAGTGTATTGACTATAGAAATTCCCATTATAGCTAAACATGCTACTGGTAAGATTTTCCAGGAATTTAATTCAACGTTATATACAGACTAATTCTAAGGAAATTAGATTCATGGGTTTAGCCACTGATTTCTTCTTCTTTTCAGTAAAACAATGTTTCTGAGTAAGAATGTAATCAATAAGAAGACATTTGGAGTCTGTTTTTCTTTGTTTTTAACACTTTTTATTTTAGCCTGTCATATTCCACACCATTTCAAGAGTTTTAGTTTTCCACTACTTTTCATGCTTCCAAGTTGTTTGTTTTGGGAGAGAATTGCTCTTCTCATACTTTTGTTTCTGTTGATACCAGTTCTACCAGGGGACGGTACATGTTGATAAACTTTACCACACTTCAAATCTGGTTGATATACCTATGGTAGTTGTGACTCAGATGTCATTTGTGTGGCTTTACTCTTATTTACACATGGGAGAATTGAGTATTTCATGTCATTAATGTATGGATTTTGGTAAGTTAAATATTTATATGTCTTTATTCACCTAAGTTATTTTAAATGAATTGTAAATGAGATGTTGATTATTAATTGTGTTATTACTAGATACATTTAATCACTTTGCAAGTACATTAATCTTACATACTTTGTGGTCTCAACAGATTTCATGGCTTTGTTAGTTCATTATTAGTAATTTAACTAGGTATGTTTAGCCTAGATTATTTGTAAGTTACAATTATTACTACTAGTAACATATAATTATTTTATTTTTCAAAATTGTTAATCATGTGCTAAACCATTTTCTCTTCATAATCCACAATTTAAAATTCTTCCCACAGTGTCCACTTCATTGCCTATATCATGTTTTCCATTTCAGGACTTTCCTGTTTGTTTGGACAAACCTCAATTCTTTTCACTCTATGATAATTTGTGCTCTTCTCTCTATGAATAACTAGATAATGTTTGCTTCTGCTCATTCACAGTCCATAGACCACACTCCACTGATTCTACAAGATACAATAGGGGGAGGATTCCTCATGACAGTGGGGAAATCCATTCTTAACTCCTCTCAATAACCCATTCATTTGGGTAGTTTTCTTCTTTTCAACCTCATTTGGGCCTAGCCTTCTCCTTTTCAGGTTTGGAGCAAGCAGTTCACATGTTCTTCACCTCATATTTCTTGCAGTTAAATGTATTCTATCTTTGTGGGGATGTGAACTATGGATCAAACTTGTTTGTATTCACTTTAGTGGGAACTGAGAGATCAGTGAAACTTCTCACCCATACACACTGCCTGCATCCATATAATAGTAACAACATTTACTAGTTCATGTCTTGCATTATGTATTGTATGTTGTAAAATGTTTTCATTTTAACTTTAATTTTCTTCATTAGTAAAACTTGTGATTTCTTTACTAATGTGATGTTAACGTGCATCTGCTTACAGAAGAACTGAATCATTTAACCAATCAAAATAAGTGTTTGTAATAATTATTTTAGCAATTAATCAAAATTATGATTGAATCAGTTGTCATGTTAATAATAAACTAATTGAAATTAATGTTTCTAGTTATTCCAAATATCAGATGATCAAAATATTTGTTAGGTACAAACTTACATAAGAGGCAGGTGTGGGGATGCTTTACGACTTCCATTTCCATTAAATTTACTATTCCTGTCATTGTTACTGCAAAGCTACAGAAGCTATCTATCACTGCACCAATTTTGAACCATTGACTGTCAGCTTTCTGGCTATTTTAATAATAAGGTGTAAATTTATTGTATTTTGATTTTTTCTCAACACTGTGTAATGTTTGTACATTACAATTGTATCACTATTATTTAAGGTTGTATAAGCATGAGCAGATCTAGGGCAGGAACCTAAGTGGTCCAGTCATTCATATTTTTAGTAGTTAATAACTTTATTCTTCTGTTTTGTATAAGAGAATGCAGGTGAGGTGAATGGATCCATCGGGGTAAACTTTATGCACATTTTCAGAGATTAATAATAATATTGTTTAATATTATATTTAAATAGACATTAATTTAAGGTAGAGATCAAGGGAGTTGAAACCCCATCCCTTCTAGCTCTTCTTTTTTAATGTAATACCTGTATCATTTAATGTTTTTTATCTGTGGGGTCTTAACTCCTCCCTCCATTTCCCCCCATTCATTTAATTAGGAAAACAGTCAATAGTATTGAAAATAAATATTAGGTTTCAATATCTGTTTGATTGGTCTATTAATTACCTTTATTATTATTTATTTGAATTTACTTTATTTTGAATCTGTAACAGTCAGGTGTAGATTCAGCCATTAACTTATGAATACAATAATATGAACATCAACTGAATGTTTCCCTGGTAAATTATCAGGCCTTGGCTTTTTTCCAGAAATTAACAGTGTGCATGTATTCTAGACTTTATGGAGATTTGTTTTTAATAAAGTTAGCATTATTTTCTGAATTTATAATGCACAGTGGAGGATTTAGACATTTTCATTGTTGGTTGGTTAGCTTGGCATTTCATGGTGCAAAGCAACTAGGCTGTCTGCACCAGACATTTTGGTAATGAAGTTAGAAAAAAATTACCTTTTTTATCTAAATGGTAATAAAAAAACTTTATTTTAACCAAAATTTTGAAAAAAATTTATGGTTATTATTTCTTACATCATTTGTAGCCCTTATATTTATGACACTTGTAGCTCTTGTAACATATGCCTACTTTAAAATCTGTTTTCATTGTTTGAAAGTTATAATGTCACAAGTGTTTTAGTACTGTTGATATCAAAATAAGTAAAAATGCAAGTGACAAAAAAGAATTGAAAACAAACTCATGTTTGCAAACACTAAAATGTGAATAGAGGTGTAGACATGGTTTTCCTTTCAAAATATAATAATTTATTTCAATTAAAGTTTAAAATGTTTGTTTTTATTTTCCAATTGATCACATTAGTAGAAATAAAGATATAGATTTTAAATTGTTCATTACAACCTATATGAACTAATAATAATGGACTTTCTAATTAATTTTATCACTAATGACTTGTAACACAGGTATAAATAATAAAAACAATGAATGTGATGTACACTTATTAATTAAACCACTAGAAGTCTAATTGGACCCCCTCTTCATAAAAGAAAGAAAGAGAAACTATTCTTGCTATGATAACAGTTGTTGAGAAAGTTTAAATGTACTTGGATATAGCACATAGACTATCATGTGTTGATAAAGTTAAAATATAGGTTGTTTTTTATAGCTTTGTAAAGTTTCTTTTGTTGTGAATTCTGAATGTATTTGTGTATAAAATTATATTTTAAAGCTAAAGAAATTTTATTCAAAGAGGAAATGTATGATAACTTTGCATAAGGTAAGTAAGCTTATACAGTTTAAAGATGGGTTGAACTGATAACAAATCTTATTAAAAGTTTAACATGATAATGAATGTATAGTGTTTGGAAAAAGTTTTGTCATCATCAGGAAAGATAGGCCTTGTGCAACACAACAACATGGTATCCAGCTAAAGTGAAGCCCTTTCAGATACCTTATGCAATGAAATACAGTGGAGTGCCGTTAAGATGCAGTATTTGGGGAGTCAACCTTGTTAACCACGGCTTAATAGGTCCTTGGATTAAACCTTTGTGACTGAAAAGCGAAGTCGCCAACAGCTCAGAAACTGAAGTGATGTCTATTGGGTGTGTGGCTAATATTTATACAATTCCATAAAATATTGGATTATCGAATTTAAAATAATACTTTAATTATTGATCACTTTTTTCACGGATTTACAGCGGATTAAGTTTAATGTATGGAGAGGTGTGATTCGGTAACAATGGCAGCCTCCATAAAGCTGGCATACAGAGCGGATAAGGTAGATTAACGGTCAATTTCTACTGTAATATATTCTAGTTATTTCCCAAATTAAAGCAAATCCTTTTTAAATATCTCCTTGAAGTTATAAAGCCAGGATTAAATTTGTAAGCCACGTTTTTGCACTTTCTTAAATTAGTGGTGGTGGCGATAATCCTCGCTCATATTCGTCATGTCAGTGTCAGCGACAAGGAGAGTGTGAAAACTTTAGAAAGCCAGGTAGTAGATTTAATACATCAAAATTCTGGGACAAGACTTGCTACAGCGGCTTAAGCAATTTGCGGTTTAATGGCTCCACTGTACCTTACAAAGCAGGAAGCTGAGGCAATGTTGGAAGCTGGGTGTTAAGCCTTCAAATTTAGCCTACCATTTACCAGTTTTAATCACAAAAATTAGAGATAGGTTAACTGTTTCTAAATAAATTTCCAAAAGCTGAATCTTGTGATGAAGTTCAACTCTGAAACTATGGACAACCTAGAAATTATAAGGTCAGGTTCTCTTCAAAGATCAACCTCAGTAAAGGTTATTGCCAAATCCTAATGAAGACAGGATTTACAGAAGACAGCATTTTTAATACTAGATGGATTTACCAATTTCAGCAGGTGCCAAGTCAACTCTGCAGAAACATTCAACTGTATGATAAGGATGATGCTGTGCAACACCACCAATATCAAGCACTATGCAGATGCCATCCTGACACTGTGAAATGGGATAACAACAAAATATTTTGTTACCAACTGGAATATAGAAAGTTTAATAACTAAAATATCAGAAAGCTCACAAATAAGTCTGTTTTTAATATTTATACATTATGAGTGTCAGTATCAGTTTTTTTAAATAGATGAATGTGTTTCATGGTAACCACAAGTTTCATCACATGTTAAGTATACCATCACTGAGATGTTTTGAGAGAACAAACCAAATGCATCACCTTTTACAGTTACAAATTTATATATGATCTGTACATGTCTGACTGTCAAGTTTTTAAATGACAAAAATGTATTTTCTGTGTGTTTAATGCTTAAAAACAACATTAAATAGAAATATTTTATAACTTATGTACTTTCCATCTAAGTGGTATTGTAAACAAGTTAGAAAATCTTGATTTTCTGTATTAGAACTTACTTTTTTAGTGGGGGGTTTCTTCTTAAAAATGCTTAACAAGTTTACAATTTTTGTAAATTAGTTCTGTTTAAGGATTTAAACATCTACAGTTTGTATTTATTACCACCAGTTAAGAGTACTTATGAAAGAAGCAAAAATTATGCAAAGGACAACATTAATTGTGTTTATTAAAAGTAAAACAGTAACTATAAACAGAGCATCAACCAAATAACTTTATTATGCTTTAAGCAATCTCAAGTTATGCAACCTCTTTGCTTCATACAATATACATTTCAGTGTATAGGTATATTATTAAACCTGATGATGACAAAACTTTTTCCAAACACTATACATTCATTATCATGTTAAACTTTTAATAAGATTTGTTATCAATTCAACCCATCTTTAAACTGTATAAGCTTACTTACCTTATGTAAAGTTATCATATATTTTCTCTTTGAATAAAACTAAAACTATAGCTTTAAAATATAATTTTATACACAAATACATTCAGAATTCACAACAAAGGGAACAGAAAAGATAAGTAATTAATATGATTTTAATCTGTAATTTTTGATATTGCATTAGTTTTAGAACTAGCGCTCACACCCATGAAATGTGTAAAGCTAAAATTCAATGTTGGATGCTGATCAAACTCAAAACTAGTAGTAGAGGTAGTTGTAAGTTAATTATTGCAAATACAATTTAAAGTTCTTCAAAGTGTGTATGAGACTGGGATAAATGGCTCATTTATTATCTGAGTTCACAATATTTTGTGACACAATAACTTGTAAGTTATTCAAAATTTCGAATATTTGTTGGACATCAGTTTGTTTGTTTAGAATTAAGCACAAAGCTGCACAATGGGCTATCTGTGCTCTGTCCACCAGGGGCATCGAAACCCAGATTTTAGTGGTGTGAGTCTGCAGACATACCGCTGTGCCATTAGGGGCTTGGACATCAGTATGAGCAATTTTCTAACATCTAAATTGAATTTTATTAGGTGTCAGTTAAGTCCTCAAATGTTACCTAAGAGTATTAATAATAGACGTAATACACTTAGCAGATTAAGTGAAAAATGTTAATTCTTAAAGCTTTTGTCTTTGATTGATAATATAGTATCAAAGAAACTGCTGTTGTAGCATATAATACAACTCATTTAGGACATTCATTTGAAGCATTCTTGGAAATTTCATACACACACATATATATTCTTGTGGGATCACTGGCCATTAACAGGGAGCCAAAGGGTCTAATATTACTGAAGATGAAAACATTTTTAAATTGTTCAGTTACTTATTTTGCTTATGCTTGTGATTTTTTTGGATAAAATACAAATAATTTTCACAATAAAATGTTATTACGTAAATTTCAAATATTTGCACATTTTATAGAAATGTAATATAAAAACATTTTCACCATTTTAGTGCTAATTTGATAAAAAATACGTATATACTGACTATACTTCATATATGTATATATACAGTCATAAACTATAGCAGTTTATAAAATAATTTTTAAAGATATTTTAAGTGTAATATTTTTATCATTTGAGTTATCTATGATTACACAAGATAACATCTACACTCTCACATAATTTTGAAGGTATTTTTTTGAACATTTAATTATTTTCCTATTGTAAATAATATGATATGATGATGGATTTCTGATGAATCTTTGTAGGTAATGGAGCCTTTTAACAATAAAATATTGTTTTCACTGCATAATGCTCCTGTCTTACTGGTAAATATCAGTTATTCTCTTTGAAATGAAACATCTGTTTTCAATTGCCTAACTTTAAACTTCATACAACTTTTGAACCACTTACTTAATCAAATAAAATTCTGGTTCTTATTCCATAGTATCAACTATTATTTGTATCTTGATAAAATTATTGCAAATATTAACAACAAAGGCACCATATATAAATATACTCTTTAAAAAAAGAAAAGGCAAAGGGATATTTTTGTTATTTTAAAGAGAAATATGTGTAATAACGTTACAAGCTCAGAGTATGTGATGTTACGTGTTAAGGCACTGATTGTCAGACCAAAATGACAATAAAAGTTGTGCACTTTGAAAACGGAGGAAAACATCGGATTTTCGCCAAAACGCATGCGTATCAATAAATTTGTTTGAGAGATCTGCAAAACGGCTCGTTTGGGTTGAAAATATTTTACATAGAAGCGAACAACGTTTCGACCTTCTTCGGTCATTGTCAGGTTCACAAAGAAGAGGTAACTGACCGAAAGCTACCTGAGTATCGGAATGTAGAGGCGGTATTAGATGTTTGAATATATAATTTATTTATTTTATTATATTAATATAGCACCATCACAAGGCTATGGAATCGTCACCAACAACATGGATCAACTCGTGACCGTCCACGATCTGGCAGACCTCGTGTGACCGCGCCCGCTACAGGATCACTACATCGGTTACGTCACCTTCGGGATAGGACCACCACTGCGACGTCTACTGCTTCAACAGTCCTTTTGCACATTCGAGAATCTTACGGACTTCGCCTTTGCAGACTTTGGATGTTCAGCAGTGACTGTGCAAAGTTTCACACATGTCACACAGAACTACCGGAATAAACTTGTTAACAATATGTCTTATATTCTGCCTTTTGCGTTTCTTTTTTTGAAGACTATATGTTTTGAATCCCATTAGAAAATAATAGTGGTGTAAAGGTTTAAAATTATTTAAGTATGATTATTTACACACATTGAAAAACCTTCAGTAGTTTAATGTATTTGATTGAGGTGAAAAAAGCTAAAAGAATTAGGAATCGTGTTTTTTAGAGAAATTTATAATTTGAAAACAAGAAGGCTATTTTAACCTTGATATAAGATTTTGATGTGGGGTACCATTGCATTTAACAGCTTATAAGGCTCTCTGGCATACAACAACTACAGTAGTGGTTGGAATACTATTGATGTCAGTAGTTTGTTATAACAACAGTTTTTATAATATGAAGTTTGTAAATGTTAACTTAGAAAGGTATTCACTCCATAACAACTGTTATACAAGTGTTCATTGTCTGTTCCCTAGTAGAACAGAGGTTAGTGTTTGAATTTATAATGTTAAAGTCAGGGTTTTGGTTCCTTTTGGTAGACACAGCAGATAGCCGTTGTTGCTTTGCTATAACAAAACAAACACATTCTGTCTGATATGTCTAGAATATTATCTACCATCCACTCACCGTATTGTCTGACTGAAATTATATATGAATGAAATCATTAGATCATTAATGCATATAATAAACCTTTGAAGTCCAAAGTACATGTAGTTTTTATATTAATTAATGCATTCAGAGGGATTTTATGTTTCTAGCTTGTTACATTACATTCTCAAAGTATATTTGCAATTTTTCTTCATTTTGTTTCACACAACTATTTAAAAGTTATTATAATTTATCAGAATATGTCACTTTTATGACTGAACCTTTTTATATTTATTATTCAGTTAAAATAATAACATTTGGTCAATCTACAATCTCTTAAAGGTGAAAAAAAAATATATCTGAGGTATCTCATATCCTTATGTTTTCATTATCAGTTTTGAGTGTTATTTTTAGGAGTCACAAGACAATGGAAAAACTCCATACATATAAAAAATTTGCTAATGTGTTCATTGGTTATGTAGCAGCGGTAGTGGATTTATTAAGTGGAAGCTGACGTATGCTCTCCATAGAGAGCCATTGTGTGGGTTTTCTGTACATTAAAACACAGCTGGCTACAGTACAATGTTTTATCACATTTTAACACTACTGGTATGTATTTTTTTTTCTGGTCATAATCAGCTATGTTTTTTGAGTGGTTGTGATACATGCTTTATTAAATAGTGAGGTTTAACTACATTGCTTTATTAGGTAATTATAGCCTTTAGGTGTTAATTATCATCCCTATCTGGTAAAACATAACAGAAGTAATCATGTTGTATATTTTGTTTTTTAGTGAGGTATGAGTTTAGTGCATTATGTAATCATAATATTTGATTATTGTCCTGTTGAGATGTTTATCCAGTGTTTTGGTATCATGAAAATTCTAGTTAAAATAATGATATCTAGATATTTTCAAACATTTGTTAACTTTTCATAAGTTTATACAATCGCTGTCTTCAGCGATATTTACTCGTGAAAAACTTTAAAGGAACTCAACATTAACAGTTTTTATGCCCCTGTAAAAATGTTTCTTGTGCATAACATCAGGATCATAAAAGCAAGAATTTGTTTATCCTTTTTAATACTACTAAAATATTAGTGTATAAACATTTGATCATTTTTTTAGGTTTTGTAATGTCATTAAAACTTTTAATTACTTTTCCATTATTTACAATTTGTTACCCTCTTGTAAGTTACAAAAACAATGTGCTCATTACCTTTAAAGGAGTTTCAAAATGACAGGGTTTATAATTTTGTTGTTTTCTGACAATAATTTTATAATAGCTCAGGCTGCAAGCTAAGTGATGCATTAAATTTATCCTGATTCTCCTTTATTATGTTTATAAAGAATACTTGATTATGAGTTCTAATAAAAATTGCCAGGTTTATCAACAGCTTTACTTAAAACCTTTAGATACCTACCTTGTAGCTTAATATTGGAAAATGTCACTACCACAGCAGCTTCTTGGATATAAAATATGGAAACACTTGTTACAACGAACAAGAAGTCGTGTTAATATAACAGTTGCTACAAAAACAAAGAGACAATCATGTTAATATAACATTTGTTACAAAGAACAAAAGACATTCATGTTTATGTAACACTTTTACAAAGAACAAGAGACATGTTAATATAACACTTCTTACAAAGAGCAAGAGACACTCATGTTACTGTAATACTTGTTACAAAGAACAAGAGAACTCGTGTTTATATTACACTTGTTACAAAGAACATGAAACACTTACGTTAATGAAGCACTTGTAACAAAGAACAAGAGAACTCGTGTTTATGTAACCCTTGTTACAAAGAACATGAGACACTAATATTAATGTAACACTTGTTATATTGACATCAGTGTCTCTTGTTCTTTGTAACAAGTGTTATAATAACAAGATTTCTCTTGTTCTTTGAAACAAGTATTAGATTAACATGACTGTATTTTGTTCTTTGCAACAAGTGTTACATTAAGATAAGTTTCTCTTCTTCTTTGTAACAAGTGTTACATTAACATGAGTGTCGTGTTCTTTTGAACAAGTGTTGTTTTAACATGTCACTTGTTACAAAGTACAAGACTCATGTTAATGTAACACTTGTTACAAAGAACAAGAGAACTCGTATTAATATAACACTTGTTACAAAGAACAAGAGACACTCATGTTGATATAACACGTGTTACAAAGAACAAGACAATCATGTTAATATAACATTTGTTACAAAGAACAAGAGAACTCGTGTTAGTGTAATACTTGTTATAAAGAACAAGAAAACCCATTAATAGAAAACTTGGAACAATAAGCAGGAGACACTCGTGTTAATGTGCCACTTGTTACAAAGAACAATACACACTCGTTATAATTTAACACTTTTTACACAGAAAGAGACACTCATGTTAATGTTACTCTTGTTACAAAGAACAAGAGATACTAATATTAGGTTAATACTTATTGCAAAGAACAAGAGAAATCGTTTTAATATAACACTTGTTACAAAGAACAAGAGACATTCATCTTAATGTAACACTTGTTGCAAAGAACAAAAAACAGTCATGTTAATCTAACACATGTTTCAAAGAACAAGAGACACTGATGTCAATACAACAAGTGTTATATTAACATGATTGTTTCTTGTTCTTTGTTCTTTATAAAAGTGTTTCATTAACACGAGTTCTCTTGTTCTTTGTAAAAGTGTTACATTAACACGAGTGTCTCTTGTTCTTCCTAACAAGTGTTATATTAACATGTCTCTTGTTCTTGGTCACATGTGTTACATAAACAAGATTTCTCTTGTTCTTTGAAACAAGTGTTACATTAACATGAATATCTCTTGTTCTTTGTAACAAGTGTTATAATAAGATTTCTCTTGTTCTTTGAAACAAGTGTTAGATTAACATGACTATTTTGTTCTTTGCAACAAGTGTTACATTAAGATGAATGTCTCTTGTTCTTTGTAACAAGTGTTATATTAAAACGATTTCTCTTGTTCTTTGCAATAAGTATTAACCTAATATTAGTGTCTCTTGTTCTTTGTAAGAAGTGTTAGATTGATATGATTTTCTTGTTCTTTGTAACAAGTGTTAGATTGATATGATTTTCTTGTTCTTTGTAACAATTGTTAAATTAACATGAGTGCCTAGTTCTTTGTAACAAGTGTTATATTAATACGAGTTCTCTTGTTCCTTGTAACAAGTGTTACATTAATGAGTCTTGTACTTTGTAACAAGTAACATGTTAAAACAACACTTGTTCAAAAGAACACGACACTCATGTTAATTTAACACTTGCTACAAGAACAAAGAATCGTGTTAATAGAGCACTTGTAATAAAGAACAAGACATTCCTGTTAATGTAACACTTGTTACAAAAAACAAAGATACTCGTGTTAATCAAACACTTGTTACAAAGAACAAGAGAAACTCGTGTTATTGTAAAACTTGTTAGAAAAAACAAGAAACAATGATGTTAATATAACACTTGTTTCAAAGAATAAGAGAACTCATGCTAATATAAAACTTGTTACAAAAGAAGAGACAATCATCTTTATGTTACACTTGTTACAAGAACAAAGAGACTCATGTTAATGTAACACTTGTTACAAAGAACAAGAAACAATCATGTTAATATATCACTTGATACAAAGAACAAGATACAATTGTGTTAATGTAACACTTGTTACAAAAAACAAGAAATACTCACGTTATTATAACACTTGTTATAAAGAACAAGAGAACTCGCGTTTATGCAACACTAGTTACAAAAAACAAGAGACACCCATGTTTAGGTAACACATGTGACCAAGAACAAGAGACATGTTAATATAACACTTGTTAGGAAGAACAAGAGACACTCGTGTTAATGTAACACTTTTACAACGAACAAGAGAACTCATGTTAATGAAACACTTTTATAAAGAACTATAAAACTCGTGTTAATGAAACACTTGTTAAAAAGAACAAGAAATAATCATGTTAATATAACACTTGTATTGACATCAGTGTCTCTTGTTCTTTCAAACATGTGTTAGATTAACATGATTGTTTTTTGTTCTTTGTAACAAGAATGTTACATTATTATGATATGTCTCTTGTTCTTTGTAACTAAGTGTTATATAATAAGATTTCTCTTGTTCTTTGAAAACAAGTGTTAGATTATGACTGACATTTTGTTCTTTGTAACAAGTGTTACATTAACATGAATGTCTCTTGTTCTTTCTAACAAGTGTTATAATAACACGAGTTTTATAGTTCTTTATAAAAGTGTTTCATTAACATGAGTTCTCTTGTTCTTTGTAAAAGTGTTACATTAACACAGTGTCTCTTGTTCTTCCTAACAAGTGTTATATTAACATGTCTCTTGTTCTTGGTCACATGTGTTACATAAACATGGGTGTCTCTTGTTTTTTGTAACTAGTGTTGCGTAAACGCGAGTTCTCTTGTTCTTTATAACAAGTGTTATAATAACGTGAGTATTTCTTGTTTTTTGTAACAAGTGTTACATTAACATAATTGTATCTTGTTCTTTGTATCAAGTGATATATTAACATGATTGTTTCTTGTTCTTTGTAACAAGTGTTACATAAACATGAGTCTCTTGTTCTTTGTAACAAGTGTAACATAAAGATGATTGTCTCTTCTTTTTGTAACAAGTTTTATATTAGCATGAGTTCTCTTATTCTTTGAAACAAGTGTTATATTAACATCATTGTTTCTTGTTTTTCTAACAAGTGTTACAATAACACGAGTTTCTCTTGTTCTTTGTAACAAGTGTTAGATTAACACAGTATCTTTGTTTTTTTGTAACAAGTGTTACATTAACAGGAATGTCTTGTTCTTTATTACAAGTGCTCTATTAACACGACTTCTCTTGTTCTTTGTAGCAAGTGTTACATTAACATGAGTGTCGTGTTCTTTGTAACAAGTGTTGTATTAACATGTTACTTGTTACAAAGTACAAGAGACACTAATATTAGGTTAATACTTATTGCAAAAAACAAGAGAATTCGTTTTAATATAACACTTGTTACAAAGAACAAGACATTGCAAGAACAAGAAATCTTAATGTAACACTTGTTGCAAAGAACAAAAAACAGTCATGTTAATCTAACACTTGTTTCAAAGAACAAGAGACATTCATCTTAATGTAACACTTGTTGCAAAGAACAAAAAACAGTCATGTTAATCTAACACTTGTTTCAAAGAACAAGAGAAATCTTGTTATTATAACACTTGTTAGAAAGAACAAGAGACATTCATGTTAATGTAATACTTGTTATAAAGAATAAGAAACAATCATGTTAATCTAACACATGTTTCAAAGAACAAGAGACACTGATGTCAATACAACAAGTGTTATATTAACATGATTGTTTCTTGTTCTTTTTAACAAGTGTTTCATTAACACGAGTTTTATAGTTCTTTATAAAAGTGTTTCATTAACATGAGTTCTCTTCTTCTTTGTAAAAGTGTTACATTAACACGAGTGTCTCTTGTTCTTCCTAACAAGTGTTATATTAACATGTCTCTTGTTCTTGGTCACATGTGTTACATAAACATGGGTGTCTCTTGTTTTTTGTAACTAGTGTTGCGTAAACGCGAGTTCTCTTGTTCTTTATAACAAGTGTTATAATAATGTGAGTATTTCTTGTTTTTTGTAACAAGTGTTACATTAACATAATTGTATCTTGTTCTTTGTATCAAGTGATATATTAACATGATTGTTTCTTGTTCTTTGTAACAAGTGTAACATAAAGATGATTGTCTCTTCTTTTTGTAACAAGTTTTATATTAGCATGAGTTCTCTTATTCTTTGAAACAAGTGTTATATTAACATCATTGTTTCTTGTTTTTTCTAACAGGTGTTACAATAACACGAGTTTCTCTTGTTCTTTGTAACAAGTGTTAGATTAACACGAGTATCTTTGTTTTTTGTAACAAGTGTTACATTAACAGGAATGTCTTGTTCTTTATTACAAGTGCTCTATTAACACGACTTCTCTTGTTCTTTGTAGCAAGTGTTACATTAACATGAGTGTCGTGTTCTTTGTAACAAGTGTTGTATTAACATGTTACTTGTTACAAAGTACAAGAGACTCATGTTAATGTAACACTTGTTGAAAAATCAAGAAACACTCATGTTAATGTAACACTTGTTGGAAAGAACAAGAAACAATCATATCAATCTAACACTAGTTCAAAGAACAAGAGACACTCATGTTTATCTAACACTTGTTACAATGTACAAGAGAACTCTCATGTTAACGTAACACTTGTTACAAAGAACAAAGAGAACTCATGTTGATATAAAACTTCTTACAAAGAACTAGACACTCATGTTAATGTAACACTTATTACAAAAGAACAAGAGACAATCATATCAATTTCACACTTGTTACACTTTTTACAAAAGAGTCATGTTAATATAACAGTTGTTACAAAAACAAGAGACAATCATGTTAAATAACACTTGTTACAAAGAACAAGAGACACTCATGTTTATGTAACACTTTTACAAAGAACAAGAGACATGTTAATAAACACTTGTTACAAAGAACAAGAGACACTCATGTTATTGTAATACTTGTTACAAAGAGCAAGAGAACTCGTGTTTATGTAACCCTTGTTACAAAGAACATGAGACACTCATATTAATGTAACACTTGTTATATTGACATCAGTGTCTCTTGTTCTTTGTAACAAGTGTTATAATAACAAGATTTCTCTTGTTCTTTGAAACAAGTATTAGATTAACATGACTGTTTTTTGTTCTTTGCAACAAGTGTTACATTAAGATGAGTTTCTCTTGTTCTTTGTAACAAGTGTTAGATTAACATGAGTATCTTTCTTTTTGTAACAAGTGTTACATTAACAGGAATGTCTTGTTCTTTATTACAAGTGCTCTATTAACACGACTTCTCTTGTTCTTTGTAGCAAGTGTTAAATTAACATGAGTGTCGTGTTCTTTTGAACAAGTGTTGTTTTAACATGTTACTTGTTACAAAGTACAAGACTCATGTTAATGTAACACTTGTTACAAGGAACAAGAGAACTCGTATTAATATAACATTTGTTACAAAGAACAGACACTCATGTTAATGTAACAATTGTTACAAAGAACAAGAAAAACATATCAATCTAACACTTGCTACAAAGAACAAGAGACACTCATGTTGATATAACACTTGTTACAAAGAACTAGAGACACTCAATTAATGTATCACTTGTTACAAAGAACAAGACAATCTAACACTTGTTACAAGAACAAGAGCACTCGTGTTAATGTAATACTTGTTATAAAGAACAAGAAAACTCATTAATAAGAAAACTTGGAACAGAGTAGGAGACACTCGTGTTAAGACTTGTTACAAGAATAAGAGACACTAATATTAGGTTAATACTTATTGTAAAAAACAAGAGAAATCGTTTTAATATAACACTTGTTACAAAGAACAAGAGACATTCATCTTAATGTAACACTTGTTGCAAAGAACAAAAAACAGTCATGTTAATCTAACACTTGTTTCAAAGAACAAGAGACATTCATCTTAATATAACACTTGTTGCAAAGAACAAAAAACAGTCATGTTAATCTAACACTTGTTTCAAAGAACAAGAGAAATCTTGTTATTATAACACTTGTTAGAAAGAACAAGAGACATTCATGTTAATGTAACACTTGTTACAAAGAACAAGAAACAATCATGTTAATCTAACACATGTTTCAAAGAACAAGAGACACTGATGTCAATACAACAAGTGTTATATTAACATGATTGTTTCTTGTTCTTTTTAACAAGTGTTTCATTAACACGAGTTTTATAGTTCTTTATAAAAGTGTTTCATTAACATGAGTTCTCTTGTTCTTTGTAAAAGTGTTACATTAACACGAGTGTCTCTTGTTCTTCGTAACAAGTGTTATATTAACATGTCTCTTGTTCTTTGTCACATGTGTTACATAAACATGGGTGTCTCTTCTTTTTTTGTAACTAGTGTTACATAAACGCGAGTTCTCTTGTTCTTTATAACAAGTGTTATAATAACGTGAGTATTTCTTGTTTTTTTTGTAACAAGTGTTACATTAACATAATTGTATCTTGTTCTTTGTATCAAGTGATATATTAACATGATTGTTTCTTGTTCTTTGTAACAAGTGTTACATTAACATGAGTCTCTTGTTCTTTGTAACAAGTGTAACATAAAGATGATTGTCTCTTCTTTTTGTAACAAGTTTTATATTAGCATGAGTTCTCTTATTCTTTGAAACAAGTGTTATATTAACATCATTGTTTCTTGTTTTTTCTAACAAGTGTTACAATAACACGAGTTTCTCTTGTTCTTTGTAACAAGTGTTAGATTAACACGAGTATCTTTGTTTTTTGTAACAAGTGTTACATTAACAGGAATGTCTTGTTCTTTATTACAAGTGCTCTATTAACACGACTTCTCTTGTTCTTTGTAGCAAGTGTTACATTAACATGAGTGTCGTGTTCTTTGTAACAAGTGTTAGATTAACATGAGTATCTTTCTTTTTGTAACAAGTATTACATTAACAGGAATGTCTTGTTCTTTATTACAAGTGCTCTATTAACACGACTTCTCTTGTTCTTTGTAGCAAGTGTTAAATTAACATGAGTGTCGTGTTCTTTTGAACAAGTGTTGTTTTAACATGTTACTTGTTACAAAGTACAAGACTCATGTTAATGTAACACTTGTTACAAGGAACAAGAGAACTCGTATTAATATAACATTTGTTACAAAGAACTAGACACTCATGTTAATGTAACAATTGTTACAAAGAACAAGAAAATCATATCAATCTAACACTTGTTACAAAGAACAAGAAAATCATATCAATCTAACACTTCTTACAAAGAACAAGAGACACTAATATTAGGTTAATACTTATTGCAAAGAACAAGAGAAATCGTTTTAATATAACACTTGTTACAAAGAACAAGAGACATTCATCTTAATGTAACACTTGTTGCAAAGAACAAAAAACAGTCATGTTAATCTAACACTTGTTTCAAAGAACAAGAGAAATCTTGTTATTATAACACTTGTTACAAAGAACAAGAGACATTCATGTTAATGTAACACTTGTTACAAAGAACAAAAAACAATCATGTTAATCTAACACATGTTTCAAAGAACAAGAGACACTGATGTCAATACAACAAGTGTTATATTAACATGATTATTTCTTGTTCTTTTTAACAAGTGTTTCATTAACACGAGTTTTATAGTTCTTTATAAAAGTGTTTCATTAACATGAGTTCTCTTGTTCTTTGTAAAAGTGTTACATTAACACGAGTGTCTCTTGTTCTTCGTAACAAGTGTTATATTAACATGTCTCTTGTTCTTTGTCACATGTGTTACCTAAACATGGGTGTCTCTTGTTTTTTGTAACTAGTGTTGCATAAACGCGAGTTCTCTTGTTCTTTATAACAAGTGTTATAATAACGTGAGTATTTCTTGTTTTTTGTAACAAGTGTTACATTAACATAATTGTATCTTGTTCTTTGTATCAAGTGATATATTAACATGATTGTTTCTTGTTCTTTGTAACAAGTGTTACATTAACATGAGTCTCTTGTTCTTTGTAACAAGTGTAACATAAAGATGATTGTCTCTTCTTTTTGTAACAAGTTTTATATTAGCATGAGTTCTCTTATTCTTTGAAACAAGTGTTATATTAACATCATTGTTTCTTGTTTTTTTCTAACAAGTGTTACAATAACACGAGTTTCTCTTGTTCTTTGTAACAAGTTTTTGATTAACACAGTATCTTTGTTTTTTTGTAACAAGTGTTACATTAACAGGAATGTCTTGTTCTTTATTACAAGTGCTCTATTAACACGACTTCTCTTGTTTTTTGTAGCAAGTGTTACATTAACATGAGTGTCGTGTTCTTTGTAACAAGTGTTAGATTAACATGAGTATCTTTCTTTTTGTAACAAGTATTACATTAACAGGAATGTCTTGTTCTTTATTACAAGTGCTCTATTAACACGACTTCTCTTGTTCTTTGTAGCAAGTGTTAAATTAACATGAGTGTCGTGTTCTTTTGAACAAGTGTTGTTTTAACATGTTACTTGTTACAAAGTACAAGACTCATGTTAATGTAACACTTGTTACAAAGAACAAGAGAACTCGTATTAATATAACATTTGTTACAAAGAACTAGACACTCATGTTAATGTAACAATTGTTACAAAGAACAAGAAAATCATATCAATCTAACACTTGTTACAAAGAAAATCATATCAATCTAACACTTGTTACAAGAAAATCATATCAATCTAACACTTCTTACAAAGAACAAGAGACACTAATATTAGGTTAATACTTGTTGCAAGAACAAGAGAAATCGTTTTAATATAACACTTGTTACAAAGAACAAAAGACATTCATCTTAATGTAACACTTGTTGCAAAGAACAAAAACAGTCATGTTAATCTAACACTTGTTTCAAAGAACAAGAGAAATCTTGTTATTATAACACTTGTTAGAAAGAACAAGAGACATTCATGTTAATGTAACACTTGTTACAAAGAACAAAAAACAATCATGTTAATCTAACACATGTTTCAAAGAACAAGAGACACTGATGTCAATACAACAAGTGTTATATTAACATGATTATTTCTTGTTCTTTTTAACAAGTGTTTCATTAACACGAGTTTTATAGTTCTTTATAAAAGTGTTTCATTAACATGAGTTCTCTTGTTCTTTGTAAAAGTGTTACATTAACACGAGTGTCTCTTGTTCTTCCTAACAAGTGTTATATTAACATGTCTCTTGTTCTTGGTCACATGTGTTACATAAACATGGGTGTCTCTTCTTTTTTGTAACTAGTGTTGCATAAACGCGAGTTCTCTTGTTCTTTATAACAAGTGTTATAATAACGTGAGTATTTCTTGTTTTTTGTAACAAGTGTTACATTAACATAATTGTATCTTGTTCTTTGTATCAAGTGATATATTAACATGATTGTTTCTTGTTCTTTGTAACAAGTGTTACATTAACATGAGTCTCTTGTTCTTTGTAACAAGTGTAACATAAAGATGATTGTCTCTTCTTTTTGTAACAAGTTTTATATTAGCATGAGTTCTCTTATTCTTTGAAACAAGTGTTATATTAACATCATTGTTTCTTGTTTTTTCTAACAAGTGTTACAATAACACGAGTTTCTCTTGTTCTTTGTAACAAGTGTTAGATTAACACGAGTATCTTTGTTTTTTGTAACAAGTGTTACATTAACACGAGTATCTTTGTTTTTTGTAACAAGTGTTACATTAACAGGAATGTCTTGTTCTTTATTACAAGTGCTCTATTAACACGACTTCTCTTGTTCTTTGTAGCAAGTGTTACATTAACATGAGTGTCGTGTTCTTTGTAACAAGTGTTGTATTAACATGTTACTTGTTACAAAGTACAAGAGACTCATGTTAATGTAACACTTGTTGGAAAGAACAAGAAACAATCATATCAATCTAACACTAGTTCAAGAACAAGAGACACTCATGTTTATCTAACACTTGTTACAATGTACAAGAGACTCTCATGTTAATGTAACACTTGTTACAAGAACAAGAGAACTCGTATTGATATAAAACTTCTTACAAAGAACTAGACACTCATGTTAATGTAACACTTATTACAAGAACAACAAAGAAGTCATGTTAATATAACACTTGTTACAAAAGAACAAGAGACAGTTGTTAATATAACACTTGTTACAAAGAACAAAGAGACACTCATGTTTATGTAACACTTTTACAAGAAGAACAAGAGACATGTTAATATAACACTTGTTACAAAGAACAAGAGACACTCATGTTACTGTAATACTTGTTACAAAGAACAAGAGAACTCGTGTTTATATTACACTTGTTACAAAGAAAAACAACATGAAACACTTACGTTAATGAAGCACTTGTTACAAAGAACAAGAGAACTCGTGTTTATGTAACACACTTGTTACAAGAACATGAGACACTCATATTAATGTAACCCTTGTTACAAAGAACATGAGACACTCATATTAATGTAACACTTGTTATATTGACATCAGTGTCTCTTGTTCTTTGTAACAAGTGTTATAATAACAAGATTTCTCTTGTTCTTTGAAACAAGTATTAGATTAACATGACTGTTTTTTGTTCTTTGCAACAAGTGTTACATTAAGATGAGTTTCTCTTGTTCTTTGTAACAAGTGTTAGATTAACATGAGTATCTTTCTTTTTGTAACAAGTGTTACATTAACAGGAATGTCTTGTTCTTTATTACAAGTGCTCTATTAACACGACTTCTCTTGTTCTTTGTAGCAAGTGTTAAATTAACATGAGTGTTGTGTTCTTTTGAACAAGTGTTGTTTTAACATGTTACTTGTTACAAAGTACAAGACTCATGTTAATGTAACACTTGTTACAAGGAACAAGAGAACTCGTTTTAATATAACATTTGTTACAAAGAACTAGACACTCATGTTAATGTAACAATTGTTACAAAGAACAAGAAAATCATATCAATCTAACACTTGTTACAAAGAACAAGAAAATCATATCAATCTAACACTTCTTACAAAGAACAAGAGACACTAATATTAGGTTAATACTTATTGCAAAGAACAAGAGAAATCGTTTTAATATAACACTTGTTACAAAGAACAAGAGAATTCATGTTAATGTAACACTTGTTGCAAAAGACAGTCATGTTAATCTAACAAATCGTTTTAATATAACACTTGTTACAAAGAACAAGAGACATTCATCTTAATGTAACACTTGTTGCAAAGAACAAAACAGTCATGTTAATCTAACACTTGTTTCAAAGAACAAGAGAAATCTTGTTATTATAACACTTGTTAGAAAGAACAAGAGACATTCATGTTAATGTAACACTTGTTACAAAGAAGAAGAAACAATCATGTTAATCTAACACATGTTTCAAAGAACAAGAGACACTGATGTCAATACAACAAGTGTTATATTAACATGATTGTTTCTTGTTCTTTTTAACAAGTGTTTCATTAACACGAGTTTTATAGTTCTTTATAAAAGTGTTTCATTAACATGAGTTCTCTTGTTCTTTGTAAAAGTGTTACATTAACACGAGTGTCTCTTGTTCTTCGTAACAAGTGTTATATTAACATGTCTCTTGTTCTTGGTCACATGTGTTACATAAACATGGGTGTCTCTTGTTTTTTGTAACTAGTGTTGCATAAACGCGAGTTCTCTTGTTCTTTATAACAAGTGTTATAATAACGTGAGTATTTCTTGTTTTTTGTAACAAGTGTTACATTAACATAATTGTATCTTGTTCTTTGTATCAAGTGATATATTAACATGATTGTTTCTTGTTCTTTGTAACAAGTGTTACATTAACATGAGTCTCTTGTTCTTTGTAACAAGTGTAACATAAAGATGATTGTCTCTTCTTTTTGTAACAAGTTTTATATTAGCATGAGTTCTCTTATTCTTTGAAACAAGTGTTATATTAACATCATTGTTTCTTGTTTTTCTAACAAGTGTTACAATAACACGAGTTTCTCTTCTCTTGTTCTTTGTAACAAGTGTTAGATTAACACGAAGTGTTCTTTATTACAAGTTTATTAACACGACTTCTCTTGTTTTTGTAACAAGTGTTACATTAACATCTTTCTTTTTTTGTAACAAGTATTACATTAACAGGAATGTCTTGTTCTTTATTACAAGTGCTCTATTAACACGACTTCTCTTGTTCTTTGTAGCAAGTGTTAAATTAACATGAGTGTCGTGTTCTTTTGAACAAGTGTTGTTTTAACATGTTACTTGTTACAAAGTACAAGACTCATGTTAATGTAACACTTGTTACAAGGAACAAGAGAACTCGTATTAATATAACATTTGTTACAAAGAACTAGACACTCATGTTAATGTAACAATTGTTACAAAGAACAAGAAAATCATATCAATCTAACACTTGTTACAAAGAACAAGAAAATCATATCAATCTAACACTTCTTACAAAGAACAAGAGACACTAATATTAGGTTAATACTTATTGCAAAGAACAAGAGAAATCGTTTTAATATAACACTTGTTACAAAGAACAAGAGACATTCATCTTAATGTAACACTTGTTACAAAAGAACAAAAAAACAGTCATGTTAATCTAACACTTATTGCAAAGAACAAGAGAAATCTTGTTATTATAACACTTGTTACAAAGAACAAGAGACATTCATCTTAATGTAACACTTGTTGCAAAGAACAAAAAACAGTCATGTTAATCTAACACTTGTTTCAAAGAACAAGAGAAATCTTGTTATTATAACACTTGTTAGAAAGAACAAGAGACATTCATGTTAATGTAACACTTGTTACAAAGAAGAAGAAACAATCATGTTAATCTAACACATGTTTCAAAGAACAAGAGACACTGATGTCAATACAACAAGTGTTATATTAACATGATTGTTTCTTGTTCTTTTTAACAAGTGTTTCATTAACACGAGTTTTATAGTTCTTTATAAAAGTGTTTCATTAACATGAGTTCTCTTGTTCTTTGTAAAAGTGTTACATTAACACGAGTGTCTCTTGTTCTTCCTAACAAGTGTTATATTAACATGTCTCTTGTTCTTGGTCACATGTGTTACATAAACATGGGTGTCTCTTGTTTTTTGTAACTAGTGTTGCGTAAACGCGAGTTCTCTTGTTCTTTATAACAAGTGTTATAATAACGTGAGTATTTCTTGTTTTTTGTAACAAGTGTTACATTAACATAATTGTATCTTGTTCTTTGTATCAAGTGATATATTAACATGATTGTTTCTTGTTCTTTGTAACAAGTGTTACATTAACATGAGTCTCTTGTTCTTTGTAACAAGTGTAACATAAAGATGATTGTCTCTTCTTTTTGTAACAAGTTTTATATTAGCATGAGTTCTCTTATTCTTTGAAACAAGTGTTATATTAACATCATTGTTTCTTGTTTTTTCTAACAAGTGTTACAATAACACGAGTTTCTCTTGTTCTTTGTAACAAGTGTTAGATTAACACGAGTATCTTTGACTTCTCTTGTTTTTTGTAACAAGTGTTACATTAACAGAATGTCTTGTTCTTTATTACAAGTGCTCTATTAACACGACTTCTCTTGTTCTTTGTAGCAAGTGTTAAATTAACATGAGTGTCGTGTTCTTTTTGAACAAGTGTTGTTTTAACATGTTACTTGTTACAAAGTACAAGACTCATGTTAATGTAACACTTGTTACAAAGAACAAAAGAGAACTCGTATTAATATAACATTTGTTACAAAGAACTAGACACTCATGTTAATGTAACACTTGTTACAAAGAACAAGAAGAAAATCATATCAATCTAACACTTGTTACAAAGAACAAGAAAATCATATCAATCTAACACTTCTTACAAGAACAAGAGACACTAATATTAGGTTAACACTTATTACAAAGAACAAGAGAAATCGTTTTAATATAACACTTGTTACAAAGAACAAGAGACATTCATCTTAATGTAACACTTGTTGCAAAGAACAAAAAACAGTCATGTTAATCTAACACTTATTGCAAAGAACAAGAGAAATCGTTTTAATATAACACTTGTTACAAAGAACAAGAGACATTCATCTTAATGTAACACTTGTTGCAAAGAACAAAAAACAGTCATGTTAATCTAACACTTGTTTCAAAGAACAAGAGAAATCTTGTTATTATAACACTTGTTAGAAAGAACAAGAGACATTCATGTTAATGTAACACTTGTTACAAAGAACAAGAAACAATCATGTTAATCTAACACATGTTTCAAAGAACAAGAGACACTGATGTCAATACAACAAGTGTTATATTAACATCATTGTTTCTTGTTCTTTTTAACAAGTGTTTCATTAACACGAGTTTTATAGTTCTTTATAAAAGTGTTTCATTAACATGAGTTCTCTTGTTCTTTGTAAAAGTGTTACATTAACACGAGTGTCTCTTGTTCTTCCTAACAAGTGTTATATTAACATGTCTCTTGTTCTTGGTCACATGTGTTACATAAACATGGGTGTCTCTTGTTTTTTGTAACTAGTGTTGCATAAACGCGAGTTCTCTTGTTCTTTATAACAAGTGTTATAATAACGTGAGTATTTCTTGTTTTTTGTAACAAGTGTTACATTAACATAATTGTATCTTGTTCTTTGTATCAAGTGATATATTAACATGATTGTTTCTTGTTCTTTGTAACAAGTGTTACATTAACATGAGTCTCTTGTTCTTTGTAACAAGTGTAACATAAAGATGATTGTCTCTTCTTTTTGTAACAAGTTTTATATTAGCATGAGTTCTCTTATTCTTTGAAACAAGTGTTATATTAACATCATTGTTTCTTGTTTTTTCTAACAAGTGTTACAATAACACGAGTTTCTCTTGTTCTTTGTAACAAGTGTTAGATTAACACGAGTATCTTTGTTTTTTGTAACAAGTGTTACATTAACAGGAATGTCTTGTTCTTTATTACAAGTGCTCTATTAACACGACTTCTCTTGTTCTTTGTAGCAAGTGTTAAATTAACATGAGTGTCGTGTTCTTTTGAACAAGTGTTGTTTTAACATGTTACTTGTTACAAAAGTACAAGACTCATGTTAATGTAACACTTGTTACAAAGAACAACAGAACTCGTTCTTTTAATATAACATTTGTTACAAAGAACTAGAACACTCATGTTAATGTAACACTTGTTACAAAGAACAAACTCATGTCAATGTAACACTTGTTACAAAGAACAAAGAACTCATATTAATATAACACTTGTTACAAAGAACAAGAGACACTCATGTTAATGTAACAATTGTTACAAAGAACAAGAGAAATCATTTTAATCTAACACTTGTTACAAAGAACAAGAGAAAATCATATTAATCTAACACTTGTTACAAAGAACAAGAGACACTGTTATTAGGTTAACACTTATTGCAAAGAACAAGAGAAATCGTTTTAATATAACACTTGTTACAAAGAACAAGAGACATTCATCTTAATGTAACACTTGTTGCAAAGAACAAAAAACAGTCATGTTAATCTAACACTTGTTTCAAAGAACAAGAGAAATCTTGTTATTATAACACTTGTTAGAAAGAACAAGAGACATTCATGTTAATGTAACACTTGTTACAAAGAACAAGAAACAATCATGTTAATCTAACACATGTTTCAAAGAACAAGAGACACTGATGTCAATACAACAAGTGTTATATTAACATGATTGTTTCTTGTTCTTTTAACAAGTGTTTCATTAACACGAGTTTTATAGTTCTTTATAAAAGTGTTTCATTAACATGAGTTCTCTTGTTCTTTGTAAAAGTGTTACATTAACACGAGTGTCTCTTGTTCTTCCTAACAAGTGTTATATTAACATGTCTCTTGTTCTTGGTCACATGTGTTACATAAACATGGGTGTCTCTTGTTTTTTGTAACTAGTGTTGCATAAACGCGAGTTCTCTTGTTCTTTATAACAAGTGTTATAATAACGTGAGTATTTCTTGTTTTTTGTAACAAGTGTTACATTAACATAATTGTATCTTGTTCTTTGTATCAAGTGATATATTAACATGATTGTTTCTTGTTCTTTGTAACAAGTGTTACATTAACATGAGTCTCTTGTTCTTTGTAACAAGTGTAACATAAAGATGATTGTCTCTTCTTTTTGTAACAAGTTTTATATTAGCATGAGTTCTCTTATTCTTTGAAACAAGTGTTATATTAACATCATTGTTTCTTGTTTTTTCTAACAAGTGTTACAATAACACGAGTTTCTCTTGTTCTTTGTAACAAGTGTTAGATTAACACGAGTATCTTTGTTTTTTGTAACAAGTGTTACATTAACAGGAATGTCTTGTTCTTTATTACAAGTGCTCTATTAACACGACTTCTCTTGTTCTTTGTAGCAAGTGTTAAATTAACATGAGTGTCGTGTTCTTTTGAACAAGTGTTGTTTTAACATGTTACTTGTTACAAAGTACAAGACTCATGTTAATGTAACACTTGTTACAAGGAACAAGAGAACTCGTATTAATATAACATTTGTTACAAAGAACTAGACACTCATGTTAATGTAACAATTGTTACAAAGAACAAGAAAATCATATCAATCTAACACTTGTTACAAAGAACAAGAAAATCATATCAATCTAACACTTCTTACAAAGAACAAGAGACACTAATATTAGGTTAATACTTATTGCAAAGAACAAGAGAAATCGTTTTAATATAACACTTGTTACAAAGAACAAGAGACATTCATGTTAATGTAACACTTGTTACAAAGAACAAAGAACAAGTTACAAAGAACAAGAGAAATCATCTTAATATAACACTTGTTACAAAGAACAAAGACATTCATGTTAATGTAACACTTGTTACAAAAACTAACAGTCTTGTTTCAAAGAACAAGAGAAATCTTGTTATTATAACACTTGTTAGAAAGAACAAGAGACATTCATGTTAATGTAACACTTGTTACAAAGAAGAAGAAACAATCATGTTAATCTAACACATGTTTCAAAGAACAAGAGACACTGATGTCAATACAACAAGTGTTATATTAACATGATTGTTTCTTGTTCTTTTTAACAAGTGTTTCATTAACACGAGTTTTATAGTTCTTTATAAAAGTGTTTCATTAACATGAGTTCTCTTGTTCTTTGTAAAAGTGTTACATTAACACGAGTGTCTCTTGTTCTTCGTAACAAGTGTTATATTAACATGTCTCTTGTTCTTGGTCACATGTGTTACATAAACATGGGTGTCTCTTGTTTTTTTTGTAACTAGTGTTACATAAACGCGAGTTCTCTTGTTCTTTATAACAAGTGTTATAATAACGTGAGTATTTCTTGTTTTTTTGTAACAAGTGTTACATTAACATAATTGTATCTTGTTCTTTGTATCAAGTGATATATTAACATGATTGTTTCTTGTTCTTTGTAACAAGTGTTACATTAACATGAGTCTCTTGTTCTTTGTAACAAGTGTAACATAAAGATGATTGTCTCTTCTTTTTTGTAACAAGTTTTATATTAGCATGAGTTCTCTTATTCTTTGAAACAAGTGTTATATTAACATCATTGTTTCTTGTTTTTTTCTAACAAGTGTTACAATAACACGAGTTTCTCTTGTTCTTTGTAACAAGTGTTAGATTAACACGAGTATCTTTCTTTTTTTGTAACAAGTGTTACATTAACAGGAATGTCTTGTTCTTTATTACAAGTGCTCTATTAACACGACTTCTCTTGTTCTTTGTAGCAAGTGTTAAATTAACATGAGTGTCGTGTTCTTTTGATTAACAAGTGTTGTTTTAACATGTTACTTGTTACAAGTGCTACTATTAAAGACTCATGTTAATGTAACACTTGTTACACAAGTGTTGAACAAGAGAACTCATATTAATATAACACTTGTTACAAAGAACTAGACACTCATGTTAATATAACACTTGTTACAAAGAAACATGTTAATGTAACAAAACAAGAACAAAAAATCATATCAATCTAACACTTGTTACAAGAACAAGAAAATCATATCAATCTAACACTTGTTACAAAGAACAAGAGACACTAATATTAGGTTAATACTTGTTACAAAGAACAAGAGAAATCGTTTTAATATAACACTTGTTACAAAGAATAGACATTCATGTTAATGTAACACTTGTTACAAGAACAAAAAATTCATCATGTTAATCTAACACTTGTTGCAAAGAACAAGAGAAATCGTGTTAATATAACACTTGTTACAAAGAACAAGAGACATTCATCTTAATGTAACACTTGTTACAAGAACAAAAACAGTCATGTTAATCTAACACTTGTTTCAAGAACAAGAGAAATCTTGTTATTATAACACTTGTTAGAAAGAACAAGAGACATTCATGTTAATGTAACACTTGTTACAAAGAAGAAGAAACAATCATGTTAATCTAACACATGTTTCAAAGAACAAGAGACACTGATGTCAATACAACAAGTGTTATATTAACATGATTGTTTCTTGTTCTTTTTTAACAAGTGTTTCATTAACACGAGTTTTATAGTTCTTTATAAAAGTGTTTCATTAACATGAGTTCTCTTGTTCTTTGTAAAAGTGTTACATTAACACGAGTGTCTCTTGTTCTTCTAACAAGTGTTATATTAACATGTCTCTTGTTCTTTGTCACATGTGTTACATAAACATGGGTGTCTCTTGTTTTTTTGTAACTAGTGTTACATAAACGCGAGTTCTCTTGTTCTTTATAACAAGTGTTATAATAACGTGAGTATTTCTTGTTTTTTTGTAACAAGTGTTACATTAACATAATTGTATCTTGTTCTTTGTATCAAGTGATATATTAACATGATTGTTTCTTGTTCTTTGTAACAAGTGTTACATTAACATGAGTCTCTTGTTCTTTGTAACAAGTGTAACATAAAGATGATTGTCTCTTCTTTTTTTTGTAACAAGTTTTATATTAGCATGAGTTCTCTTATTCTTTGAAACAAGTGTTATATTAACATCATTGTTTCTTGTTTTTCTAACAAGTGTTACAATAACATGAGTTTCTCTTGTTCTTTGTAACAAGTGTTAGATTAACACGAGTATCTTTTTTTTTTTGTAACAAGTGTTACATTAACAGAATGTCTTGTTCTTTATTACAAGTGCTCTATTAACACGACTTCTCTTGTTCTTTGTAGCAAGTGTTACATTAACATGAGTGTCGTGTTTTTTGTAACAAGTGTTGTATTAACATGTTACTTGTTACAAAGTACAAGAACTCATGTTAATGTAACACTTGTTACAAAGAACAAGAGAAACAATCATATCAATCTAACACTAGTTACAAAGAACAAGAGACACTCATGTTTATCTAACACTTGTTACAATGTACAAGAGACTCTCATGTTAACGTAACACTTGTTACAAAGAACAAGAGAACTCATATTAAATAAAACTTCTTACAAAGAACTAGACACTCATGTTAATGTAACACTTATTACAAAGAACAAGAAATCGTGTTAATATAACACTTGTTACAAAAAAACAAGAGACAATCATGTTAATGTAACACTTGTTACAAAGAACAAGAGACAACTCATGTTTATGTAACACTTGTTTCAAAAGAACAAGAGACATGTTAATATAACACTTGTTACAAAGAACAAGAGACACTCATGTTACTGTAATACTTGTTACAAAGAACAAGAGAACTCGTGTTTATATTACACTTGTTACAAAGAACATGAAACACTTACGTTAATGAAGCACTTGTTACAAAGAACAAGAGAACTCGTGTTTATGTAACACTTGTTACAAAGAACATGAGACACTCATTAATGTAATTGTAACCCTTGTTACAAAGAACATGAGACACTCATATTAATGTAACACTTGTTATATTGACATCAGTGTCTCTTGTTTTTTGTAACAAGTGTTATAATAACAAGATTCTCTTGTTCTTTGAAACAAGTATTATATTAACATGACTGTTTTTTTTGTTCTTTGCAACAAGTGTTACATTAAGATGAGTTTCTCTTGTTCTTTGTAACAAGTGTTAGATTAACATGAGTATCTTTCTTTTTTGTAACAAGTGTTACATTAACAGAATGTCTCTTTGTTCTTTATTACAAGTGCTCTATTAACACGACTTCTCTTGTTCTTTGTAGCAAGTGTTAAATTAACATGAGTGTTGTGTTCTTTTGAACAAGTGTTGTTTTAACATGTTACTTGTTACAAAGTACAAGACTCATGTTAATGTAACACTTGTTACAAAGAACAAGAGAACTCGTATTAATATAACATTTGTTACAAAGAACTAGACACTCATGTTAATGTAACAATTGTT
This sequence comes from Tachypleus tridentatus, assembly GCF_004210375.1. Classification (NCBI taxonomy): domain Eukaryota; kingdom Metazoa; phylum Arthropoda; class Merostomata; order Xiphosura; family Limulidae; genus Tachypleus; species Tachypleus tridentatus. Next base: position 33,068,222 of record NW_027467782.1, read on the forward strand.
ACAAAGAACAAGAAAATCATATCAATCTAACACTTGTTACAAAGAACAAGAAAATCATATCAATCTAACACTTCTTACAAAGAACAAGAGACACTAATATTAGGTTTAATACTTGTTGCAAGAACAAGAGAAAATCGTTTTAATATAACACTTGTTACAAGAACAAGAGACATTCATCTTAATGTAACACTTGTTATAAAGAACAAGAAAACTCATAAAAAAAAAGAACAAAAACAGTTACAAAGAACATGTTAATCTAACACTTGTAACAAGTGTTACAAGAACAAGAGAAATCGTTTTAATATAACACTTGTTACAAAGAACAAGAGACATTCATCTTAATGTAACACTTGTTGCAAAGAACAAAAAACAGTCATGTTAATCTAACACTTGTTTCAAAGAACAAGAGAAATCTTGTTATTATAACACTTGTTAGAAAGAACAAGAGACATTCATGTTAATGTAACACTTGTTACAAGAACAAGAAACAATCATGTTAATCTAACACATGTTTCAAAGAACAAGAGACACTGATGTCAATACAACAAGTGTTATATTAACATGATTGTTTCTTGTTCTTTTTTAACAAGTGTTTCATTAACACGAGTTTTATAGTTCTTTATAAAAGTGTTTCATTAACATGAGTTCTCTTGTTCTTTGTAAAAGTGTTACATAACACGAGTGTCTCTTGTTCTTAAAAGAATGTTCTCAGTGACTATGAGTGTCTCTTGTTAATTCGTAACAAGTGTTATATTAACATGTCTCTTGTTCTTTGTCACATGTGTTACATAAACATGGGTGTCTCTTTTTTTTTGTAACTAGTGTTACATAAACATGAGTTCTCTTGTTCTTTATAACAAGTGTTATAATAACGTGAGTATTTCTTGTTTTTTTGTAACAAGTGTTACATTAACATAATTGTATCTTGTTCTTTGTATCAAGTGATATATTAACATGATTGTTTCTTGTTCTTTGTAACAAGTGTTACATTAACATGAGTCTCTTGTTCTTTGTAACAAGTGTAACATAAAGATGATTGTCTCTTCTTTTTGTAACAAGTTTTATATTAGCATGAGTTCTCTTATTCTTTGAAACAAGTGTTATATTAACATCATTGTTTCTTGTTTTTTCTAACAAGTGTTACAATAACACGAGTTTCTCTTGTTCTTTGTAACAAGTGTTAGATTAACACGAGTATCTTTGTTTTTTGTAACAAGTGTTACATTAACAGAATGTCTTGTTCTTTATTACAAGTGCTCTATTAACACGACTTCTCTTGTTCTTTGTAGACAAGTGTTACATTAACATGAGTGTGTCGTGTTCTTTGTAACAAGTGTTGTATTAACATGTTACTTGTTACAAAGTACAAGAGACTCATGTTAATGTAACACTTGTTGGAAAGAACAAGAAACAATCATATCAATCTAACACTAGTTCAAAGAACAAGAGACACTCATGTTTATCTAACACTTGTTACAATGTACAAAGAGACTCTCATGTTAATGTAACACTTGTTACAAAGAACAAGAGAACTCGTATTGATATAAAACTTCTTACAAAGAACTAGACACTCATGTTAATGTAACACTTATTACAACGAACAAGAAGTCGTATTAATATAACAGTTGCTACAAAAAACAAGAGACAATCATGTTAAATAACATTTGTTACAAAGAACAAGAGACACTCATGTTTATGTAACACTTTACAAAGAACAAGAGACATGTTAATATAACACTTGTTACAAAGAACAAGAGACACTCATGTTAATGTAATACTTGTTACAAAGAACAAGAGAACTCGTGTTTATATTACACTTGTTACAAAGAACATGAAACACTTACGTTAATGAACACTTGTTACAAAGAACAAGAGAACTCGTGTGTTTATGTAACACTTGTTACAAAGAACATGAGACACTCATATTAATGTAACCCTTGTTACAAAGAACATGAGACACTCATATTAATGTAACAAGTGTTATATTGACATCAGTGTCTCTTGTTCTTTGTAACAAAGTGTTATAATAACAAGATTTCTCTTGTTCTTTGAAACAAGTGTTAGATTAACATGACTGTGTTTTTTGTTCTTTTTAACAAGTGTTACATTAAGATGAGTTTCTCTTGTTCTTTGTAACAAGTGTTAGATTAACATGAGTATCTTTTGTTTTTTGTAACAAGTGTTACATTAACAGGAATGTCTTGTTCTTTATTACAAGTGTTTCTATTAACACGACTTCTCTTGTTCTTTGTAGCAAGTGTTAAATTAACATGAGTGTCTTGTTCTTTTGAACAAGTGTTGTTTTAACATATTTACTTGTTACAAAATTACAAGACTCATGTTAATGTAACACTTGTTACAAAGAACAAGAAAGAACTCGTATTAATATAACATTTTGTTACAAAAGAACTAGACACTCATGTTAATGTAACAATTGTTACAAAAGAACAAGAAAATCATATCAATCTAACACTTGTTACAAAAGAAGGAAAATCATATCAATCTAACACTTCTTACAAAGAACAAGAGACACTAATATTAGGTTAATACTTGTGCAAAAAGAACAAGAGAAATCGTTTTTAATATAACACTTGTTACAAGAACAAGAGACATTCATCTTAATGTAACACTTGTTGCAAAGAACAAAAAAACAGTCATGTTAATCTAACACTTGTTTCAAAGAACAAGAGAAATCTTGTTATTATAACACTTGTTAGAAA